>NC_080681.1:24199957-24502988 GCF_030445035.2 Dasypus novemcinctus | reverse complement strand
TTCTCATCCACACTCACTTTCTGCCTGAGTTCAGCTGTGAGCAATCAGGCATATGGCTCATCTCTTCCCAGGCTACGCTTCTTCATCTTTTGGCCAATCTACTAATTCCAGCCTCTGGCCTCTCTCTCATCCTCTTGGGGCTTCTCTGGCTTTTTGGAGCTGTAGGTGATTCTGGATTCCTTCCTTACATGGCAGGGTAAAAATGTAGCAGCTCTCTTTCTCTGTGTGTTTCTACTTTCAGTTCACAGTTTAGATAAGACTCCAGCAAGAGGGAAGAGACCTAACCTGGGTCACACTTCACTGACAGTCAATCATAAGGCCCTAAAGTGAGCTAATCAGGGAAGTGGACTTGGCCCAATGGTTAGGGCGTCCGTCTACCACATGGGAGGTCCGCGGTTCAAACCCTGGGCCTCCTTGACCCGTGTGGAGCTGGCCCATGTGCAGTGCTAATGCGCGCAAGGAGTGCCCTGCCACGCAGGGGTGTCCCCCGTGTAGGGGAGCCCCATGCATAAGGAGTGTGCTCTGTAAAGAGAGCCGCCCGGAGCGAAAGAAAGTGCAGCCTGCCCAGGAATGGTGCCACACACACAGAGAGCTGACACAAGATGACGCAACAAAAAGAAACACAGATTCCCGTGCCACTGACAACAACAGAAGCGGACAAAGAAGAAGACACAGCAGATAGACACAGAGAACAGACAACTGGGGCAGGGAGAGAAATAAATAAAATAAGTAAATCTAAAAAAAACAGAAAAAAAGGAATGAATGAGTTCCAAGAACATGATCTTTTATGGGATTTATGAAAGCTTCAAACTATAACATTACTACCCAAAACAAGATATAGAACATTTCACATACCACAAAAAGTTCCCTTATGCTCCTTTCTAATCAGTTTCCCCTAACACACCTCAGAAAGATGACTTTTGAGCAAAGATCTTGAGGAAGTGGGAGCACAAATCAGTGGAAATTTTGGAGAAGAGGGTTTCACGCTGAGGGAACAATATTTGCTGAGATTCCTAAGAGGAATGTGCCTGAGGTCAGTGTGACTAAAGGGAGAACAGTAGGAGATGAAGCCAGGAAGTAAAGGGGGTAAAGATCACTCACTCTTTTAGTCCTTTGTAAAGCCTAGCTGTTCTTTGGGCAAGATGAAAAGTCACTAGAGGATTTTGAGCAGAGGAGTGACATGGTCTGACGTATATAAATTTTTTTAAATTAAAATTTTTGTTTTGAGATACTTATAGATTAACATGCAGTTGTAAGAAATAATACAGAGAGATTCTATATATCCTTTAACCACTTTCTCCCAATAGTAACATTTTGCAAAACTGTAGAACAATATCACAACCAGGTTATCAACATTAATACAATCAAGACATGGAACTGTTCCATCAACACAAGGATCCCTCGTGTTACCCTTTTATAGCCACAGACACTTCCCTCCCATCCTCCTTAATCCTGGGCAGGCATTAAATCTGTTCTCCATTTCTATAATTTTATCATTTAGGAGTGTTATAAAAATAGAATAATATAGTATGTAGCCTTTTGGGATTGGCATTTTTCACTCAGCATAATTCTCCGGAGACTCATTCAGGTTGTAGTAGACATCAATAGTTGGTTCCTTTTAATTGCTGAGAAGTAGTCCAAGGTATGGATACACCACTGTTTTTTTAACCATTCACCTGCTGACAGACATGTAGGTTGTTTATAGTTTTTTTGGTTCTTACAAATGAAGCTTCTATAAACTTTCATGTATAGGTTTTTGTGTGAGCATAACTACCCAGAGAGTGTAATTGCTCTGTCATAGGGTATTAATAGTTGCATGTTTGAATTTTTAAGAAACTGTCAAAAATTTTTTTCAGCATGACTGTATCATTTTATATTCCCACCAGCAAAGTATGCATGATCTCGCTTCTCTGTGAAGGCCAGCATTTGGTGGTGTCATCATTTTTCATTTTAGCCATTCAGATATGTGTGTAATGATATCACGTGGTTGTAATTTGCACTTCCCTAATAAGTAATGATGTTGAACAACTTTTCATTTGCTTCTTCTTCATCATCTGTATATCTTTGTGGTGAAGTGTCTTTACATTTTTTGTCCAGTTTTTTATTGGGTGGTTTGTTTTATTCTTGAGTTTTTAAAAAAAATGTGATAACATCATATAAAATTTGCTGTTTTGACCATTTTTAAGTGTATAATTCAGTGGCATTGATTATATTTACATTGATGTCCTACTATCACCATCATCTATGATCAAAACTTTATCACCCAAAAAGAAACTCTTTCTCCATTAAGGAATCCCCATCGTTACTGAGTTTTGAGAGTTCTCTATAAGTTCTGGATACTAGTCCTTTGTCAGATATATGGTTTGTATATATTCTTTAACAAAATTATTTTTATAATTACAGTTCCTTTGCTTCTTCATATACATTTTAGAATAATCCTACCGATGGCCACAAAAAATCTTGCTGAAATTTTGATAGGAATGTGTGTTAAACCTCTGTATCAGAGTTGCATGCCTTTTCTTTTTCTTGCCTTATCATAGAAGCTAAAACATCCAGCACTGTATTGAATAATAGTGTTGAAAGGAGACATCCTTGCCTTGTTCCCAATCTGAGGGGGAAAACATTCAGTCTTTCACTGTCAAGTATAATTTTATGATTTTTCATAGATAGGTTTTATCAAGTCGAGAAAGTTCCCCTATATTTCTATTTTTCTGAGAGTTTTTTTTTTTGTCCTGAATGGGGGTTGAATTTGTTAAATACTCTTTCTGCATCAATTAATATGACCATGTAATTTTTCTTCTTTAGCCTGTGAATGTCATGGATTACATTGATTGATTTTCAGATATTGAACCAGCCTTGTATCCTTGGAATAAATACCACTTGGTCACAGTGTGTAATTCTTTTTATATGTTGCTGAATTCTGTTTGTTAATATTTTGTTGGGGAGTTTTGCATCTATATTCTTAAGGAATATTGGTCTATAGTTTTCTTTTTTGGTACTATCTCTATATGGCTTTGGTATCAGAGTATCAAAATTCATAAAGTGAATTGGGAATTTTTCTGTCCACTTCTAGTTTTTGGAAGAGATTGTGTCAAATTGGTACTAATTCTTATTTAAACAGTTGGTAGAATTCCCTAGTGAAGCCATCTGAGTTTGGAGGTTTCATTTTTTTGGGATTTTAAAATGATGAGTTAATTATCCTTAGTAGTTATTGGGCTATTCAAAATATCTGTTTCATATTGGGAGAGTATTGTAGTTTGTGTTTCTTGAGGCATTGGTATATTTCATCTAAATCAAATTTAGGTATATAGTGTTATTCACTATTTCCCTTATTATCCTTTTGATGTCTGTATGGTCTGTAGTGATACTCTCAATTTCATTCCTGATATTTGTAATTTGTATATTTTCTCTCCTTTCTTGTAAGGCTTGGTAGTAGTTTGTAAATTTGATTGATCTTTTCAAAACAAGGTCTTCATTCATTGATTTTTCTTTTTCTTTTTTTTAATTTCATGATTTCTACTCTTATACTTCTTTCTTTCTGCTTGTTTTTGGTTTGTTTTGCTCTGCTATCTCTAGGTTATTGAGGTATGAGCTTAGATTATTGATTCTGAGGCTTTTCCTCTTTTTTAATGTATGTATTTAGTGTTATAAATTTCACAATCATTTATCTATGTGCTACAAGTTTAAATATGTTGTAAACATATTTTACATTCAGTTCAAAGTTTTATTGATTTCTCTGAGACTTCTTTGACCCATGGGTTATTTTGAAGTGTGTTGTAAAGTTTCCAATAATTTGGAGATTTTCCTGTTATCTTTGTCATTAATTTCTGGTTTGATTTTATTGTGGTTAGAAAGTAACTTACATGATTTCAATTCTTTGAAACTTGCTGGTTTGTTTTATGGTCTGTCTTGTGATGTGTTCCCTGGATGTGTTCCCTGAATGTTTGAAAAGAATGTGTATTCTGTTGGTGGAATATTTTGTAAATATTGATCCCATCTTCTTGATTGATGGTGGTGTTCCGTTCTACATCCTTGCTGATTTCTTATCAAGATGTTCTAACAATTGTTGAGAGAAGGAAGTTGAAATCTTCAACTCTAATTGTGAAATTTTCTATTTCTTCTTTCTATTCTATCAGTTTTTACTTTATATATGTTACATCTCTGTTGTTTGATGCATTCACATTTAAGGATGGTACATCGTTTTGGTGGATTGATCCTTTTATCATTGTATTATTTCCCTGTCAGTCTCTGGTAGTTTTCTTTGCTCTGCAGTATACTTTATTTGATATTAATAAATGTTTGCATACATATCTTTTTGCTTTCAACTTGCCTATATCTTTTTTTTTCCTTTCTCCCTCCCTCCCCTGCTGTCTTTTTGCTGTCTGTGTCCATTCGCTGTGTGATCTTCTGTATCTATTTCTCTTTTTGTCTTCTCTTCTTGTCTTTCTCCTCTGGGATTCACTGGGATTCAATCCTGGGGACCTCGGATGTGGAGAGAATTTCCCTGTCAGTTGTACCACCTCAGTTCCTGGTCTCTGCTGAGCTTCACCTTGACTCTCCCCTTTGTCTCTCTTTCGTTGTGTCATCATTTTGCTGCGTGACTCATTTGTGTGGGCACTTGGCTCACCACATGGGCACTGGCTCACCACATGGGCTCTTACATGGGCACTCGGCTTGCCATGTGGGCACTCACGTGGGCACTCGGCTTGCTATGCAGGCACTTGGCTCACCACGCGGGCACTCGCATGGGCACTCAGCTCACCACATGGGCACTCGGCTTGCTGTGCAGGCACCTACATGGGCACTCAGCTCGCTGCGTGGGCACTTGGCTCACTGCACAGGTGCTTGGTTCACCGCATGGGCACTGGCTTGCTGTGCAGGCATGCTTTCTCTTCTTTTTCACCAGGAGGGCCCAGGGACGAAACCTGGGTCCTCCCATATGGTAGGTGGAGGCTTTATCACTTGAGCCACATCTGCTTCCCTGTATCTTCAAAGTGAGTTTTTATAGACTCCCTGTAGTTGGGGTATGTTTTTTACTCTACTCTACCTGTCTCTGTTTTCTGATTAGTGTATTTAGGCCATATACATTTTATATAATTATTGATATGTTAGGGCTTATGTCTGTCATTTTACTTGTTTGTTCTATTTTTTACTTCTCTTTTCTTTTTCCTGCCTCCCTGTGTGTTACCCGGACAATTTTTAGAATTCCATCTACATTATATATACAAGTTACATTACATATAAAGTTTTAATGATCTTGCAATGGGGAGATAATCTTGGATTATTTAGGAGGACCTGATATAATCACAACAGTCCTTATAAAATGAGGCAGGAAGGTTGTTTAGAGGAGAAGGCGATGTGATGATGGAAGCAGAGATTGGAGCAATGTTCTTTGAATATGGAGGAAGAGGCCACGAGCCAGGGAATATGGGCGGCCACTAAAAGCTGAAAAAGCAAACCTCCAGAAGGAGCCATCTTCTTTCTGGTGAGCCTCCAGAAGGAATTAGCCTTGCTGACACCTTGACTTTAGCCCAATGAAATCAACTTTCCTCTTCTTGGGGAGAGTAAATTTGTATTGTTGTAAACAGTAAGTTTGTGGAAATTTGTTATAGTAGCTGTAGGGAACTAAACATCTGCTTTGTGTAGTCAGTAAATTTGTACAGTAAGATGTGCAGATCATAGTGATGAACATGGTATTCTGAGCTTTTTATTCAAATTAGTTTCTAATTTGAAGTATTTGAGGTAGGGGAATCATGTGATCCAAGTGTTATTTAAGGACGATTGGGCTGCAGCAGTGTATAGGCAGGAGATTGGAATCAGAAAGTCTAAAAAAGAGACGACTCTAATCTGTCTTGGGGACAGGGACTTGTCAAAGGAGCTAGAAGTTTGAAGAGTTACAGATGGGTACCAGGGACAATTCAGAGAAATAAATATCAGACTATGCAGACTGATTAATGATTGACTGGATAAAAGAGATGAAGAAAGTGAAGTCAGTGATGACGTGAAAGCATGAATAAGTAACATGTTCATTAGAAAAGAAATTAGAGGGCAAAAAAAAGTTTTCTGATAGGTTTTTGTCTATCAAATATAACTGAACAAGTTAGAGAGATTGTAAGAGGTGAAAAAGCCAATCAGTGCTTTTTAGATAATGTTAATTCCAAATTTTTGACTCTAGGAAAGCTTGTTTGTCACATCCTGCTAGTTCTGGAGGACCAAAATATGTCCAGGTGTTTGTGCCTTAAAGAAACATTTCTCTTACGTCTTCAGCAGTAAGAGAGATGTTTATTGGCATCCTTGTCAGTTGGCGAATTTGTTTTAGCAGATCCAGACCTTTCTTGTTACTGTCTGAAATTTTATATGTAAAGTTTCCTAAGATATAGAGCTATCTATTGCAAATGAACAATAAACTGCTTTTTCCTTCTTAAAGCTGATGTTCTTTTTTTTTTTTTTTTTTTAAAGATTTATTTTTATTTATTTAATTCCCCTCCCCTCCCCCGGTTGTCTGTTTTCTGTGTCTTTTTGCTGCGTCTTGTTTCTTGTTTCTTTGTCCGCTTCTGTTGTCGTCAGCGGCACGAGAAGTGTGGGCGGCGCCATTCCTGGGCAGGCTGCTCCCTCCTTCGCGCTGGGCGGCTCTCCTTATGGGTGCACTCCTTGCGCGTGGGGCTCCCCTACGCGGGGGACACCCTGCGTGGCGCGGCACTCCTTGCGCGCATCAGCACTGCGCATGGGCCAGCTCCACACGGGTCAAGGAGGCCCGGGGCTTGAACCGCGGGCCTCCCATGTGGTAGACGGACGCCCTAACCACTGGGCCAAAGTCCGTTTCCCAAAGCTGATGTTCTTAACCTGCAAATACCATTCTGAACCCAAAATGTGTCTTCTACCAAACATTCCCCATGTTCTTAAAATGATGCACACATACAGCTCTTTTGTTATTGAGTCAACTATACTTATCCTTCCTAGAGACAGCCTGTAGCAGTATAAATTGAAAACTCTCCCATTCTGCTTTATCATCATAGATGTTTTCATCAGCTTGTAGTCAGTTGGATAGTTTTCAGCATTCTCACTTAGTTTGTAAGTTGTCAGTTGTCTGCAGTGCTTCTCAAACATTAAAATGTGTTAAGAATTGGAGATCTTGTTAAATGCAATTTCCAGTTCCATAGGTCTGGGGTGGGACCTGAGCCTCTGCATTTCTAACAGCTGTTCTGGTGATGCTGATAACTGCTGGTCCATGAACCACATTGAATAGTAAGGGTCTCTTCTATGGGTCATTCTTATTCTGTAGTTATCAATTAAAGCCACATACAATTTGGTGTTAATAGCATTTGGTATGTTTAACAGTTGGATTGAGATATATCAAAAATTAATAGTTTAACCTTTGTTTTTTATGTCAGGAAATTACCAAAAGTCAGATGAAGACATGAAAACCTGTTCAGAAAATGGGAAAATGCCAAACAGTAATGGCTTGAAGTTTTAATTATGATGTCAATTTATTTATTTTTTAGATACTAGCAGAAGGTCAAGGAACATGGATTAAACTACTTTAATAATCTATTTTTAGGATTTAAAAATTTGACTCTCCTGAAATATAGAAATGAAAGTCTGAAATAATTATAAAAAGCAGGCAATAACTATAGAAGATATCTAGTTGTTAAATTAGAATACCAAGCATATTGTATAGCTTTCAAATTTTTACTATTATGTCCAATTTTTGCAGTACCATTCAGTTATTGAAACTTCCAATTTTTTCAGTTTTTATTGTTTAATTATTTGAGCCTTTTATTGACTCTCAATTGGCATTGAAATTATTGGTTAGTAAGAAGAATAAAATCCTTATATGGTTTAAGTATTAAAGATTACTAGGTATCTCTCAGAATTTTTGGACGAGGTGGTATCAGAAATTGATCTTGAAATACTCATGTTAATAGAATATTGAATGGATTTTGCTTGGTTTCCTGTTCTCTGTGAAAAATGTTTGAGCTAGAAAAAAAAATTATATGTATTATCAGCCATAAATGCATAAAGTTAGCTATAAAGTTTGTATTTTGGCATAACACCAATGCTGTAGCCCCTGTTTGTGGGTTTCTATACCCAGACTTAGCTAGTTGAACCTTTTTTTTTTTTTAATATGTCACAAATTTTTTAAAATTAAAAAACAAAATTATTTCTCTCCCTTTTCCCACCCTCTCTCCCCCAGTTGTCTGCTCTGTGTCCATTCACTGTGTGTTCTTCTGTGTCCGCTTACATTCTTGTCAGTGGCACCAGGAATCTGTGTCTCTTTTTGTTGTGTCACCTTTTTTTTTTTTTTTAAAAAGATTTATTTATTTATTTATTTCTCTCCCCTTCCCCCCTGCCCCAGTTGTCTGTTCTTTGTGTCTATTTGCTGCATGTTCTTCTTTGTCTGCTTCTGTTGTCGTCAGCGGCACAAGAATCTGTGTTTCTTTTTGTTGCGTCATCTTGTTGTGTCAGCTCTCCATGTGTGCGGTGCCATTCCTGGGCAGGCTGAACTTTTCTTTCATGCTGGGCGGCTCTCCTTATGGGGCGCACTCCTTGCCCGTGGGGATCCCCTACGCGGGGGACACCCCTGCATGGCAGGGCACTCCTTGTGTGCATCAGTACTGCGCATGGGCCAGCTTCACATGGGTCAAGGAGGCCCAGGGTTTGAACCGCGGACCTCCCATGTGGTAGGAGGATGCCCTAACCACTGGGCCAAGTCCGCTTCCCTGTTGTGTCATCTTGCTGCATCAGCTCTGCGGGTGTGCGGTGCCACCCTGGGCAGGCTGCACTTTTTTCACACTGGGCAGCTCTTCTTATGGGACGCACTCCTTGCGTGTGGGCTCCCCTACACCCTGTGTAGCACAGCACTCGTTGCGCGCATCAGCACTGCGCTTGGCTAGATCATCACACGGGTCAGGAGGCCCTGGGTTTGAACCCTGGACCTCCCATGTGGTAGGCAGATGCTCTATCCTTTGAGTCACATCTGCTTCCCACTAGTTGAATCTTTTTAAGAATTCCCTAACTCGCTTTTTCCCCCTTCTAGTTACTTTTCTTGTGTGTTTCAGAATCAAGAGCCTTCCCCTATACTTTCATATATTCTATTTGTGAGCATCTTTCTACTGTCTTCCAATTGTATCTTTGTCTCAGTAGAATTTCTTGAATACCTGCTTCCTGCATCTTCAATACTGCTTTCTCATTAACTCAGTATTCTTTAAGCCAGGAACAGCCTCTCTTTCCATAATAGCACTGGGGTGGTTCATAGCAGGTATGCAGGGCAGATTGGTGCTCAAGTCACAATTAGAGTAGGCCCAGGCCAAGCTAGAAATTAGGTTGTGTTTCTATTCAAAATGACCAAATAGTGGTGTTGGATGGACATTGGGACAGAGATGAATTGTATTGGGAAAATATGTGTCTAGGTTGGAAGGAGTGATTAAGATGAAAAGTTCCCATGGTATACAGATAGGATTAGTTGGACTTGAGGAGGTGAGGGTAAAACAATCAAATACTTAGGAATAAACTTAACCAATGACATAAAGGACCTATATTCAGAAAACTACAAAGTACTGCTAAAAGAAACCAGAGAAGACTTAAAGGAAGGACATTCTGATTCATGGATTGGAAGACTAAATATCATTAAGATCTCAGTTCTACCCAAAGTGATTTACAGATTCAGCATAATCCCAATAAAAATCTCAACAGCCTTTTTTTGCAGAAATAGAAAAGCCAATTATCAAATTTATTTGGAAGGGTTAGGGGCCCCAAATAGCCAAAAATGTCTTAAAAAAGCAGTATGAAGTTGAAGGATTCTCACTTCCTAACTTTAAAGCATATTACTTAGCTATAGGTGAAAACAGCATGGTATTGGTATAAGGACAGACAGCTTGTCCAATGGAATGGAATAGAGAATGCAGAAATTGACCCTCATATTTACAGTCAAGTGATTTTTAACAAGGCTGTTAAGCCCATCCAGCTGGACCAGAACAGTCTATTCAACAAATGGTGCTGGAAGGACTGGCTAGCCATATCCAAAAGAAAGAAAGAAGATCCCTATCTCACACTTATACAAAAATTAACTCAAAATGGATCAAGGACATAAATATAAAAACAACTATAAAACTTCTAGGAGAAAATGTAGGGAAACATCTTCAAGATCTTGTGGTAGGCAGTAATTTCTTAAACTTTACGCCCAAAGCACGAGCAATAAAGGAAAAAATAGATAAATGGAACCTTCTCAAAATTCAACACATTTGCACCTCAAAAGACTTTGTTGAAAGGATGAAAAGGCAGCTGACTCAATGGGAGAAAATATTTGGCAGTCACATATTTTATAAGGATTTAATATCCTTGATATATAAGGAGATCATACAACTCAATAATAAAAAAACAGAGTATCTGATTAAAAGATGGGCAAAAGGCTTGAAAAAGCAACTGTCCAAAGAAGAAATACATATGGCAAAGAAACACATGAAAAAATGTTCATCATCACTAGTGATTAGGGAAATGCAAATCAAACCTGCAGTGAGATATTGTTTCATACCTATTAGACTGGCTGCTATTAAAAAGTCAGAAAACTGTAAGTGTTGAATAGCATGTGGAGAGATAGGAATGCTTATTCACTGTTGGTGGGAATGAAGAATGGTACAGCCATGGTGGAGGACGTTTTGACAGATCCTATGGAAGTTGAGTATAGACTTGCTATGGGACCTGGCAATACCATTGCTAGATATATATTGAGAAGAACTGAGAGGAGTGACACGAATAGATACCTGCACACTGATGTTATAGCAGCATTATTCACGATAGCCAAAAGTTAGAAACAACTCAGGTGTCCATCAACTGATGAATGGATAAACAAATTGTGGAGTATACATATGATGGAATATTATGCAGCAGTAAGAAGAAATGAAGTTGTGAAGCATATGACAACATGCATAAATCTGGAGGACATTATGTTGAGTGAAGCAAGTCAGACACAAAAGGACAAATACTGTATGATTGCTCTATTATGAACTAAATATATCATGTGAAATATAAATATATTATGTGAAATATGAATATGGGTAGAAATGCATATGTAAGACTGTTTTTCTTTTAAGCTGGACAAATGTAAGTTAATACTGCAAAATGTTAATAACAGACAAAAAAAAGCATCATACTAAGTGGAAACCAGACACAGTATTACATATTGTATGATTCCATTTATATGAAATGTAAGTATTAATCAATTTATAAAGATTAAATTAGATTAGTTTTTATGTAGGTCTGAGGAAGAAATGCTAAGGGGTGTGGAGTCTTCCTTTTTGGGGTAATGAAATTGTTCTAAAATTTTTGAGATGATGAATTTACAACATTGTGATTATACTAAAAGCCACTGATTATACACTTTGGATCAAATAGCCAGAAACAGCAACTGTGTACAGTGGGGAAAGCATAGAAAGATTGAGAGGTGAGCAATTTTCTTGTTTGTGTGTCTATTTTTTGTTTGCTATTATTATTGAGATAATGAAAATGCTCTAATAGTGATTGAAATGATGAACCCACAAATATGTGATTATACCAAATACCATTGATTGTACACTTTGGACGAATTGTATGCTTCATTAATATGTATCAATAAAACTGATCTGTTTTTTAAAAAAGTGAGGGAAAACAAGTCGGCTACAAACAGAAGACACTGTACAATGACTTTCATTGTGTTCTAAATTGAAAATATCCAAAATACTAATAACAATGCAATGGACTTGAGTTTCTTAAAAGGAATTTTAAAAGTAGATTTTAAAAAGCCCTGTGAATGCTCAAATGCTCAATATCAGAATTAACTGACTTGACTCATAATGAAAGCCAATATAGTTATTTTCTTAGGTCCCAGGCCGGGTTAGCCCAGTCTGACTAATCTAGGGCTAGGATGTGCCCTAAAACAATTGCCCCAACAATGGCTAGCACTCAACAAGACTCTAGTCAAATGATGACAAATTTCTTTCTGTCATTTCAAAGCACATGTCCTATTGGTAAAAGGTCCGTACTGTAATCCTCACTTAAAAAATACACTGTCTTATTGGGAAATTTACTTTGAGCTGGTGTGTTAGCTTTATAGGATTTGATTTTTAAATGACAAGTATGTAAAAATACATGTTCTACTTCTTTTGTTTGAGATAAAGCTTTTAAGGAGTAATACACACCACAATAAAAGCTAATGTGGTTTTCATTGTCAATAAAAAAGATATTTGCATGAAGTGGTGCTTTTTCTTAAGAAGCGCTTGTGTACAGCATTGCTTAGCAACATACAAATCAGCTCTGACACCTTATTCATCTTTAATACCCAGGTTCTGGTAAATCTTTCCCATGTTGGCACTGATTGAGTCTTTTAAGCTGAGCAAGTGAACGGTATCACTTTGTAATTTTAACTTTAGATTGGAAGCTGCATGAGAATTTCATTTTATGAAAGAATTGTATTCTTTTTTCTTTTCTTTTTTTCTTTCATTTTAGCCTTTTCGGCCTTCTAATGTCTTGGCCTCTGTTTCCACTTCATGTTTTTTTCAGGATCTTCACTTCATTTTTGGGATAAATCTAAACTCCTTAGCCATACATGGAAGTCCAATTACGACCTGGTTCTTACCTCCTTCTCCTCTTATATCCTCTGCTTTGGCTAAATCAAGACAACCCCAGTTTCCCTAACATACTTTGTTCTTTGATAACATTATTTCTTCGGGCTTTGTTGTTTTCTCTGATTTGGGAATGCCCTTTGCTGGTTAAGTCTTGCTTACCTTGCCAGATACTTTAAGATTCTTGGGGAACTTCTCTGATACCTTAAGATTGAGTGAGGGGTCCCTCTCTCCTAGGATTCTGGGTAAATCTTGGTCATAAGTCCTGTAATATTGGATTCCTGTTGTTTTCCTTTCTCATGCAAAACTGGAAACTTCTTGAGGGAATTTGTGTCTTTTATCCATAATCCCTATCTCTTCCATGTATTTAACTTATCTCAATTTCTTACTATTTGTGACAGAGCTAAATCTGCTCTTCCTGTGAAATAGTGAGTTCTTCATTACAGGAAGTTTTGAACAGAGGCCCAAGACATCATTTATGAATTTTATTATTTTTTTGACCACTCATTCTATGCCAAGGACTATGCTGTTTGTTTACTATACTTTGGAGGCTACAAGATTCAAGCATCAGATGAGGGGTTATGCTAGATGTAGCATTAAGTAGAAAGACCAGGATAAAACAAATTAAAGCAAGGAATTTTGAAGATGCAAAATATAAGGGAAAAATACCTCATAAAAAACTATAAGGGAAAGCTATCCCATGGTTTTGTGAAGATTTACACAAAGGGAGGAAATGTAAAGAGTTTGTTTTGAATACGTATTTTTACAGCTTGTATAGAAAAATTAAATATGACTCAGTGGTTATGCTAACCTCATGGATTTATAGCTCATAAGCTCAGAAACTTCTTAGTGGTCTGCTTCCAAAAAGTATCTTCTGTAATGATAGAGGCAGATACTGGCACCATCCCTACTGAGTTGGTATGAGTAGATTTCTGGAATTTTTATCTTCCTCATATATTCAAAAACTCAGATTTTTGTTTTTAAATTTTAGTTTATTTAGAAATATACTGGAAGTTTCTTAAGATAATTTTAATTGGTGCCAACTTTAGAACAATGTCAGAAATGGTAAATTAATCTTAAATGTAGGCTATGTATTTTATGTCTAGAACCTTTATATTGACTCTAGATATTGGATCTAAAAGTATTTTTCTCCCTTGTTTTATTTAGAAAATAGGCAAAAATTAAAATTTAAAAATGGTTTTTATTAGGAAGTAGAATAGGATTTATATAAAATCAGGGTCTCCCATCCATGCAGCTAGCATTTTGGCATTTATTCTATTGACTTATAAAGGTCCTTTAGAAGTACTGCTGTGAAACAATATAGTGATTGGCTGTCTGCTTTTATGATAACTTTAAAGGTTCCTTTTCATACTTATTCTAGCATTGTTCTGCTTTTATGTTTTTTAAAATTTGTTTGATCACTTATGTTTTATAAAAGCAAATGAGATACATGATTAAAAAAAGAAGTCAAACAGTAGATCTTATACCATGGAAAGCTTAAGTTTCCCTCTTCTAAGGACTAATTAATATTTTAGTATGTATTCTTCTAGACCACTGTGCATTTTTGTTAATGTTTTAACATGTCCACCTCCTTTTTTTTTTTTTAAAGTGGCTACCTAATATTTCAGTGAATGGTTCTGTAATTTAATAGACTGGTCTTCAGTTGTGATGCCTCCAATATTCTGCTATTGCAAATAAAGCGGCAATAAGCATTTTTGTATCTTGTACACAAGTGTGTATTTCTGTAGGATGACACCTGCACATGGGATTGCATATAAAATTTTACTGTAATTTAAGCAGATTGCTATAATTTTTCCTTAAGACTTTCCATATTTAACCCTAAACAATAAAGCTCTGACTTGAAAATAAACTTTGTTTAAAAGGAGAAATGGATTCCTGTCCCTGAGGGCCAGTGATGCAGTTCAAGAAGGATATCTGTTATTGAAGATTAACCCCATTTTAAAAAAAACTTTATTGTGGTAATATATATATATAAAACACAAAATTTCCCATTTTTAACCATTTTTAAGTGAACAGTTAGTGGTATTAATTCACAATGTTTTCCTATCATCACCACCATCTACTTCCTAAACTTTATTACACAAAAGAGAAACTCAGTACCCATTAAGTAATAACTCCCCATTTCCCCTTCCCTGACTCCTCGTAACCTCTCATCTATTTTCTATCTCTATGAATTTACTTATTCTAAATGTATCATATAAGTGGAATGCTTTAGTTTCCAAGGCTGCTCAAAGCAAATACCATGAAACGGGTAGGGTTAAATAATGGGAATTTTTTTTTTCTTTTTTTTGAGAGTCTTTTCACTTTTTAAAGGAATGTAATAAAATCTAAGGGCTTTCTGTTGAGAACTAAACACATAAACACCAAATTTCACATACAATTTCTGATGTTCTGGGTATCAATGTGATAGTACTTAATCAGTAATGTATGGATTCTAGACACCATATGCTATAAGAGGAGAGCTCACTGAAGCTGAAGGGTGCCCAGAGAGC
Organism: Dasypus novemcinctus; assembly: GCF_030445035.2. Classification (NCBI taxonomy): domain Eukaryota; kingdom Metazoa; phylum Chordata; class Mammalia; order Cingulata; family Dasypodidae; genus Dasypus; species Dasypus novemcinctus. The sequence continues at coordinate 24,487,879 of NC_080681.1, read as the reverse complement.
ATCCCAGAGGAGGAAGGATTTGATGGGAAAGGGAGGAAAAGGAGGGTCTGGGATGGGAGGAGAGGTTCACAAGAGCATTAGCTGTCAGACCAGAGATTATGTGTGTTTGCTTACAATATTCCCAGCACCTAGCTCAATTCCTTGCACTTAGTATGTCTCAGTCCATATCTGTTGAATGAATAAAGATTCAGGGAAGGTGTTCCAGGCAGATGGGTTGGTATGATTACAAGTGTAGGGTCTGGATGATAAAGACATACTCAGGGACAGTGGATGGTCCTTGTTATGAGTCCTTAAGATGGAGAAGAAGGCTAGAACTGAATAGGAAGGACTGGACTGGGATGTTAGGATCTGCTGAGTTTGGACTTGTGGCTATGTGGACCTGTGGTTGTCTGAAAGAGGGCAGGCTCTTGAACAAGAGCACAGGACTTTCCAGTGGAGGGTGATGATCTGGGAAAGGTCAAGTCATGGCTACTATTAAATATTTCCTCTGCATCTTGAGGATCCTGGGAGGGTGGGCAGCTATGTGAAGATCCTGTTCAGGTAGCTTTGGCTATGAAGTTTCCCCCACCACAAAAACTCATAGGATGCCTTGAGAATGGTATCCAACTGATTTTACTTTTTCTATAAAACATATGAATATATGAAAGGGGCAGTTGTTGTCCGAGAGAGGCCAGAGGAGTTTGAAGACAATGCAGTCTGCTCCACCACCTATCTCAGCAGGACCAGTCAGAGGTACCTACTCTTACATACACCCCAAAGCCTCAAAAATCAGAATGCTTCGTAAGGTTTTGTAATGGGAGTGCTCTGTCTGTCTGCCTGGTTGCCCACTTCACCCAGGTAAATCTTTTCTTGTCTCCTGTCTCATCTTGTGCCATTCTCTTCCTTTGAATCTTTCTCTCTTTGCATCTATATTCTCCTTTCTCATGATGTCTACTTTCTCTGTTCTCTATTACAATGTGTCTTTTTTTTAAAAAAATTATTCACTCATGGTTTTGAGGATGGAAAAATGTGCAAATCAAGGCAATACTTTCTTCCCAAAGACCAGCTGCTTGTGATCCTTGGCTCCTCTGTCACATGGCAAGGTACATGGTGGCATCTGCTGGTCTCTCCCTTCTTTTGGGGTTTTGTTAATTTCACCATAGCTTTTTTCTGTTTTTCTGCATTTCATTCTCTTATAAAGGACTCCAGTAATAGGATTAAGAACTCATCCTGACTGAATTGGGCCACACCTTAACTGAATGAGCTGCATCAAAAGGTCCTACATATAATGGGTTCATACCCACAGGAATGGATTAGATTTAAGAACATGGTTTTCTGGGGTACAAACATCTTCAACCCATCACAAAGAATCGCATTTGCCCTTTGTTTCTTATTTATTTCACTTAACATAATAATTTAAAGGTTCCTCCATGTTGTAGCATGTATCAGAACTTCATTCTTTTTTACAGCTTGATGATATTTCGTTGTATGGATATATCACATTTTGCTTATCTATTCATTTGTCCCATCATGCTTTAACCAAATTTTATTTGATATATGGACTGTTTGAAAGGCAGCATCACTCATTCTCTCTGTTGCTTTAAAAGAAGAACTCTATGCTCTTAAATTGTGCATCTTCTTGGTTATGCTGTTATCTCATTGGATATTGATATTCCTTAATATGAGCCATAATATTTTCAGTTTAATTCTGTTTTGTACAGCATGGTACACAATGGAATTAAAGCTATTCTGTATAGTAGCTTATCTTGTGAAGGTGACTCCCATCAGTAAAAATGGAAGCTCCTATTGTCATTTTGCTTACATATTTTAAGTTCTTTTAATCTTGAAAAAGCAGTAATAATTGTACCCTATTACATGAAAGGAAGCTTATAGATGAATTTCAAACCTATTTTCTCTAAAAGGAAATCTAATTGAGGCTGTAAGGTTTCCTTTCAGTAAGAGTGGGTCTCTAAAGTTATTTGTTCAGAGAGTTTCATTGGTGGCACAGACAATTAGGTACTTAATACTTTTTAAGGAATATCACTATCCAATGCAAGTTTCTTTTACCTGTGTCTTTGAGTCTCATCCATTCCAGCTCTTTTCACAAACAAGCATACCAAATTCTTAATATCTTACAGATTTCAAATTCATATTTGAAAGAAAAGTGGATTCACAGTCTTTATTGCTGTGGAATTTGTTTTGAACATCTGAGGACACAACAGTCAACCCATGTCCGACTATACATATATATAGTGGAAGATGGTTTGTTTTTTTTGAGGTGATACCAGGGATTGAACCTGGGACCTCGTGCATGTGAAACAGGTGCTTAACCACTGAGCTATACCCACTCTTGGTTATTTATTTTTAATATAGAACTTTAAATTTTACTTGGACTCTTAGAAAGGGACTTCATTTTTCCTTATTCTAAGATTTTATTATCTTTCTAGTCTGATCGGTAAAAGAGTGTCTGCTAATTTTTTTGTTTCCAAGGTATTATAATTCTGAGGAGATGATAGTAATTCATTTCAATGAATATTTTGTTTTCTCTTCTTTTTATAGAAAACAAGCATCATTGTGGGTTCAAGGAGACATTTTCCGATCCAAACTGAAAAATAGACCATCCAGTGAAGGAAGTATTAATAAAATTCTTTCCAGCTTGGATGACATGTCTATTAGTGGAAACTTAACTAAAATACAAAACCTGGAGAGATTTGGAGAGGTGAGTTTCCCCTAGACAGGTTTTCATATCTCCTTAGACTAATGTTCTGTATTTCTTTGTTTTCCAGTTGAACACATATAATATAGCAGTATCTGTTCTTTGAGGAGCTGAGAGTACCAAATTTTAGGTGTAGAGTCATCCACCTATAAAGCAACAACTAGGGCAAAGAAAGCAATTGCCCTTAAAAAGAAAAAAGTGGTAATTTAAGGACTACAGTTATAAAGGAGGCTACTCTGGTTTGGGGAATATTTACATAATATAAATAGAAAAGCATACTTTCTATTTGAAATGGAAATAGAGATCTGTGGAACATTGACCATGAGGTGCAGTGGTGCTCAGAGATGTATTCACCAAATGCAATGAATGTCTCATGATGATGGAGGAGGTTGTTTTTATGGGGGAAGGGGTGGGGTAAGGGGGATGGGAAGTACGTGGGGACCTCATGTTTTTTTGAACAAAAAAAAAAATTAAAAAAAAAAGAAAAAAACTTTAATGTAACATGAAGAAATTGAAGAAGGTACCACAAGGAGTACTTTGAAAATCTGATTCATTCTGATTCTTCAAGTAAGTCCAGAGTTAAAACATAATTAGTGGCAACTTTTTAATTGAGTTTCTGCCATAAGCAAATCACTTTATTTATTTATTTTTAAAGATTTATTTTTATTTTTATTTAATTCCCCTCCCCTCCCCCGGTTGTCTGTTTTCTGTGTCTTTTTGCTGCGTCTTGTTTCTTTGTCTGCTTCTGTTGCCATCAGCGGCATGGGAAGTGTGGGCGGCGCCATTCCTGGGCAGGCTGCTCCCTCCTTCGCGCTGGGCGGCTCTCCTTATGAGTGCACTCCTTGCGCGTGGGGCTCCCCTACGCGGGGGACACCCCTGTGTGGCAGGGCACTCCTTGTGCGCATCAGCACTGCGCATGGGCCAGCTCCACACGGGTCAAGGAGGCCCGGGGTTTGAACCGAGGACCTCCCGTGTGGTAGACGGACGCCCTAACCACTGGACCAAGTCCGTTTCCCAGCAAATCACTTTAAACACTTACTATACATTGCCTGATTTAATCTTCATAAGTACTTGGTGAGTTAGGTAATGTTATATCCATTTTACAGGTAAGGAAATTGAGTTCAGAGATACTCTAATTTCATTGTTAGAAACATGAATCAATCCATGTCTGTCTGATTCCAAACCTGTGTTTTGTTTTGTTTTTCTGTAGTACCCTGCTACCTCTGTTTAACAATGGAAGTATACTTACTAATAATTAGGATCATGGGTATTTTTGGAAATAAATGCAACTGAAAATTTGTGACTTGCCTAAGGTCACACAGTTGTTTATTCATGGGACTGCTTGAGAACTCCTAGTGGGGTATCTAACTCCTAGTTGAGTTCTTTCCACACTATACCTGAGGTAAAGCTAAGTACCTGGCTTTTATTTTTATGTTCCCAAATGAGCAAATAAAAGCTGTAAAAAATATTTAGGCAGCGAGTATCAATATACATTTTACTAGACAGTGACCTGTTAGATCCCAAAGGCCCTGAACAACATGCTGTGACTCAGGCTTAGCCTTTAAGGCATCTAAAATGGAAAGAATACATTGTAGCTCTCTTGGGTCAGTTATTAGGATCCCTATCAGCACGAAAGAAAACCAAAGTGCTTGGAGACTGGGAGAGTGAATTTTCTTCTAAAGACAAAAGAACTGATCTTTAAACCCTGCAGTATGTGCACTGATGAAGTAACTAAGTTTACTTGTTTGAGTCAGTGGTCCTCATGAAATGTAAATCTTAGCCAAGGTCATGTTGATTTTCTGAGCCTCTGTTGACTTTTTCATGTCTCTGTGTTTCAGTCTGGCCTATTAAAAGCAAACAAAAGGGATGTGAATTAAATTTTAATGTGATAACATAGCTAAGGGAGAGTACTTTTCTTGCTCTAATCAGCATGTCCTCCGAAGTTGAGTTCTTGAGTTCAAGTAAATAGAACCTTGAGTGATAACTTCTGAAAAGACAAACATAAGATTTATCCCTGTATCTGAGAAACATATTTAACTTGCAGGAAAGTAATGCTTTCTATATTTTAATCTCTGTTAACATCTGGTAATAAGAACATTTCATTCTTCACATTCTTTTTTGGCCTTGATTTGTTGAACTTAAGAGTAATTAACATTATCACTGGAACTAAGGAATTAAAAATAAAATTAAAAATAACTCAGTTTTAAAAATGAGCATATATTCAGATGTTGGACTGTTTCTCTGCTATCCATTCAGAGGTGCTGTTGTTTCTGAAGTTAAAGGACAGAAATGAAATAATCCAGAAATGCCCCAGAGAATGATGGTGTGGTTAGTGTTTTATATAGTGACAGGCACATGGCTTTTGGACCACTTTATAGTTAAGTGATTGTGGCAGTTTGATATTATTTATGAATTCCAAAAATAGATACAGATTATGTTTTTAAACTGGTCTGTTCCTCTGGGTATGATACCCTTTGATTTAAAGTCAAAGGTTTTAAGTTTACTTAATTAATTCAAGGACTTTGATTCAAACACATCAGAAGAGTGTGGCTCAGGGTTGAGTCCCCACCCTCTTGGGCTATATAAATGAACACTCAATCAAGAAGACACACAGAAGAATGCACAGGAAGAAAGAGATCTCCATAGATGCAGAAGAGGAGAGAATTTGGTGATTTTGGCCCTTCCATGTGACAGAAAGGAGAAGGCTCAAACAGCTAAAGCCCCAGGGAGAGATGAGCCATTCAACTGACAGTTTACAACTGACCTTGTGAACAGACCAGCACAGCTGAGAGGCCCTGAGAGACAAGCCCTATCCCAGCCTACAACTGAGATTGGAAGAAGCAGGACCCATGGAGCCTTAAGAAGAAGAAGGAAGAAGAGACCAGAAGAGATCACCTGCCATTTGTCTTCAACAGTTTAGTGAGGAAGTAACCTTGAGTTGAACTCTTTAGGGCCTTGTAACTATAAGCTTCTATCCCAAATAAATATCTTTTATAAAAGCCAACAGATTTCTGGTATTTTACATCAGCACCCCATTGGCTGACTAATTCATTGATGCTTTGTGCAAGTAACTCTTCTAGCCCTTTTCTTACCATTCTTATCTTTTGCCAGTTCGGAATGTTACTCGTATATGGGCAAATAATTTATCAAAAGTGAACTGAAGAGAGTTAGTGATATCTTTATTGTTCTTGAGAATTGTGAGAAAATAATCTGAGATTTCTGCAGGGATTTTAATGTGTTTCAAGTTCCATACCAATGTTGGGGGTAGAATTCCATGAAAATTCTGGATTCAATTTAGATTGTGCATAAAGGAAGTACAAAAAAGAAACACTCTTCAAGTGGTTATATTAAATTTTTAAAATATAAAGTCAGATTGAAAGCAGGAGTAGCAAATTATTATTTTTTGGTTTCTAGACCTGCAGGAATTTGCCTGTGAATGGTTTTTAGGCAGTTGTATAATTACCTGACTTGGAGGATTTGAATACATGAGTTTTCAGCACTCAAGATGTGTGTGAAAGGAAAATAAACAAAAGTATGAATAACCAGAATGATGCAGGTCATGAGTCTGGGCCCTTAATAAGTTTTCTTAGCCTCCTTAGAGTAAGGAGTCTTTGCCCTTATTAAGCCGAGTGTTCAGTGCTGGGCTAGGTGTTTTGAAATATGCAGGGGAAGGGACATGTAGACACAACCCATCCCTAGGTGCAGGTTAGGCTCCCTGCCCTGTGCTCCTGTCTGCACTGTACTTTTCCTCCCTGATCCTTATCCCCTCTTCAAGCAGGATCTACATCTGCCCTCATCACTATACCTTACTAAATATTGCTTGAATGAATGAACAAAAGCTTTCAGTTTTATAGAAAACACAAGAAAACAAACATGAAATAGTTAATAATCCAAGCTATACAAGGGGTAGTATATGCTTGGCTGCAAAAATAACAGCATTAATATAGGCTCATTTTGACATTCAGGGGCCTAAAGGTGCATTATAGATTGAGATTATTAAAAAAGGCTTTAAGAGGATGGAATGTTAAGCACTTTGCTTAAAGTGCAGATATTGAAGGAGTTAAATGAGGAGTTTAGGGTATAGTAACAACCTAAATAGCACTTACTGTGTGCTAGCACTGTTCTAAGCTCTTTGTAAATATTAACCCTTTTAATCCTTACCCATATGAAATGTTACTATGCCCGTTTTACAGTTGATGAAATTGAGGTAAAGAGAATTAAGCCACCTACTCAAGGCCACCCAGGAAGTAGGTGGTGTAGCTGGCATTTGAACCCAGGCCTCTGACTTTACCTTCCTGCCTTTCCTTGGGGTCCTCAGTGGGGGATTTGTCCATCATAATTTTTTTTAAATTTATTTTTTATATCAATGTTACAAGTTAATGTAAGATAATAATTACAATAACAGTAAATCTCCTTTAGTCAGGGGTTACATTTCCCCCTTATTATTGTTCATTCCTCAGTCATGAGGGATTTGGGACGACATTTCTCCCTGACTGCTTCAGGCTGAGAAGGTACGTAGTTATTATGGGGCTGAGGAATGGAATTGTTTTGCTTGCTGGTCCCTCTCCATTGTTTTGTTAGTTGTCCAAGGCATGTCTGAAGATCTGGAGACTAGGAGTTGGCCACTACTAGCTGGGTTTCAGGGCTCAACTGGCATAGGATGAATCTGAGAGTTTTAAGTCCCTGAGAAGTCTACTTAATAAGTATATTGAAAATTACAGGTTCAAATAAGAGAAGTAGAAGAATCATGATTAAGTGACCTACAAATGAGAGTAACTATGTTATATTGGAGAAATAGCTTTTCGACATAGATAATTTTGAATATAACCTTAGCCAGTCCATTCTGTTTTTACCTTTTCTTTTTTTAGTCCAATATTAGCACACCAGTCAGATGCTTTTGATTTTTGAGATAAAATTAGATAGAGGTGCTGCTAATGATCAGCTCATTCTCAGAAATTGGCAAATATACAAGAATGTAGTATTGTTGAATATTGTGATTTATATTCTCGTTTACTTTTTACAAGTACTCTTGAGCAGGATGCACCTTAGGAAAATCTGTGTGGTAAAAAGTAATCTCTGAGGCCCTACTTTTAAGCACTCTTCTTTCCCCTCTGAGGACTACCAAGGCATTTCAGTTCTAGTCTGAATGTCATTGGAGATCTGCCAGAGGCTGTTAAACAGGAGTGATGGTAAGAGGATTCATGGCTTGGGGAGATGGCTCCAGCTGTGGTGTGGAAGTGGAGTTGGAGGGGGCTTGGGCTGGGGTGGAAGACTGGGGAATTGGTGATGGCGGGAGTGGTCCAGGTGGTAAAAGATCTGAACCAAGGCAGGAGTGGCGAGGAAGAGGAGAAGGCAGATTTGGGAGCTCTGATAAAGTCAAACTTTGTATTGATCTGATGCAGTTTATTATGAAAACAGCATCTTTGTCTTTCTCCAACTTTTATATCCCATAGGTTCAATATCTAAGAGTTGAAAAGATGACCTAGCCACTTTTCCTAGCCAGATAATTTAAATATGCTAAAATTCATCTTCATTATCTTCCAATCCTTTGACTTCTATTTTTATTCATGTTTCTATTTCAAACTCTCCTTTTATATCACTTTTCTATTTTAGCCCTTCCATCTTTATTTCCTAGTGTGCTATATTTTATCTAATCTTTTCTTAATGGCACATACCACATCCCTCCCAGTAGTTTCCCCTGTGCTATTTTATTGATGTGTCAGTATTTTATCCAACTGATTTCTGTGGGCACAATTTATTTTACTTTGGTTTTCTTCTTGTCTTTATATAAAGAACAACTGATGGAATAAAAGAAATCTTCAAACTTTACCTTATTATTTGTTCTTTAGCTACATCATCATCTGTAAATAAATGCATTTTTGAAAACAGCATTTCTTTATATATTTTGGTTTGCTCTCATTTCCCACCTTTAGGTAGGGTAAGCTGGTCATCAAAAAAAAAAAAAAAAAAATATATATATATATATATAGTTAAATTGTTAATACTCAGATCCTCCAAAGGGTAGCAGAGAGTCTGAGAGCAAACCCTAACTTTTTAAAGGAGTAAAGATAAGAGATTCTTCCCAAGAATAAGTAGACTTCCTCACCTTTGCTCCCCAGTAGTCATATGGCTTTGTTTCAGAGAATCTTTGTCTCCTGACCAGCTCAGGGCAAGGGAGAGGGGTTCTGTACTGGGACCCTGTGGGGAAAGGGGCTGGAGCCCAAGAGTAGGTTAGGTTCTCCATACTCATCATTTGTGTATGCATTCTTTAGTGTTCATTAGTTATCATGAGGTATACACAGACATCATGTGTATAAAAGAATGAGGCCTAACAGCAACTCACAAAAAAGCATTTAAACTGCTCCAGGTCCACAAATTCATGGGATTGATTTATATGCCATGATAATAGGAGCTGTGTTTTCTAATATGCTGACTTCCTCTCCCCCAGTTGGCACTTATGACCTAATATGTGTTACAAGGTCCCCTAATAAATACAGTGCTTGTTATAGTCATGTCTTTGTGTCTTCTTCAGTATTTCAGGATGCCAAAGTGTTTTCCTGTAGAGCTTTTTTTTTTTTGAAGTATCAGGGCCGGGAATTGAACCTGGAACCTTGTATGTGGGAAGCCAACACTCAACCACTGAGCTATACTGGCTCCTTATATAGCTGCTTAGTATCAGTTCTGTAATTAAACTTAAGTATCTTTTGAATAAAATTGTGTAACTATTTTTGTCAAGAGGTAGAAGGCTATATGTGTTCTATCCCTCTTAGTCCTTAAAATTCTAAAACATCATGGAATAGCCACAGCGATAAAATAAAAGAAGATAAGTTTAGAAAAAACCTATATTTTGGTAGATTTCTTCAGACCTATCCATTTCCCTCCTTCTATCTTCCCCAGTTCCTGACTTCTAAGCAGTTTTCCATACCCTAATCCAGTTCATCATCTCTCACTATATCTCTGCAGCAGCTGCCTAATTTTGCTTTTCCACATGCAATTTTGACCTTTTCCAATTCATTCTCCTCACAGTAACCCACTGGCAATATATGTGAATGAGGGTTTCCTGTGTAAAGGACTCTTAAAAACCAATATGAAAATGTCATGCACCCCCAAAAAAGAGGGGCAGGGGGAACACACTTACTGCTGGTAAACATAAATATTCTACTTCCCTAGAAATTAAAGAAACACAAATTCAAATGATAAGATGCTGTCAAGGTGTAGGAAATAAAAGAAATGTATGCAGTATTGGCAAGGGTTTAGAGAAAAGGATGCTCTTAAATGTTGCTGGTTGGAGTTTAAATGGTAAAGGCTTTCTGCAGGGCAATTTGATAATATGTATCAGAAGGCGTTCATGAATTTACCTTGAGACAATAAAAGGACAGTGTTGAAAGACCTTGTGTGTATAGGAGGCTACTTGATGGAGCTGTTAATGGTGATGAAAAACAGAAAACCGTCTAACCAAGGGAATTGGTTAAATAAAAGCAATAAAATTTATTCATCCGTTCCCTGGAAATTTTATGAGTGATAATGTAAAAATGTACATAAATGTACATTTGTACATAATGTGATAATGTAAAAATGTACATAAATTTTTGTACATAAAGAGTGATAATGTAGAAGTTGTTTTTTTTTTTAATTTACCCTGAAACAGTTCCACAAAATAAGTATATTTAAGGGGAAAAAACAAGTTACAGTGCAGCATATATAATACAATTCCTTTTCATAAAGAATGTATTGGAGGTGGGTATATATAGCACAGGGAAAAGTCTGTAAGACCATATGCCAGGATGTTAGCATGTGTTTTGCTTTTGATGGTAATATTTAGGTGGTTTTAATTTTCTTTTTCAGGTTTATCTATGTTTTATTATTTTCTATGATAAATAAGTATTATATGGTAAAAATACATTTTTTTTCCTTCAGAAAAAACATGGTTTCTTTCTCCAGAGACTGAGAACTGGGGCTTCATATGTAATGTTTACAAGAGCAAGGGTATTTAACTTAAACGAACTTAAATAAAGGAGGATAAATAAAAATATGTTAAATCTAGGTTGTCAGACAAATGAATATCTGTTACAATATTTTTTATTACTTCCTATGTGTTCGAAATGTGTCATAATTTTTAAAAAAAGATTTGACCTTTAAAAGTCACATTAGTGTGGGAAATAATATGTAGAGTAATTATAAATTACACTGTTAATTTTTCTAAGTAATACATGACACAGCTTTAAAAATATGAAAAGTGTTGAATTCTTATAATAAAAAATAGCAATTTCCCAATGCTCCAAATCCACTTCCAAAGGCAGGAACCTCTTAGCAAATTATGCTAATATTTTCACTGCCATATTTCTAAAATCTTTGCTTATGTTACTTTTTCAATTTATCAGTTTATGTTAATCTTATTTATGAATATTTCCTGTTGCCTCCTGGTTATAGTAAATAGGATTTAGCTCTCCTACTTTGCTTTTGCTGCTACCCTCCTGTATTAGTCAGCCAAGGGGTGCTGATGCAAAATACCAGAAATCGGTTGGTTTTTATAAGGGGTATTTATTTGAGAAGGAGCTTACAGATACCAAGCCATAAAGCATAAGTTACTTCCCTCACCAAAGTATGTTTCCACGTGTTGGAGCAAGATGGCTGCCGACGTCTGCAAGAGCTCAATCTTCCTGCGTTCCGCTCTTCCTGGGGCTCCAGCTTAAGGCTTCAACATCAAACTCCAACATCAAAAACTGTCCAGCTCTGTCCTTTGCCATTTTTTATCTGTGAGTCCCCACCCACCAAAGGTAGGGACTCAAAACCCTACTGACACAAGGGGTTTACCTGGTTACTTAATCAAGTAGACCTCTGAATCCAATATAATCTAATATGCCCAGAGGAAAAGATCAGTTTACAAATCTAATCCAATAATTCTTTTTGGGATTCATCAATAATATCAAAGTGCTACACCTCCCAATATAGTTATATCATAATTTTTGATTAAACCAAATAATATATACACCCTTGCTATATAAATATTGTTCACTGTTGAGCTTAATAGTTCACTATGACTCTTTTTTTCCTTGTTGGACCTCTTAGTTTTTCCTAGAGTTAACTGCCTTTTTCATTTGCTTAGTTTTCTCCACATTGAGGTAAAAATAATATTATTCTCCTATCCATCCCCCATAAAAGTTGTGGCAATTATAAATTTTTTCAAACTCACCACACAGCAGAAAAACAGCAGCAACAACAATAAAAAGCAAACAAACGAAAAGCCAACTTAATTCCATTCTTTTCCTGAAGACATCCTTCCTTTCCATCTGTTTTGTAACCCCCTACTTGGTAGACAGTTCTGATTCTGGACTTGTCTTCACACTCTTCAGTTGGATATCTAATTTTCCTGGATCTCATCTTGTCTTTTATCGTTTTTGCTGAAGCACATCCTCTAGTATTTTCTGAAAAAGATTGTGTGGGAGGTAAATATTTGTGTCTTTGTTCTACCTTTACACTTGACTGATAGGTTGAATTTAGAATTCTAGAGTAAGAATCACTCTTCTTCAGAGTTTTGAACGCTTTTCAGAGCTTAAAAAACAAAGATCCTTCTGGTTGGTGGAACAGACAAGTTTCTTTGGTTTTCAGATGTCCACAGAGGTAACCAGTTGACAATGAAACTGCCTGTCAGATCCTCCAAGAAGCTCCCCTTGCCTATCTCATGAGGATTTATATACTTTCTTGGCCACACCCCATATTCTGGAGAGTTCTAGCTTTAAAGAGAGGAAGGGGTTATTATGGCTGGAAGGGATCATAGCAAATCCAGGCCCTTTGAGTTTTCATGTGAGGAAATAGACAAAATACAGTCTTTACTGGTGCCTCATTAGTGTGCTGTGGCATATGTTTTAGAAGGAACATTGCCTCTGGGAACAAGATATCTGACTTTAAAATCCTAATTCTCTGGGAAGTGGATGTGGCTCAACTGATAGAGTGCCTACCTACCATATAGGAGGTCCAGGGTTTGCTACCCAGAGCCTCCTGGCCCATGTGGTGAGCTGGCCCATGCACAGTGCTACTGCGCACAAGGAGGGCCGTGCCATGCAGGGGTGTTCCCCGTGTAGGGGTGCCCCACACTCAAGGAGTGCTCCCTGCAAGGAGAGACGCCCCACCCAAAAAAGCATAGCCTGCCCAGGAGTGGCGCCGCACACACGGAGAGCTGATGCCGCAAGATGATGCAACAAAGAGAGACACAGATTCTTGGTGTCACCTGAGAAGAATGCAAGTGGACACAGAACAACACACAGCAAATAGGCACAGAGAACAGACAATGGGGACAAGGGGAGAGAAATTAAATAATAAAAAAAACCCATAACTCTGCCATTAAAGTTTAGGGAGCTTAGGCAATCTTCTTAACTTCTGTGAGCACCTCCCTTTTTCCATCTGTAAATTAAAGATAACAGTACCTTTGGCACAGAGTTGTTACAAGAGTTAAATGGGGGCTGGCATGTGAAAAGATCTAGTATGGATACTATAAGACTAATTCCAGCAGAAACATACTTTCCCAGTCTAGTGAGCATAGTCCAGTTAAGTCCTTCTATAAAGGCTTTGGCTGCTTTTATTAGTGCTAAATGACAGTAAGTTACTGTGTCAGTATCCTAAATTCTCTTGTATTTTGAACACAAATTATAGAGTTTGCAACAGTGGACCCTGAGAATATCTGAAAAGATATTTGAACTGTATCCATTGAGCCCCCCTTTGTCTAGACTATATCCTAAAACATGTTTGTGTCTGCAAGAGAGTCTTTTTGGTTGTGGTCCATTGTAACAAATAACTCCTTTTAAATTCTACCACATCCATGTCCATGTTACTTTAGTTTGGAATTAGGTTGGTATATTTAACTGGGAAATAGTCGAGTATTCTTAGTTTATATGGGGACAGTGCTTGATTCATAGTGTATATAAATGAATTAATTTTATCTATATAAAGCAAAATTATTTGGAATGACTTTCCTGTGGAACATGACTTTTTTTCCTCCAGAACAATTTAGAAGAGGATGAAGATGTGGAAATGAAAAATGGTATAACCCAAGGAGACAAACTACGTGCCTTAAAAAGTCAGAGACAGCCACGTTCCTCACCATCCTGTGCATTTAGGTAGCTCCATTTTTAAAATTTTAAATTTATAGTGCTTCCTTTTGTGGATAGACTATTTGGTCCTCTCTTTTGAATATCATTCTGCAAATACCATTTTTACCTTCCATTTTTTTTGGTTTTTTACATTTTGTATTGTTTATTAATTTTATAACCTGGGGAGTAGTTAAGTTTTTAGAAGTTTATTGACAGCAAGTGCTGGAATTCTACTTTAAGCAGCTAAGCAGTTATCTCTGAGAATTCAATTCCAAGTTCCCTTTGAATTCTACCTGTCTCCACCTTCGACTGGGTTCCCTGCCTGGTGGCAAATCCTCACAGGTACGCTGAAGCTTTTATATTGAGGCAGTGTGTGCATTAAAATGTTGTATGTCAAGCTTTGGTATGTATTAACTAATTCCTTAGCCTTCCCTTCTCTTTTTGAGAAATGAGTAAGGGATTCTTACCTGTGCCTGTAAAGTTATAAACCATCTTGATTTTGAAGTCTGAAATTACTCATCAGAATCAATTGATGGAACTTATGACCACTGCAGTTGAAATCCGCTGAGAGTTCAGGTTGGGTAAAGAAAGGTTTACCGGGGATGAGTCTCCCTGGCACCGAGGGACCACTATCAACTACCAACTGATGATGCAACTGGAAAATGACCTCATACGGAAGGTTCAACGCGGATCAGCGGAATATCCCTGTCTACATAAAATAACATGACTTTAAAATGCTGTTTGACCTAATGTAAGGGGGAAATGGAAAGGAGAAATGAGTTTATATGGCTACGAGTCTCTAAAAAAGAGTCTGGAGGCTGTCAGAAGGATTGCCCTTATGCACAACTGAGCAGAGTCAGAGAGACAGATAAAGCAGATACAACCCTCAGATATTGGTTCCTTTGAGGGCTAAAGAGACCCATGGGAGTTATGGTCATGGCCGATGGGGTTAACTACCAGGTCAGATGGCCCCTCTTTGGAACTGGTGTTTATGTGTGACGAATCTGGACTCAGATGGGATCTCTCTTCATAAGACTTTCATGCTAATGTGCTGGAGGTGCAGTTAGTGTCGGGATTTAAGATATATTTAGGGGATTTGAATCTCTGGACTGACAATGTGATAGCCAGGTCCTGAGCCTCAACAGACTCCAGCACCTACAATCTGACTTATTGGGCTCACCACACTCAGCTAAGATGCAGTTGAAGAAGGACAACCACCACACCATGGAGCCTAGAGTGATTACAACTGAAAGTGGGAGGATTGCATCCAGCATCCAGGTGGAATCTGAGCCTCCTCTTGACATAGAGGTGCAATGGACACAACCAATCCAATGTCCACATAGAAAAGGTGGCATTGGATTGAGAAAAGTGGACATGATGGCTGATGGGTATGGGGAAAGGCAGGAAGAGATGAGAGGTGGAGGCGTCTTTGGGACATGGAGCTGCCCTGGATGGTGCTTCAGGGGCAATCACCGGACATTGAAAATTCTCACAGGGCCCACTGGATGGAATGGGGGAGAGTATGGGCCATGATGTGGACCATTGACCATGAGGTGCAGAGGTGCCCAAAGATGTACTTGCCAAATGCAATGGATATGTCATGATGATGGGAAGGAGTGTTGCTGGGGGGGGGGGGAGAGGTGGGGGGGGGGGGAGAGGTGGGGTGGGGGTGGTAGGGTTCAAAGGGACCTCATATATATATTTTTTTAATGTAATATTATTACAAAGTCAATTTTAAAAAAATTAAAAAAAAATAGAAAGGTTTAAAAAAAAAAAAAAGAAAGAAAGGTTTTTCAGCATCAGTGTAGCTGCAACCATCAGTGAGTATCATCATGATTTTTAATTGTCCTGAATGGGGTGCAAGGTTGGGTATGGTTGCTTGATGGCCTATGCTTTGAGCACTGGTTTGCTGATCTGACTGATATATCAGGTAGCTATAGCTTTGTCTATAAGTGAATATAATGGGAAACAACTACTTTTATTTGACTTAGAAGTGAGGGACAAAAGCATAGCAGGAAGAATGTTTTGCCATTAGATGTGTTGCCTTTTCATCTCAGTGCCAGGTTCTTCAAGATCAATTTACATTACCAGTCTTTTTTACTTACCTTTTTTCCCCTTGAAATTCTAAGAAATTGCTTTACATTGTTAAAATTCATTTAAAACATTTATATTTGATTCTTTAATCATAAAGAATCAAAAGGGAGGAAGGGATAAGTTGGTAAAGAGTATAACTTGACAAATAGATAAAAAAAAGTGAGAGAAACTCTGCTACATAAATTTAGAAGGCTCATGTCAATGGTTTTTCTATTTTCTCTATTTACTCTTATTTTTATTCTCATTTCTTAGAATTTAGTTTTCTTAACAGCATCGTGATACCATCATCCAATATTTTTTACCCTAAGAGGATGCAATACCATGTTCTGATTAAAAAACAAGATGTTCTAAGTGAAATTCACAATGAAATAAAATGAGTAAAATGAATTACCTGCTGGTTCTAGGACTTATTTTATAAAGTGGAGGAATACTAATATCCACTTGTAAAGTTTTTCGCTTTTGCCAATTAATATTTCTATTAGTGTGGACTCCACATGATGTGCCTTTTGGTCTTTTCTTAAATGTATGAAATTGGTGATGCTTAAGCATTTGTTTTTGATTTCCATAGGTTGGATGATATGAAAGGGCACCCAAGAGCAGTGTCTCAGCCTTTCAGGTACTGTTAATGAAGTTGAATTTCTCGTTACTTGTGAAAAAAAAAAAGAGCTTCCTTTTAGATAAATTTCCTAACCAACCTTTAAACCGATGAAAATAAACTGCATACACCTTTTCATTTCTTAAGTTTCTTCCCTGTTCCAGGTTGTGACAGTTAGCTTTATTTCTGATGTTCAGCATGAAAAGGGATTTTTGTTCTCCTGTGCAGGGCTGTGTGGCTGGTAGCTGACTCCACGCTCTTGGCACCCAGCACGTTTGCGGCCCCACATCACAGCTGCTCTGCAGTGTTCCTTTCTCACCAGTGATAGAGTTTGCCTTTAGTATTTTCCATTTCTGTTCTTTCTGTTTCCCCCTCTTTATGCATGTGCTTATTTACATCCTTTACTTTTTAGGTTGATTCCCTTCCCTATCCTCTATTTGAGGAGGAAATATTAGTATTTTTCTCTGGGAAAATGTCTCCTGAACACTTCCAGGGCAGTAGCAGGGTACTTGGCGAGAGCGGCAGAAACATTTGGCCAAGGCTGGTGATGAACTAGAAGAAAGAGGCCAATTCACTCTCCGCCTCCAGTTTTTTTCAACCCTGAGTTTAGGGTTGCTTAGCAGGGACAGTTCAGGGAGGTCCCAGATTTCTCTGGAAGCTTGAGTCTCTTCCTTGTACAACTTTTCCTATTCTTGTTTTAGAATCAAAACATTTGCTTAAGCTGTTTCTGGAGGAAGGATGACAAAGGAAAGTCTACAAATAAATAAGCTTTTCTGAAGTAGATAGAGAAACAAGGTCCAGACACATTAAACGGTTGGTCCAGAGTAAAACAGATTTGGCATTAAAACTGTGCCTGGGCCCTGGCTGTCCAGATACGTGTCAATTTCCCCATCTTCATTGATTGAACACCTACTCTGAGTTTGGCACTGTGATAACCACTGGGAATTGAAATGAGAGGCAGTTCTTTATCCTCAAGGAACTTATATCAAGTGAAGGAAATAGACAAATATCAGGCATTGAAGTATGGTGTAGGAGTTAAAGTTTACTATGAGAATATAGGATAAATGGGGCACTTAACCTGCCTGGGAATTCAGTGAAGACTGTATCAGGTAAGAGCAGAGCAGACTAATAAAGGATAAGTCATGGTAGCGAATCAAATGGAAATGGGAGGTAAGGAGAGGGAGGTGCCCTGTCAGGAAGAACAGCTTATAGAAACTGGACAGAATCGTGAATGCAGCACATTGGGGAACTCAAAGAGTTTTATACAGCTGGGGTGAGAAAAGTATAGATAGAATGGCCTGTGCAGAGAGGCAAGGGTCAGATTTTGGAGGGTTTTAAGCAAAGCCAAGGAGTTTATAGTTATTGAGGAAAGATAAAATGGTTTAAGCGGTGAAGTGACATGATCACATTTATAGTTCAGGTTTTGCTGGAGGCTACTCAGAATTTGAATTGTTAAGGAATAAGATTAAAATGTGTTACTAGTTGTCTAGGTTAAGAAATAATGATGCCATGGGAAACAGACTTGGCCCAGGGGTTAGGGCGTCCGTCTACCACATAGGAGGTCCAGGGTTCAAACCCCGGGCCTCCTTGACCCGTGTGGAGCTGGCCCATACGCAGTGCTGATGCGCGCAAGGGGTGCCCTGCCACGCAGGGGTGTCCCCCACGTAGGGGAGCCCCACGCGCAAGGAGTGCGCCCCATAAGGAGAGCCGCCCAGCGCGAAAGAAAGTGCAGCCTGCCCAGGAATGGCGCCGCCCACACTTCCCATGCGGCTGATGACAACAGAAGCGGACAAAGAAACAAGATGCAGCAAATAGACACAGAGAACAGACAACCGGGAGGGGGGGGGGAATTAAATAAATAAATCTTTAAAAAAAAAAAAAAGAAATAATGATGCCATGGCCTAGGGCAGCTGCATGGTAGAGAGGAGAGGGTAGATGTGAAATGTAAAGAGGTGGTGGAATCTGTGAAGTTGCCAAGGAGTAAAGGGAAGTCATCAAGGACTTTGAATCCTGGATTGAAGGAGCTTCTTCTCTGTGCTTCTGTTTCCTCACTAGCCAATTGGGACAGCATTGTTAGCTACCTCTTAGGAGTGTGGAGATTGACTGACTGAATGTAAGGTTCTCAGAGCAGTGCCTGGCAGAGTTAGTGCTGCACAAGTGTTGGCTGCTGCTGCTGTCCTATTTGTAAGACCTCTCAGGATGTCTTGACTGTTTATAAGCTATCTTGTCATAGTCGATTGCTGAGTGTTTAAGATAATACAGCTTCAGTGTGACACTTTGCCCATTTTTCCCCTCAAAGATTGAGTTCTTCCCCACAAGGATCTGCATCTTCTTTGAAGACCTCAAAAGTGGCTTTGTCCCCTTCAGCGACAGCCAAGAAGATAAATAGGGGTACTTTGTCCTCAGGTGCCAGTTTAAGAAGGTAATTTTTTTTTCTCCTTTCTTCCAAGGTATTGGCAGGAGGTAAAGGAAATCTGCAGCCAACTGAGTTTGGTGGGAGTCGTGTCAGAGGAGGGCACCAGAGAGAGGGAAACCACAAAAGATTCAGTGATCCCCTGGGTCTTTCGTTCGTCTTTTGCATTGCAGGGGGACAAAGACATGTAGGCAGTGCTGTACAGCAGCCCTTTCTTTTAGTGAAGCTGCAGCTTGCCTATTAGGACCCAGGGCTCAGCTGCACAAACCAAAGACAAATGGCATTGTTACGTCTCACCTGACGTATATAGAACTAAAATGAGTCGGGCATTTGATGTAGTCATGTGAGTGAATAGTAGAAGTTAAATCTTGTACCAAGTCTGGTTTTCACTCTCCCCTTTTAAGCCCGTGCCATTTCCTTCAGACCTCAGGACAAAGAGAACCCCCAGAAGTTCTATTTCAAGGTCTCTAGTCAGACTATAGTAGCCAGCTTTTTGGATCTTAATTAGCTGCTTTTGACAGAAGAAGTTGACATGTGTAACTAAGGGCCACATATAATCTCACCAAGAGTGATACAGAAACCGTTCTCTTATCATTTGTGTTGATCAGAATTGTCTTCATCACATTCCCCTAATGCCGTTAATATGTGTTTTAGAAACATGAGCTCTTTGCATGAGTATACATTGTTATCTATGTGTTTTCCCTCCCCTCCCATGTTTTCCATTCAGCTTTTCCATAAACTCCCGGCTAGCCAGTTCTCTAGGAAACCTGAATGCTGCAACAGATGATACAGAGAAAAAGACCTCATCACCCTCTAAGGCAGGTTTCATAGCCAACCCATTCACCAACCTCTTGAATGGCAGCTCCCAGCCGACTGCCAGAAATTACCCTGAGCTCAACAACAACCAGTACAACAGAAGCAGCAGCAGTGGAAGCAACCTGAACAGTCACCCTGCTCCCCGGAACACCAAGACAGAGGAAAACACCGCCATCCTCCGACCCTCCTACACTGGGCTTTCTTCTTCTTCTGCAAGATTCCTGAGCCGTTCAATCCCTGTAAGTTCGCAGACACCACCTCTTGGTCCTCAGAACCCTGAGCGCAACTTCTGTGCCTTGCCTTCCCAGCCAAGGCTGCCACCAAAGAAGTTTAGCACCGCCAAGGAAGCCTTCTGATCGATGCCTTCCCTCTGTGTTGTGACACTGTCTTAGCATGTACATTCTGCTGGCTCCTCTTCAAGTAAATGCCAAATTTCAACTGGGTTTTCTTCCTTCCTTTTTCTCTTCCTCCCCTACTCCTTTTTAAGCAGGTTTCCCCTGAAAGGGAAACACCTATCATTCCCGTTATCATGGACATTGTTGACTTAAGTTAACTTTTCAGCTAAATTTTCATACCACTCTCAGGATCCAGCACAAAGCCAGGAGCTCATTCGTGTGATACATCGTATTTGTTCTGGTTGTGGTCGTATTAGAAATTATGACTTTTCCCATATCATATATTAATGAATGAATTTCAGAGTATTTAGATGTGGGAAATGCTGAATAAAAAGTATCTTCCTAGAACCAAGCTTCAGGCCATGAATATTTCACCTTCTGCAAGGAACTGACCCAGAATTAAGTGAAAAATAAGGAAGGCTTATAGGTAGGTACCTGAGACATAAACGTGGAGAAGGCAGAGTAAAAGGGAGATATTTAAAATTAGCCACCTTTCTTCTAGAGACAGGCAGGAAGAGCTCCAAACACATTTTACCAATGAGATCTTTATTTAGGTTACAAATTCCCTTTTAAAATCATCAATAATCTCTGTTAGGGTAAAATGTGTTAGTTCCTCCCATATTATGAATCACTTTAATCACTTATTTTGATTGCCTCAAAGGAAATTGAGATCTATAGGCACGTGAGCTTTAATCTGAGAGGCAAAAGCATGAAATGGGAAGGAGAAATGGATCCCACAGAGCAAGAAATATGAAACATGGTTGAAACGTTGATTATACTTGGGACTCAAGCAAGCCCTGGGATTGTCCTGGAAAGGCAAACAACTGGGTGCCCTGGGAAGGCTAGGATCTGGCACCCCTTCATACCCACTATTGTTTAAACATTCCTCAGCCCTCATCTAGGGAGAAGCCGGTTTCTTCATGGAAGAAGAGGGGAGAAGGGAAAGTGCCATTGGCAGTGCTGCTCAGGGTGCTACTCGCGGCCGCTTAGCAAAACAGCAGCGCTGCTGTCGGTCTTGGTGGGACCCACTCTCCTACATGAGGACGTGGGGTGGTTGCGTGTGCATATGCATGTGTGTGGGTGGTGGCTGAACCCATTACCACACCATTCCCCCAAGGCCACTTTTCAGTGTGTTTTCTTTCTGCTTTATCCTCAGGCATTCCTTTCCCTAAAAGGAGTTCTAGCATTTATAATTTTCTCCATCTGATTTTATCCCCAAAGACTTTTTTTTGGCAGCATTATTTTAGTTTGCTTTGTAGATTAGGGCCCCCCCCAGGCAACTGCCCGTCCATCCCACCCCTTAATCTGACCCCATTCCAATTATGTAAATTGGGTCCATGTATCTCATTAAAATTCAAATCCATGTAACTGGGGATAAGAAAGAAAATGATAATATATATAAATTTTCTTAATTATCTTTACCAGTCATGTACTTCACAGCAGGAATTGAGTTTAGTCAGTTTTTTCACATACTGATTGTCATGAACATTGTGCCTCATGTCAGGCTTTTTTTTAAAAAAACAGGAGTGCAGATTTTTCCATTTTCAGAAAGTGTCATACATGTAGATAAACATATACATTTCTTGCAGATTTCATGGCTACAGGCTTTGCATAATCCACACTTAACAGCTGAATACCAAAGGGTTTGGTAGCTTGACAAGGTCTCAGTTTTCCTCTATGTTAGTGGAAGCACGGGAACATTCTTTAGGAGATTGCAGATTCTTGCCACCTGGTGATTTTTATGTAACTCAATATAAACTCATTCTGTAGTTTATTTCTTCTTACCTCTTCTCTTCTTCCTCCTCCTCCTCCTCCTCTTCCTCCTCTTTACCCCTCTTCTGGCTGGAGTAATTTTCCAATAATTGAATTTAAAGTAGTAGTCTGTGTGGGCAGCTGCTGCTGTGCTCCTCTTCTCCCCCTAAATTTGTCACCTTACTGTAAAGAAAAGTGTTTATAAATAGAATTACCAGTATGACAACAGTTTCTTCCCCTCGCCCTCCAAGGAAGTAAAAAGGAGCAGGTTACTATAGCAGACCCTCCCTCTGTTATATTTGCCTAGAATACTTCTTGTGTGAAGGAAGTCTCAAAGTCCTAATTCTGCTGGCTTGTGGGCAGAAAGTCTAACTGCAGATGGAAATTCCCATTTTAGGTAGAATAAAACAGGAGATGGTGAGTTATTTCTCCTTTCTTGGTGCAGTGCAGCTTTTCTAATTGTTGTAGGTTTATTGTCTCAATAAGATCATCCATCTCTCCAGTGCTTCTGAAGATTTGAGACACAGGACTTTTAAAGAACTAAGAATATGCCACTGAAAAAGTTTTTAAATCCTTAGGTAGGAAACGAAGTCTTCATGGCAATATCCTCCCAGCACCTTTAAGAAAAGACCCAGAAACTCTTTGGTGGTGTGGGTGATGGGTGTTTAGAAGAAGTCTAATATTTTAAAAGCTACAATTAGCATCTCTTTTGAAAGCTGCAATTGCTCTCTCACTCTCTGCAGCAGTTCAGCCCCCAGAAAAAATGTAAAAATGATTTCCTTGTTCTGTCATTAAAAGGTTTAACTCAGAAAACAAGAGCAACTATTAAGGAATCCTTATGTTTGTGACAGAGTGGTGAGAAACGGTCAGACTTTATTTTTATTCGTTTGGCCTCTCTGTTAGGCCTGAGGCTTCTCCTCACCAGTGCAATGCACATGGCTTCATTTTCGTTGACCCACTTACTGTAAAAAAATCAATTTCACTCCCTGACACACGGGAGTTTTCAAATGCTTAAGTAATGAGGGACATGTGATTATGGTGTGGGTGTGGTGGAAGTAATTTATTAAATTGAAATTACTTGAGGTATTTGCCTTGAATATTTGCTTTTTTAAAAAAAGAGACTTCTCACTGAATTGCTATTCATCTATCTTGTCCCTACCTAACCCCCAATTCTGTTATAGGCAATGGTATTCTCCTATAAGATATTCCATACCATGCCTTGGTCTCCATCGCCATTCTCTTCTCACTCTGAGTTTTAATCATCTGTTCTCTTGTCTGTGTCCTCTGCTAGATTGTGAGCTTGGTAAGGGCAGGGACTGTGCCTGTTTTTCATTGTTGTATGCCCTATATCTGGCATACAGTAGGCAGACTGATTGGGCAGATAGATGGATGTTTAAATGAATGAATGTGGTAATAAGTATTACCTCTGTTTTAAAGATAAAAAACTTGAGAGTCTGAGAGGTGAAATACATTGCCCAAGATTGTTCTGCAAAGCCATAATTTGAACCTAGGCAAGTTTGACTCCAAAAGACATATATTATGATTACATTGTGTCACGTATATATAGTTGTAGGTGTTTAAAATAGATAGGCAAATGATATTTCATTTTGCCCAGAAGTGTTAGGGACAACTATGAAGAAAGGGTAGCAATTTAGTTGAACTTTGGAGGGTGAAGAGCAGCCTGCTGGGAATCTAGGGATGAGAGTATTAATAGGAAGGGGATGAATGGCCGTTGGAGGCAGTGGGAGCAGCAAGAAGAGCGATAGTTTGTTCTTAGGCTCTGAAGTCACGTAGTCCAATCCTAGTTCTGCCTCTGCTGAGCGATGATGCTTGGGCACATTATTTAACCTTTCTGAGCCTGTTTCCTGTACAATGGGAAAAATAGTAGGGACAGATCTAGGTTTTGTGTACCCCAAAGGTTACACCGTTAGGTGGGACCTATTTTTAAAAAAATATTAAAATATCTTGTTTTTGTAAATTTTATACAAGCATATGACTCTATGCTTTGAAGAGGGGTTTGTGTGACTGTGGGATCCTTGAAGCTTATGTGATAATACTAATAATACTGTCTATGTAATAGGCTGGTTATGATGGTTGATGTAAAACATCTGAAGTGTTTTGCAAGTACTTATAGAGTGCTTAATAATTGTTGGCTATTATTGTTTTAAGTGCAGTGAATATTCTGGTGTGGGTAGCACAGAGGGAGACCTGGGGAGGAGGCTGAAGAGTTAAGATGAAACCATTCTGGAAGGTGCAGTGATGAACCCTGGGAATCTTGCAAGCAGGAGTGACTTGATCAGATCTGAAGTGATGAAGATAATTCTGGCAGTTGGGTAGATGATAGTTCTTGGAAGTCAGGAAAAGTAGTTTGAGCTGCATTTCCTGTCCCCATTCCTTACCTCAGGAGGTTTCCTTGAGTAAATGCTGTGGTCATTCAAGGATTATTTTGTTTCAATGTATATAATAGTGTTGATAGTATTAAATAATCATGTGTGACCAATAACTTCCAACATGTTTTTACTATGAATTTTTAAAATGATATAATTGCTTTTGTAAGTGAAAACTACTCAAAGAAAAATTATGGCCCTTAGTAACCATCTTTTACATTTGAGCATGAAAATTTATAAAGTAATGTGTTACATTATAAAGTGTGTGTGTGTGTGTGTGTGTGTAAGGTCAGTTTGATTACAAAGAATTTTTTTTTTTACCTCTGTACTGGGGGTCACATTCATCTTTATGAGAGCGGCCTTTTAGAGCAAGATTTTTATCATATCAACTTACAGGGCATATACGTAATGGTAAGCTATGCTATAATGCTGTTCTTCTGGAATCTCATTTGGATATCACCTATTAAAATATTTTTTGTGATTTTTAAGATTAAGTAATAGCATACATAGAGCTTTGTTATCCACTCATATATTAATCTTTAAACATTTCCAGATATAGTTTCATGGTGAAGGTTGTAAGTTATGTCAGTGATGCCATTCATTGTCGCTTGTAATTTTCTCATTCTTCTCTCTTCCTCATTCCCTTTGTTATGTTTACCTCTTCAATCTTCCTAACACAGTCTCTTCCTACCTTTAAGTCGTTACTTTAAAGTAAGGCCCACAGACTTTTTTCTGTAAAGGGCCAGATAGTAAATTTATTTGGCTTTGTAGGCCATATAATCTCTGTCCCAGCTATTCAACTCAGTATGTAAATGAATGGGTGTGGCCATGTTTCAATAAAACTTTATTTACAAAAACAGGTTGTGGGTTGGCTTTGGCCCAAGGGTCATATTTTACCAATTCCTACTTTAAGTTACCAGATAATATTGATTTCATCCTCTTATTCCTGGTTCAAAAATGTCCGGTGATCTTCCAATGCTAGAACATTATTCCTGAATTCTTTGCTAAGCTTTCAGACCTCGACAGTCTTACTGTATTTATGTAGCTGTGTTTACCCTGCTTGTCTCTGAATGTTTTGCTGCCTAATCCTCCTCCTCCACTATGTTCTCACATACTTTCTGGCTTGGGGGAAGCTCTTACTTGGAAGTCCTCTGTGAAACTTTCCCCGATAAATCAAACCCTCCTAGTGTTTTATTTTTAACATATGTTCTCATCTATGATAGATATTTAGCACCTTATTATATCAATATATAATGTTGCTTATTACTTACAATACATGTTTATTTATAGTCCATATATGTAAGACTTGTCTCCAGATTCTAGACTCACTTTGTGTAGATGGGTGAGATGTGTGGAAGAGAATGACTGTTCTATCCATAGATACAGATGTTTCTCTCTTTTGTCAAACCATTATGAGCCTTCTGTAATATTAGTGAGGTCATCCTCCCTGTGGACTAAACAGATACTTGAGCATCTGATTGGAAGTGGTTGGGGTGGGAAGAAAGGATATACAAAGCAGTAAGCCAAAAGAGGAAATCAAAAAGTCTCCATGTGCAAGTGAGCAAGATAAGGTTGACCCATTCCAACCTGATTCTCCTTGTTCACCCTTTATGTGCACAGTGCTTACTCTCCTAGTAGCTATCACATTGTATGGTTTATAAATAAATGCTGTTTTCTGGGTTCTTGACTCAGTAGCTTCTTCTCCTTTGGAAACACCATCCAATGATATGCTGCTCTTTTTATCCTCCTTACTGTCATCTACTCAACTTCATTCCTTGAGGATTTGGTGTATACTTTTTAGCTAC
Organism: Dasypus novemcinctus; assembly: GCF_030445035.2. Lineage (NCBI taxonomy): Eukaryota > Metazoa > Chordata > Mammalia > Cingulata > Dasypodidae > Dasypus > Dasypus novemcinctus. The sequence goes on along the minus strand of NC_080681.1, from coordinate 24,461,840 downwards.
CAGGCTACTACTGCCTGGGCAACTGTAACTTTTTTTTTAATGATCGTCATCATCCTCACTATCATTATCATCAACTTTAGGTACCTCCTATCTTGTAGGTGTTGGTTTAGGTGCTTTATTTATTTATTTATTTATTTAAAGATTTATTTATTTATTTGTTTCTCTCCCCTCTCCCCCACCCAGTTGTCTGTTCTCTGTATCTATTGGCCCTGTGTTTTTCTTTGTCCACTTCTGTTGTTGTCAGCGGCATGGGAATCTGTGTCTCTTTTTGTTGCGTCATCTTGTTGTGTCAGCTCTCTGTGTGTGCGGTGCCATTCCTGGGCAGGCTGCACTTTCTTTCATGCTGGGCAGCTCTCCTTATGAGGTGCACTCCTTGCGCATGGGGCTTCCCTGTACAGGGACACCCCTGCGTGTGGACACCCCTGAGTGGCACGGCACTCCTTCACACATCAGCACTGCATGTGGGCCAGCTCCACACGGGTCAAGGAGGCCCGGGGTTTGAACCGCAGATCTCCCATGTGGTAGGCAGACGCCCTATCCACTGGGCCAAGTCCGCTTCCTGGTTTAGGTACTTTATATGCATTGTTTCATTTATGTCTCTTAACCCATGGTTGGCAGATAAAAATATCAAGACTCATGCAGTAACTTGCCTAGGGTCACACTGCTACTGTATTTTATTTTATTTTATTTTTATTTTTTTAATTTAATTTATTTCTCTCCCCTTCCCCCCCACCCCAGTTATCTGTTCTCTTTGTCTGTCTGCTGCATCTTCTTTGTCCGCTTCTGTTGTCGTCAGCAGCACAGGAATCTGTGTTTCTTTTTGTTGTGTCATCTTGTTTTGTCAGCTCTCCATGTGTGCGGCATCATTCCTGGGCAGGCTGTACTTTGTTTCGCGCTGGGCCGCTCTCCTTACAGGGCGCACTCCTTGCGCGTGGGGCTCCCCTATGCGGGGGACACCCCTGCGTGGCATGGCACTCCTTGTGTGCATCAGCACTGTGCATGGGCCAGTTCCACACGGGTCAAGGAGGCCCGGGGTTTGAACCGTGGATCTCCCATGTGGTAGACGGACGCCCTAACCACTGGGCCAAGTCCGCTGCCGTGCTACTATATTTTAAACTTCCTTAACTCCAATCGCCTTTATTTTTATTCATTTGGAAATTCATTTACTGGCCTAGTTATTGTGCTTAGAGCATTGCTTCTGATTTCTTAAATCCTACAAGGCACCTTTCATAAATCCTACAAGGCACCTTTCAAAATTTATCTCCTCTACTATCTCTGTTCATGACCTCTTTATGACTTCTCCCTATTTTGCCAGCCTTCTCAAGTTTACTTACTTCCTCCAGAAGCCTGCATAGCCTTTTCTGCTACCTTCTGCTGACATTCTCACTTCCAGTTGGACCTTCTTTCTGTGGCCTCTAAAATTAGATCAATTCAAGCATCTCTGGGATCTAGTCCAAGTTTTTCTCTCTTTAAACACTTTTGGAAGAAATCCTATAACTTTCCAGTTGGCTCCTTTTCAAATAAGTTTCTAATTTACCTGACTCTTCAGTGCTCATAGTAGTTTATGTTTCTCTGTTTGGTTCCCTCTCTCTTCTCCACACTGGTTCTTCCAAAATTTTCTAAAATCTTCCATCAATTCAACCTAGTTCATCTGAGAATCTAGAATTTATCACTTAACTTTCTTCTTCTCTACCTCAAAGTTTATTTCCATCTTGACTTATCCTTTTTTTCTTCCTATTTAAAAAGAAAGAAACCCCATTATTTTCCAATGATAACTCATCTACTGTACTATTCTTTCCAAACTCTTCTAGGAAGTTGCCCCATTCATTTCCTTCTTCTCTTATATCTTCAGTCTCAATGCTCTTGTCTCCTCATTTGCAAGCAGGTACTTAAGGTGGCCAGAGGTGGTAGAGATAGAGACAAGTCTTCCCTTAGCCATGTCTGCCTCTTATAATTTTTCCTTTAGAGCCAAACTTGCTTGGTGAAGAGGAGCCTATCTTCACACCTCTACATTCACCACCTACCTTCCCTCCCAGGTGATCTTCTGCCTCTGTAGCTGGGAGAGGCATGCCCCCTCTCCGTCCTAGTGAAGTCTCTCTCCTACAGATCACTATTGGTTTCTTTAAGGCCAGATCTGTTGGTCTCTTGTTAGTCCTCATTCTTCTTAGTCTTTCTGCAGGATTTGACAATACTGACCACCTTCTTTCCCTATGATTTTTCTTAGCCTTTAATTTCTAGAATATTATTTTTCCTTTTAACCTTTTAAATCTGTTTAACCCATTTTTTCCCTCTGCTTCCTCCTGAAAATATTGTTTTCCCCCAAGGCTCTGACCTTTGACCCTCTTCTCTCCCTGGGAAATCTTCTGAGCTTTGGCTGGAACTACATTTCCATCTGTCCATGGGCATTGTGGGAGAGAATATGCATTCTTTAAACTGCCTATTCCTCCTTTTGTTTCCTACCTCAGCAATTGCATCATTATTCATTCGATAATCACCTTTCACACTCTTCTGCCCTTTCCTTCTGCCACATCCAGTTACTAAGTCCCACCAGTTTTCCCTCTGCAATGCCTGTTTTCTGTTCCTCCAATCTCACCACTGCTGCCCTAACTGGAGTCATCATGGACTATTGTGATGGCTCTTTTTCTGCCTTAGGCTTCTTTTCTCTATCCTGCTGCTAGTGTTAAATTTCTAAGACACAAAAGCAGATCAAATGAATCCCAGGTTAGAATCGTTCAATGGCTTCCCCTGGCCTCTGAGGTCTCATCTGGACTCTCTGGGTTGCCCGGCGCACGCCTCCCTCCCTGCCTCGGCTGCAGCAGCTCTGCCCTTAGCCCGGAGCCTCTCTCCCTACCTAACCCCCTCGCATGTGGCTCACTCTGCTTTCCCTCTTTTCTCGGCTTGGTTATCTCCTTCATGGCTTTGCTAAATAGTTACTTTTGGTGAAGCATTTGCAGTCCATCCAGGCAGAATGCTTTTTCCTTCTCGAGTCTCATAGGACTTAGTTCTCACCCCTGTGGGTTGGTTCCTCATAATTAGTTGTGCGCAATTCTTTCTCACACCTCGGCTGACTTTGAAGCTTCTCAGGAGCATCTATCTCTCTTTCTTCAGGTTCCCTAGTATAGTGTGAGCAGCTAATAAATATTTATTGAACCAAAAATTGGATACTATATCTAGCTTCTGTGAATGTTAAGCCAAGAACTAAGGTACTTAGAAATGGATGTATGGTTTTATTAACATATGAAACCCTAACAAAGCAGAACAAGCTTTATGTTTTAGATTTAATATACAATTATTTGTGGAGGGTTTTTTTTTTTACTAGAAATGTGGCTTTACTAAAATAAGAGAAAATAAATTTTAACTGAGCTTTGCATCAATATAATTTTGGTATTCAGATGAACTGAAAACACTCATGTAATGATTGGCTGAGTCAAATTGGATGTCAACAATCTGTCACTTAACAATTGAGCTCATTTTGATTGTTGAAAGCACAGATTAAATTTCTCTGGAAAAATGAATCTATTAAAAATCATGTAAGAAGGTGAAAGAATATTTATAAAGAAATTTCTTATATATATATATATATATATATATATATATATAATTTTAATAAACTGAAATTGACTTGGTAAATCTTGGGGTCCCTGAAATTCTTAGAGAACAGTCTAGAGAAATATATATAGTCCCTTTAAATCTCATTTTATCACAGACCTTGGTCTTCTTGTGTTAATATAATGCCAACAAAAATTTATCCAGCTATGTTTCTTCTGGTATCATTGGAGGAATATATATTAGCAGAAGCAAATGTATTCAGTATTGTGAAACCACATTTGGGGAAATATGTATCAACACACATTTTGTGTGCTGACTTACAAGAAATATAAAAACTGGGAAAATCTGTTGCAAAGCTGTAAAGAGATCCAGAAGTACAGAGGCAGTTGTAGAAGAATTTATTTTTCCCAGTCATACATGTTCATTAAAACTCAGAAGACTGAAGGGTTATATATAAAATAAGAGGCCATATTTCCAAACATGTATTTTTATTTCTTTAATTTTCTATGCCATTAAATAGATTTTTTCAGTGCTTTTTGCCTTCATCATTAGAACTCAAACCAGGGATACCTAGTAGATTAATCCTTTGCTCTGCTTGTTTAGTTTTTCTTTCTTTAGGGACTTGGGAAAATGCAGAAAAGAAAAAGTCAGCAAGGCAAAAGACTGTAGAAATTTTGAGTTAGGATTTTGACCTAGTAGGATGCTAATATCATAGGCTGTCAGGTCCTTTAGTCCAGGTTATTTGAACTGTAAAACATTGCTTTATTCAGTTTCTGACAAGATTTTTATTTTTCTTTACAATTTGATATTTTTGATAAGCCAAACTCTATATTTATTTATTAGCCTTTTGTACAGCATTTACACTTATAATTATTATACATTTTTCTACCATGAATAAGTAACTGGGCTGTTTTAAAAAGAAACACCTCCAGAGTAGCTAAATTTTTAAAGTCACTACCCACATCTGCCAAAACAGATTAGTAGCATATTTCCAGAACAGAACAAACTGTCTTGATCTTCTTACCTAACATTTTGTTTTATGTCAAATCTAACTGCTTCTAGGGAACAAGTCTTGATGGAAGCTTATATTTTGACATACAAATTTTGGGGGCTGCAAGTATAATGTAATTTTATCCTTATTTTCCAGGTTGAATATTGTTACATTATTACTTTTGTGGTATTCATATCATAATAATACCATGTATTCATAAAAAACTTCATCTAGCTTTTACACTATAACCTATTGTGCTTACAGTTGAAATCAACTTACATACTCCAGTTGAAAGACTAAAAATCTGTTGGTTATATATGCAATTGCTACATTGTGAAATAATATCCATACCCAGGTCTCACTTCCTTTATAACCAGTCCCATTGTGATTGTAGTCATTTTTTGTGTAATTCAGATGCCATATGTATTAATTCATTATGTTAACATGGACAAAAAACAATAGCGAAGCAGAAATTAAAACTCTTAAATTATCAGAATACTTAAGCATGGATGTTTTCAGAAAGAAAATCTTTTTTTTTTTTTTTAAGTTTATTTCCCCTTTCCCATGTTTTTAGAATTTCCTGTATTCCTCCATTCAATCTTGGCTGCCACAATCAGACAGACAGAAAGCGTAAGAACCTTCTTTTTCTTGCATCTGTAGTGGAAGAAGATTTCTTTTTAATTTAGAATATTCCTGAAAAATTTTTTATTCAGTCCTGTTGAAAATCCTTTTTAAAGTGTATTTATCTCCTTTACAGTCATGAATATTGCATTCTTATATTTCTTTGCTCAACTGAGGATTATAATCTGCCTTGGTTTGCATCAGGGTAATAGAGAATATTGGATTGGTAAGTAGTGATCACAGAACAGGTCCTTGAAATTGTTTTGAGGTATAATATGTTGGCTAAGAGTTTGGTTTTTAGAACCAGATATCAGGGTTTAAATCTCAGCTCCACCACTTCTTAGTTGTGTGATCTTTGGCAAGTTACTTTACGTCTTTGTGCCTTGATTTTCCTCATCTGTAAAATAGGTTGTCTGAAATATTTAATCAGTTAATACATGTAGGATGTTTAGAACTGTGATTGGCATATAGGAAGTATTCAATAAATATCTGTCTCAGAATAATCATCCTTCCAAGAAATATATAGAATTTATTAAGAACTCCAGATAGTTGTGTATTAATTAATCTGTTTTTAAATACCCTTATAAAAAACCACAATAATTATATTGTTGATAGAGTGCAAAGTATATTTGCATTTTTACTATAAAAATGCTAATAACCGGCTACTGTCTTTTCTTGGATATTAGTAACTTTAGGATCCACAGACATTTGGAAAACATTTTATATAGTTCGTAGTCCTGCTAAAGACTGTAAAAGAAGCACTGAGTTATGCTTTGTTATGATGTATATAAGGTGAAACCAGGGACCTAGGTATCTATATTTCGTCTGTGCTAAGATTTCAAGTGGATGAGTACTGGTATTTCGGTTCTAGGTTTCCTCAGCTGTGGCCAATTTCAAATAGACCAGACAGATCCTTTATACGACCTCACTTTGTAAGCAAGTGGTGCTAGAAGTCTGTTACGGTCATTCCAGGCCGTTGTTCCCCTAGTGAAAAGGCCTTGAAATGTCAGTTATTTGATTTTTTAAAGTAAGTCTTGCAGACTTAAAATTCTCACTTCCTTTGCATCCACTTCCACTGTGATTTTGTTTTAGATTGAAAATGAAAAGAAGCTAACTTGTTATAAAATATTGGTATTAGAATAATTTGGTAAATGCTTTTTACTGATCTTTCATTTCCCTTAACCTTCTTTTCATCATATAAAGAAACCATGGAATATATTTTGTTTCGAGAAATTTCATATCATATTTATCCCCCAGTGCCTAATGTATATGTAATTTTTGAGTACATTAACTATTCTGACAAAAGGCCCATTCTTGGGCTAAATCATATCTTCATTTGTTTGCAGAGCCCAGTTAGATAATATATGAAGTGAATTGGGTGGGTAGACAAGGAAGCGGTAAGGGATTGTGGTACACCGTGTCTGAAGGCTGGATTAAACACCATCCACGTAGTTTGAAAGGAAAAACATGAAAGGAAAACTTGCTTCTGGAAGACTATGAATATATACTTTGTATGAAAGAAATCCTTAAACCTATTCAAACTATTTCTGTTTTCCAGTTCAGTGGGTATCATGATTCCATAAAATAAATATGTATGCATTTTCTCTCTCTCTCTCTGTCTTTCTCACACACACACACACACACATTTACCCACTATACATCAATGCATACATAAATATTTATCATGGAAGAAAGTTAATGAAAGTTACTTGCCCACTGACTACTTGCTGTTTTTGAGAATTGATGGACTTTTCAAAGGAGATGCTTGTTAAAACAACTTTGTTCTGAATTTATAAACCTTCTGTTTGCAAAGCTTTCTAATTCCTATTAGTGATAACACGACCAATTTTTCTAATGGGAACAAAAGCAAAAGTTAAGTATTCCCAAGAAAGCATTGGCTGATATGCAGTATGTGTGTATAGCATTCTTTTTTTATTTTTTATTTTTTTTATTTTTTATTTTATTTTTTATTGTTTTTAATTACATTAAAAAAAATATATGAGGTCCCATTCAACCCCACCGCCCCCGCCCCCCACTCCCCCCACAGCAACACTCTCTCCCATCATCGTGTGTGTATAGCATTCTTATAGCTGTGGAGACTTCCCTGGCTGCCTTCTACTACTTGCCAGACTTAAGAAGGAATGAAGAAAAAGCAGCTAGAAAAATGATAGTCCTTTCTTTATATTCTAATTTCTACCAAGGCAATGATGTACCACAAGTTAAATGTATATAGACTTTAAAACACTTAACCAGTTTCACTGGATGTCTCAGGGTCTTATCTTTTTTTTAAATTCCATCTCTGGGTTCGGGCATATTTATATTGCAGTATCCTAACTTTCAATTATGAGACTCCTCTTTTGAAACCTCATTCTGTAGCAAGAAAGCCATCTTGCCAACTTTTTCCATTCTTCCTAACAGCTCTTGACATTTAACCTCTTTCTTGTAACCTGCAGACTTGAGAACTCCCCCTTTCCCTTACCACCCCTTGCCTAATCCTTTGTTTTGTGTGCAATGTCAATTTTACCTTATATATAATCTATTATTATTAAATGTTGACTTCCGTTTTCATTCAATGTCTGTTTTGACAGTGTCGTCCATTTCAACTTTTATGCTCACTGAGGGTGGGGACCATAACTTTTTCATTCACTGTGCTGATAGGTGTTTACTTAGTAAATGGCTGTCGATAGCTATAAAGTTCACTGGGATTTTGAGACTGACTAAACGTAGTTGGAATGCTTTTGTAAGCTCATGGGAAAATGGACAGATTCTTTTTTACTGATACCTATCCATCAACAAAATGGGACAGCCTCAGGATTGATACGACCTATTAATAAAATGATGCAAATAAATTTAGAAAATAAAGATTGGGTGGGAGAAAAGGGCAGTTGTCAGAAAATCAAGTAAACTTTCTTGTTCTAAAGCATTTGATTAGAAAAATTTTGCAAAGGAAATTTTGCAAAGGAAATTTGTTAATGTTTAGAATGATTTATGTTCCTCATTTCTAACTATACTATTGGATGCGCAAAAACACTTTGGCAAACTTGCTCTCTAGCTCTATCTTTTCCTGATTTATGTCTGTATCGATGCATTCTGATTACATATCCCAAGCATGTTCCATTTATATTGTATCATCTAAATATAATGTGAAAGGAGCTTGCATTGTTTACTTTTCTTAAAAATTGCCCATTTTTTAGTTAGTTATGAATGCAAGACTCTTCTACATAAATGCTTTCAAGACTTAGATTAGATTTCAAAGCTGGAAGTGTTTTGTGTCCCCTTTACTGGAAAGGGTTTAAAAGGTATTTATTAATTTCAAGCATTTTTTAGGAATTTGTTCAAATAGCTCATTGTACCACATTAGAAGCATTAACATGGCATTGATATATTAAATTAAAAAAAAAAACAAAACACGTCTCTTGGGGAGCGAATATAGCTCAGTAGTTAAGCACCTGCTTCCAGGTAGGAGGTCCTGGGTTCAATCCCTGGTACCTCCTAAAAAAAAGATAAAAAGGAAGAAAACCCCATTTTCTAAAGAAAGTATGTTCTGGTGATTTTCAAGTTAGTTACAAGAACCATTTAATATTTTGATTATTGTATTACTCAATTGTATAATTGATTAATAATATTATAGTATTCTTGCATAAAAACTGGGAAATATGTTTGTTACTTCCTAGTTTTCAATTAATACTTAATTTTTAATCACCATTGATAAGTTAGTAAATCTTTTAAAATGTAAAGTTTTCTTGCAAACCCTTTACATAATTGAGTATCTCATTTTGTTTATTAAATACCTTGTTTCCCCATCTTTTTCTATTTTTTCCTTAACTTATTTCATATATCTTTAATATAATAGACCAAAACTGCCTTGTGTTAAGGAAGAAGCTGCGTGGTTTACTGGAAGTTTTATATGAAATTTAACCTCAGTTTATGTCTCTCCTCTGCACAGTCCCTTCAGTCTGAATACGTTCATTACTAAGGCGTTGCCACTCCGGTGAAAGCTGTTCTACTCTTAGAAACAATTTCTTCATCTGGATGAGCAATGTAGAGGGAAAGCAACTGCTCGCTGGGAGGATATCTCTGCCTTCTGACTTTAAATTAAAGAAAGCATTAAGATAAGACCTTCAAGAGACTTGAAGCCAGAAAACTCTGGTTAATGACTACTGTAAATGCACTGAATGTTTATAGAGATGTCAACAATTTTTAAGACAGTTTTAATGTTGAATTTGGTATTTTGAAAGGTTATTTTAAGTGTATTTTGGTAATACATTTGTTATTACATTTACATGTACAGTGTTACATTATGTATGTATTGTCAACTTTAAAAGACTATTTTGATAACTTTATAAATATATAAAATTATGTAAAAAACTAGACTATATATTTTGATTTAGATTTACCTGCTGTTTGCTACCAAAATTTTGTATTTTGAATTTGTTTAGGATAGTTTTGTCTACAATGAATAAATGATTCCCCCTTACCAAGAAAAATAAAGGAAGAAGTTTTAGAAAGTGATTTTTTATGCTCCCACTATGAATTTGGCAGATCAGTTTATTCCTTTTTGGAAGTCAGTCTGATTTGATTTAATGAGTTACTGACGTTTATCTCTAGCAAGTATATACTTGTTTGATATGGTTTATTTAGACCATTCCTTTTCCCCCCTTTTTCGTTGCTGAGCCATTTAAATTAGTTTTGCATCGTTAGGGACTTTTGAAAATATTTAACATCTAATTGAAGATCAGAATTCACTGAATGTTCCTCCTGAAAGCATGGCTTTTCTCTGTGAAATGTCTCAGCATTCTAAATGCTTTTATTTCTTTCCTCTTCTCAAAAGAGTTCTTTACCCAAATAGAATATTCTGCTTTTGGTATGAAGTTGTTGTTGCCTGTAATCACCCGTAGTCTGATACCAGTTTTAAATCAGCGAAGAGAAAAAGCTGAAAAAGATGCTGCTCCGTAGCTAATGGAGATATGTTTTTAACAGAGTGCAAACCCCAGACATACACCCTAGCCTACCATGAAAATGAAAGGACCCTTTAGAGGTACTCACAGCCTTTCCATGTAAGTGTAATCCTATGTTATGTCTCTGGAAGCCTGCAGGCTTCATTTCTGTGGGGAGATGGGGAGTCTTAGATCCCGGTTCCCTTCCATGCTGCTTAAGAGTGGACTATTCAGAGACATTAGAAATTGCTAGTTAAATGGATTCATTTAAAGTGCTTTATTCCCATCCACAGAATTATTTATTATGTGTTATTAGGAAGAAGATACCTTGAGACTATTGTATGTGCTTCAGCAAAGCATCTTGTTCATGCTTTACATTTTAAAAAAGGCATTTGAATGAACATTTGACTCAGGTTCATTAACTTAACCTTTAATTAACCAATAATTGCACTAAACTGATAAATAAATGAATTGTATGTTTTAAGACTCAAAAAATAAGTGGAATTAAATGTATACCTTTTCTAAAGCTGAAAAAGTAAAATATTTTATTATGAGTTATTGTAAAAAAAAAAGGTTGTTAAGTGTATAGAATATGGTAGTATTTTTTTAAAGAAATTATCAGTGTAAATGAACTCAGATGACATTTGAGAACTGGGGGAAAGGGAACTATATCGATAATTTTAGTTTTGTAAACACTAATTTGTGTGCAGTTGTTAAAATGATTGTTAAATTGACTACTATAAATTCTCCATAATTGTGTATGTGTATGTCACATGTATCTACATGTGTATATCTTAAAATTCATTTATACACATGTACATACATAGACACACCAAGTGTATGTATGTAATATAGAAAGTATTTAGCAGAGTAATTCCACTTCAGTTATAAGAAATGTTTGACATGTATTTTGTTATGAATAGTTTACCTTCCAAAAGATACTTTGTTCTATTTTAAAGTGTAGAAGAATACACTGCTAATAAATAATAAAAGTTTTATGCAATTTATGCATTCCCTGGCTTTTATAACTGGGACTTTGAGTTATTGATATATTGAAGTTTCTTTATAATTTTTAAAAAATTTTTGGTCTAATCTGGTTGATAACCTTTCTAGTTTCTCAAGATCTCTGTTCTGGATTTTTAGTTAATCTTTTATTGACTCTCTGCTCTGGTTGTGACCATATATGACACTGAACTCAAAGAAAACTTATGCTTTGAATTTCACAAAAGTTGATAATTTCAGGTTTTCTCTCTAATTTTCCTTTCCATTAAAATCATCACTAATCATGATCAGTGTTTTGGATCCTGCTTGGTCCTTTATGACTACTGTAATATATATTGGTTACCAATTCCTTTTGATGAAGAATCATCATTTTTCTTAAGGAAGAATTACAGAAATAAGTCAGATGGAGGAAAACCTCACACCTGTGAGATCTGTGCCCTGAAGAGCCAACTTGGGAGTGTAAGACACTACACTATTTATTGAAGATTCTCTTTCTATTAAACTGGATCTCTTTTGGTTGTTTGTTTTTTTTCAGCTTTTTTCCTTTTTAATTTTTCAGAGTGCAAAGATAGGAAGGTAAGAAGTTGGTTTAAATCAAGAGTAATGGAAGACATAGCTATAAAAGATATTTGAAGTTGGAAATCTACCATTAACTATTCCACAACACTGCATGAAAAAGGATACCCAGGTTGTCATGGGATCACATGTTAGAGAAGGCAATTTCTTCTGAATCCCTGAATTTATCTAAAAAAGCAGAAAATCTTACTTTCTACAGATTTCATTCTTATGAAAAAGAAAGTAAAAAAAATTAATTAGCTAATTTCAACAACTTTCTTGCCTGTTGACCATTGAGTATGTGTGACTGTGTACCCTTAAAGGTAAAATGATTTATAAGCTCAAAACATACTGGGAGAACCTGTCCAATATATATTCGGCTATGATTCATATGCAGAGGTACATGAATTTACCAACTACAAGCTTCACAAATTTAGTTTAAAAATTGTTCTCACTTGCCTCTTTTCCTTAGTGACAGGTATTACACCTCAGTATATTAAAAGTTTCTATTTAAACCAATTATTGGTATATAAGCTGAACGGTACTCTGTGGTGTTTCATGTCATGTAAGAGATCTGTGCCCTTTCCCAAAGTTCTATGAGAAGGCAGAGTTAATGCTGCCTGCAAAAGCCTTGCAATGCTCAGCAAAGCAAGAATTTGGTCACTGCATGTCTGCTCAGAAGAGCAATGAGGGACATTTCCACTTGCAGCAGGATATACATTACAGCAGAGGTAAAGCCCCCTTGTTTACACATAGGTTGCATAGGAGTGGCACCCATGACAAAGGAAAGTAGAAAATAATTGTATTAAGTTATTTTGAGCTGAATTGAAATGTTAATATATTCCCACCCAGTTCCTTTTCTATGGATTGAATTATGATAATCATATCAAGAAGGAAAAAATAGCTTTTTTAGAGCGTTTTAAACTTTTTTTTTTGGCAAGTGCAAGTAGAAACTTAAATTGAAAAACTACATTTAATGCAAATCTATTTGGACCCGATTTAAAATGGATCAGCATAAATTAGCTGACCTTTTCACTCACAGTGCTTTGTTTTAACCTGCACCAAAATAGAGGTGAAGCACATCATCAGTTATTGCTCCTTTGGTTTGAATCAAGGTGACTGAAACATTTCTGGGAAGTTGGGCTACAAGTGAAGAATGGGGTAAGGCAGTAACGTGGAAATAATTCCCACTGCAAATGTTTACATTAAAACTAAAGATTGGGCTTAATGATCCATCAAATCTATTTTGTTTATTTATAGTATGGCGCTTTCTCAAAAGGATTTGGAGCAAGGTTTGGAGCCGCTGAATTTTGAGGCCACTGATGTTGGGGACAAAAGCTGAGATAAAAAGCTCTCAAATGTCACAGGCTATTGGCCATATCTTCCCAGGTTGGACAAGTTTACACCAAATGTACACTTTCAGGCAACCCCAGGACTCCTCCCTGGAGTTTATTTTACTCAAGACTTTAAGAAGGGATTATCTCCACCTGAGATCTTACAGTGTCATTGTCAGTCTTTTTTTTTTTTTTTAAGATTATTTATTTATTTCTGTCCCGTCCCTTCCCCGCCCCCCCCAGTTGTCTGCTCTCTGTGTCCATTAGCTGTGTGTTCTTCTGTGACTGCTTCTGTCCTTATCAGCGGCCCTGGGAATCTGTGTTTCTTTTTGTTACGTCATCTTGCTGTGTCAGCTCTCCCTGTGTGCGGCACCATTCCTGGGCAGGCTGCACTTTCTTTTGCACTGGGTGGCTCTCCTTATGTGGCACACTCCTTGCACGTGGGGCTCCCCTACACGGGGACACCCCTGCTTGGCAGGGCACTCCTTGCGCGCATCAGCACTGCGCATGAGCCTCACAGGTCAAGGAGGCCCGGGGTTTTAACCGTTGACCTCCCATGTGGTAGACGGACGCGCTAACCACTGGGCCAAGTCTGCTTTCCCCATTGTCGGTCTTGACACCCAGATTCCCCTTATGTCAGGTGGATGAGAGTTCAAGAGACAAAACCGGACATCATAATAGTATAATGATCATCTATACAAATATTTATTTATCCATCTATCATTTATTTAGGACATATCTAACATATACTGATAGCTAATGGAGACTAAGTTTTAATGTATAACATGAAAAAATAAAAATATATGCCTTTTCATACTGGGAAATAAAGCTTGGAAGACAGGGTTTTATTGAGCCTTGGGTCCCAGAGACTTGAGATTAAAGGAGCCAGTCCATCCTTGTCTTTGGAAAAAGCAGCATCAAAAATGAATAAAACCTAGAGGAGATGGAACCATTTTCTACAATCACGATTTCTTGCAGGCAGAGAGACTTTTAACTCCATACTGCTACATACTAAGATACACTCAAAGAGGCACATTTCTGACAGTTTTATCAAGTCTAGGATGATGTAACAAAAGAGCATTCTGTGCAGCGTGGGGTTATATAGTCATGTGGCATTGCCGAGTGTGACCAGTAGGGTTGGATCGGCCTAGTTTTTCCTTATTTGGGATGGGTTATCTTCACTTCCGGTTTCTCCCTGGGCTACTTGTCATACGAATCTGTTTTGCAAGTATAGCAGTCCATCCGAGATGCTCCCTGCTGCTTGAGCTCTACCACTTTGATTCTTTGCTTTCACTGACCAAGAAATAAGGTCAGGGGTCACGTCAAAAGGCAACACTATGGAAACTATAACACAGAGCAGAGACACCCGTGAAAGTCTCTTGGCTCAGAGATTCTTGTGTCACATCACCACAAAGCACCAGCCTTGGCGCTCCCTTTCTCAGACACCTCACCGGAGGGCAAGTGAGGGAAGCTGGGCTCCTGTCAGGACAAGAAGTGGAACTGCTGAAGGAGACTTCAGTACCGACTCTGCCAGCAGATCTGAGACTTAAAATAGTTTGACCTATTTTAAAGTCAAACCTTTTGAAAAATTATCCTTAATTAAGGAGTCCTGTTTAAGATACAGGTAGTTGGGGATGTTAATTTTTTTTTTTTAAGATATATTTATTTATTTCCCTCCCCTCTCCCCCGCCCCTCACCCCCGTTGTCTGTTCTCTGTGTCTATTTGCTGCGTCTTTTTTGTCTGCTTCTGTTGTCGTCAGCGGCACGGGAATCTGTGTTTCTTTTTGTTGCGTCATCTTGTTCTGTCAGCTCTGTATGTGCCATGCCATTCCTGGGCAGGCTGCACTTTCTTTCGCGCTGGGCGGCTCTCCTTACTGGGTGCATTCCTTGCGCGTGGGGCTCCCCTATGCGGGGACATGTGGCAGGGCACAACTTGGGCCCATCAGCACTGCGCATGGCCAGCTGCACACGGGTCAAGGAGGCCCGGGGTTTGAACTGCGGACCTCCCATGTGGTAGACAGACGCCCTAACCACTGGGCCAAGTCCGCCGCTAGGGATGTTCATTTTAAAGATAAGGAGACAAAGATCCCTTGCCTGGTCTGGAGGACAGTTAAGTGGTCAACTGCTAAGTCAGGATCTAGGCATTTATCAGCCTCTCTTGGGGTAGGAGGAGTCCTGTATTGGGGGCCCCTAAGACCACCCCCAAGTTCAGTGTTTTGCTTGAAAGATTCATAGAACTCAGCATATAGTCACATTCGCGGCTAAGATTTATTTCAGTGAAAGGATACAAAGGAAAATCAGCTAAGGGAAAAGGAGCATGAGGTAAAATGTGGAGGAAACCAGGGTCAAGTTTCCATGAGTCTGTCCTAGTGGAGTCACATGGGATGCACCTAATTCCTCCAGCAACAAGTTGTAATAACCGGGGAAGATCATGAGACACTAAGCACTCAAGGTTTTTACTGGAGCCTGGTCACTTAGGCAGCTTCTGTCTAGCATGTAGCAAAATTCCAGACTCCCAGAAGGAAAGCAGGTTCAGCATGAAGCATAGTTTTTGTGTGGTCTAGGTACAGTGAACCACCCTTACCCTTTAGGGAAAGTTTTATATCAGTGCAAGGAACTGTTTACCAGTCAAGTTCCCAGACACTAGCCAAGGCTGACCTTGCAAGCAAGCCTTTCTAAGGATAGTAGTCTTAGATCTGTTATGTTAACTCTTCTCTTTTTATTTTCTTTTACTTTTAATTGTGATATAACAAAAATAATTTTAACCATTTTAAGTGGACAGTTCTTTGACATTAAGTACATTGACAATACAGTATCTATTTCCAGACTATTTTCATGATCCCAAACCAAAACTCTCCATTCTCTCTTGCCCCACCACTGGTAACCATTAGTCTACTTTCCAGCTGTAGGAATTTGCTTGTTGTAAGTACTTCATTTAGGAGAGATGATGATATTTATCCCTTTGTATCTGGCTTATTTCACTCAACATGATGCCTCTAAGGTTCATTCTTGTGTAGCAGGTATTAGAACTTCATTCCTTTTTACAGCCAAATAATATTTCATTGTGTGTATATACCACATTATGTTTATCCACTCATCTGTTGATGGAAACATTACTTCTATCTATTGGCAGTTGTGAATAATGCCTCTGTAAACACTGATGTGCAAATATCTGAGCCTTGCTTTCAATTCTTTTGAGTATATACCTAGAAGTGGGATTGCTGGGTCATGTAATCATTCTAAGCTTACCTTTCTGAGGAACCACCAAAATTTTTCTACATTGGCTGTTCCATTTTATATTCCCACCAACAATGTATGAGGGTTCCCATTTCTCTGCATCCTTGCCAATGCTTGTTATTTTCAGTTTGTTTAAGAATAGCTATCTTAGTGGGTATCAAGTAGAACTCATTGTTTTAGTTTGCATTTCTTTAATGGCTAATGATTTTGAGCATTTTTTCATATCCTTATTGTCCATTTGAATATCTTCTTTGGAGAAATGTCTATTCAAATCATTAGCTCATTCCTTACTTGTGCTGTTTGTCTTTTCATTGTTGAGTTGTAGGAGCTTTATATTTCTGGATGTTAAATTTTTATCAGATATTTGCATTTCAAATATTTTCTCCCATTCTGTAGGTCATCTTTTTACTTTAGGAGGATCTATTTCTTCCATTTAGCTTTTTTTTTTTTTTTGTCTTATATGTCTTTTTTGTTTTTTGTTCCTCAATTAGTATATTAATGTGTTTTTTTTATATTTAGCTTTTTTTGTAGTATATTATTTGGATTCCTTTCTTATTTCCTTTTCTCTGAACTTTTTAGCTATTTTCTTAGTGGTTACTTCGTAATTACAATTAACATCTTAAATAAATAAAACTCTCTAATACTATATATCTCCATCCCTCTCCCTTTTTATTGTTGTGTCAGATTACATCTTTATACATTGTATGTCCATTAACATAGATTTTATGTTACATTACATATTTGCTTGCTAAGTAATATAGGTGAGAAAAAAATAGTTATAAACCAAAAGTAAATAATACGGGATTTTATATTTTCCTATGTAGCTACCCTACCAGTGTTTTTTATTTGTTTAGATGGATTTGAGTTACTGTCTAGTGTCCTTTAATTTCAGCATGAAGGGCTCCCTTTAGCATTTCTTGCAAGGAAGGTCTTCCAGTAATAGACACAACTTTTGTCTACCTATAAATGCCTTAATTTCTCTTTGATTTTTAAATTTATTTATCCTCTCTCCTTGCCGCTTGCTTGCTGTCTGCTCTCTGTGTCCATTTGCTGCACGTTCTTCTGTGTCTGCTTGTCTCCCTTTGTTGCATCATCTTGCTGCGCCTGTTCTCCGCAGGCGAAGGCTGTCAGCTCTCTGTGGGCGCAGGCCAGCCTGCCTTCACAAGGAGGCCTTGAGACGCGAACCCAGGGCTTCCCATATGGTAGATGGGAGCCCAACTGATTGAGCCACGGCCGCTTCCCTCTCTTTGATTTTTTAAAAAAATTTATTGAAATGTATAATAGTTGTGAACAATAAATGTATAATAGTTGTGAACTTACAAAACAAACATATACCACATCAAACAAACATATATAACATCTCAGCCTACCACCAATAACTTGCATTGTTTTTAAACCTTTTTAACTTAATGATTAAAGAGCATTGTCAAAATATTACTACTAAACAAAGTATTTTTCCTCTAACCAATCCGATTATTTTTATATCATTTATATAGGAACATACATAAACAAGTGTATAGTAAAAGTTGTGAACTTACAAAGCAAACATATATAACATCATACATGGGTCCCATACATCAACCCTCCACCAACACCTTGCATTGTCAAGAGACACTTGTTACAAACTACGAAAGAACACTGTCAAAATCTTACTACTAATCATAGTTGTTATCTTACATTTGGTGTGTTTTTCCCCAACCCATCCTATTATTACTTTTTAAATATATTTTTTTATGACAGAGTTGTAAACTTAGAAAACAATCATGCACATGTGCAGAATTCCCAAACATCCCTCCATCAACATACCACAATGTGGTGTGTCATTTGCTACAGATAAAATAATATCATCTGATTATTGCCATGTCCATAGTATACATTTGGCTCAAATTTTCCATACTGCCTCAGTATCAACACAGTACATCTTTTGCATAGATGCAAGAATATTACACTATTACTAAGAAACACAGTCCATAGGCCACTCCAGTTGTATTTTTCTCATGCTTTTCCACATTCCCAGCACCCTGCAGTAGTGATATACATTTGTTCTAGCTCACAGAGGGCACTCTTGCATCTGTACCGTCAAACACAATTCTCACCTACCTCTTGGTTTACTGTGCTATCCAGTTCCTAGATTATTCTCAAGCATTCTGTCAATTGGCATTTACATAACTAGACTAACATTTTCAGTCACATCCCCATTTATAAAC
Source organism: Dasypus novemcinctus (assembly GCF_030445035.2). Lineage (NCBI taxonomy): Eukaryota > Metazoa > Chordata > Mammalia > Cingulata > Dasypodidae > Dasypus > Dasypus novemcinctus. The sequence goes on along the minus strand of NC_080681.1, from coordinate 24,443,407 downwards.
TAGCTGTTACTCTCTGTGCGTTACCAGCCACTCTATACATTTCCACACTTTTACAGTAAAGCTAATTAAAACTTCTACATACATTAAACATCAGTAGTCCACTCAGTCCTTCTCTTATCTCCTTTAAGAATCCACTACCTACCACCAGGTCTTGAAGATACTTTCCAATAATTTCTTCTAGAAGTTTTATGGTTCTTGCTGTTATATTTAGTTTTTTGATCCATTTTGAGTTAATTTTTGGATAAGGTATGAGATAGAGGTCCTCTTTCCTTCTTTCAGCTATGAACATCCAATTCTTTCAGCACCTTTTGTTGAATGGATTGTTCTGCCCAAGCTGTGTGAGTTTGACAGGCTATCAAAAATCACTTGATCAAACATGTGAGGGTCTGTTTCTGAACCATAAATTTGGTTTCATTGGTCTATGTGTCTGTCTTTAGGCCAGTACTATGCTGTTTTTATCACTATAGGTAGGTATTATGATTTAAAGTCTGGAGATGAGGGTTAACTTTTCCTGTTTATGGTGTTTGTGGCTATTCAGGACTCCTTACCCTTCCAAGTAAATTTAATGATCATGTTTTCAATGTTTTCTTTAATGCTGGTGGAACTTTTTATTGGGATTGCATTAAATCTGTATATCAATTTGGATAGAATTGACATCTTAATGATATTTAGTCTTCCAATCCATGAGCATGGAATGTTCTTCCAGTTATCTAGGACTTTTTTGATTTGTTTTAACATTGAATTGCAGTTTTTTGAATATTAAGTGTTCTACATCATTGGTTAAGTTTATTCCTGACTATTTGAGTTTTATCTTTCATATTTTATTTTCACCACTCTTTTGACACTTTTAGTTACTTTTATTGATATAATCATTTCTAGACTCTCTTCTAGGCTTCTCTCTCCTGTCTTTTCTTTTCAGGCTCTAGCATACCCTTTAGTACTTCCTGAAAATCTGGTCAATTGCTTAGAAGTTCTCTCAGTTTCTGTTTATCTGTGAATATTCTAATTTCACCCTCATTTTTGAAAGACAGTCTTGCTGGATATAAGATTCTTGGCTGGAAGTTTTTCTCGTAGTATCTTAAATATATGAGACCACTGTCTTCTTTTTTTTTTTGAAAGATTTATTTATTTTATTTCTCTCCCCTTCCCTTCCCCCACCCCACCCCGGTTGTCTGTTCTCTGTGTCTATTTGCTGTGTCTTCTTCTTTGTCCACTTCTGTTGTTCTCAGCGGCATGGGAATCTGTGTTTCTTTTTGTTGCGTCATCTTGTTGTGTCAGCTCTCTGTGTGTGCGGCACCATTCCTGGGCAGGCTGCACTTTCTTTCGCACTGGGCGGCTCTCCTTACGGGGTGCAATCCTTGCATGAGGTGCTCCCCTACGCGGAGGAGACCCCTACATGGCACGGCATTCCTTGCATGCATCAGCACTGCGCATGGGCCAGCTTCACACAGGTCAAGGAGGCCCGGTGTTTGAACTGTGGACCTCCCATGTGGTAGACGACACCCTAACCACTGGGCAAAGTCCACTTCCCCCAATGTCTTCTTAATATCCTTAATCTCTTTAGCCATCTCATTGAATTTATTAAGGAGATTTGTTTGAACATCTATAATTAGTTGTCTCAACTCCTTTATGTCACCTGGAGGCTTGTTCCTTTAACTGGGCCATAGTTTCCTATTTCTAGGTGTGGATTGTAATTTTTGGTTGGTGTCTTCACATCTGGCTTACTAATTTTTTCTGGGTGCAGTTTTTCTCTTTAGTTTAGGCTTCCTATCCTTTCTCCCTTCCTGATTGTGCAGTAGGAGCCAAGCATGTAGTTGGTGCTGTAAGCTGTGGAAGCTCAGGCTACCCTCATTGCACCAGGGACCAATGAAGCTTCTTCCAACTTTTTCCTTTGCCAGGGGTAGGGACAGAGTCACAGTTATGTGGAATAATCCACATGCAGGCCTAGAGCATAGTTGCCCAGAGAGACTGATGAAGCTTCACATCCCTTTCTCCCCTGCCTAGGGCAGGGATGGAGCTGCAGGGGTGGGCAGCAGTCTATGCAGTATGGGTCCAAGATGACTGCAGTTGCCCTGGTAGACTTCTGATTTTCAGTCTATGGCAGCCAAAGTTCCCTGCAGTTACCTGTATAGGCTGGTGCACAGTTCCTCAGCCTCCTCCCCACCAGAGGTAAGGCTGAAGCCTAGGTGGGCTGCAGGCTGATCTGCATGAAAGAAACTGGTTCCTGCTGACACTGAGAGTTTCAGTCAGCTTGGCTTCCCCTCAGTCTGGGGGCAGAGTCAGAATAGCGGCTACTGGCCTCTTTCTTACTTGGGCTGGTTCTCACCCCAGCTGTTTCCATGGTTGTCTATTAGCCAGCCAAGTCTCCCAATCAGTAGCCAAAATCAGCAGCCAACTGTCTCCTCCTCCCCTGTTTCTGGGAAATGGAGCTTCCAATTGCCATCACAGAGCAGCTCCTAGGGCTGCTCGTGCCACCAGAGTAAGATAATCTCCGGTCTTCACAGCTTGGCTGGCAATTTCCTGGAGAGGCTGGTGAGGTCCCTGGAGCTTCCTCCCTGCTGGAGGTGGTACTGGAGCCTAGGCTATAGGTGCAATATGATCTGGATGGGAAGAAACTGGTCCCCACTACAACTGGGATTCTCAGTCCGCCCCAATTCCCCTCGTGCCAGGAGCAGGGTTAAGATGGCAGCTCCCAGCCTCTTTCTGACCTAGACAGGCTCAAACCTTAGCTGTTCCTCTCTTTGATTTTTGAAAGATAATTTTGCTGGATATAGAACTCTTGGTTGACAATCTTTTTTTCTTTAAGGACTTTAAATATGCCACCCCACTATCTTTCTGGCCTTTATAGTTTCTATAAGAAATTTGCTGTTTATCATCTTATTGGGGGGTTCTTTGTATGTAACAAGTGGCTTCTCTATTGCTACTTTCAAAATCCTCTCTTTGTTTTTGCATTTTGACAATTTCACTATAACATGTCTTGGTTCAGATCTCTTAGAGTTTATACTGCTTGACATTTGTTGAGATTTCTGGATGTATATATTAACTTCTTTTTCATCAGATTTGGGAAGTTTTCAGCCATTATGTCTTCAAATACTTTTTCCACCCTTTCCTCTCGTCTTTCGGTGACTACAATGATGCATATGTTGATATGTTTGATGGTGTCTCACAGAATCCTCAGACTTGGTTTATTTTTCTTCATTATTTTTTCTTTCTGCACTTCACATGGGATAATTTCAACTGTGATGTCATTAAGCTTGTCAATTCTGACTTTTGCCTGTTTAAATCTGCTGCTGAATCCATCTAGTGAGGTTTTTTCCCATAGCAATTATTGTACTTTGCACCAAAAATATCTGCTTTTTTTTTTTAAGTTTCATCTCTTTGTTTTGTTCAGACAATATTTTCCTAATTATTTTAGTTCTTTGTATATGGATTCCTTTATCTCACTCATCATATTAAACTGTTGATTTAAAGTCTTCAACTGTTGATTTAAAGTCTTCAATGTATAAGCTTCCTCAGTGATAAATTCTGGCAAATTCTTTTCTCCTGTGAATGGGCTGATTCCTTGTGTGTTTTGTAATGTTTGTTGAGAAGTGGACATTCTGAGTATTACCTTGATATAATACTAAAATTACCTTTCTCCCATGCTAGGATTGGTAGGTTTTGCTGCTGCTATTATTGAGCCATCAATTTGTGAATTTTCCAAATAATTTTTGCTCCCAAATGGGAATGGAAAGACAAAAGAGAATAAAATAGGTATTGTCTCTTTAAGATTCCCCTGCTGCTTTTGCCTGAGGGGGTTAGAACAATAGCTGCCCTCAAAGCCAGTCCTCCAGTGATCAGCAGTCATACCACATTCCCTGGGATTTTGTAGAACTATTTCCTTATAGCCTATCCTGGCACTAGTAATCTGCACCAGGAGCCTGAGTTGCAGTCTTGACCACTATCTGCCATGCAGTTGAAGGATGGTAAATGATAGACACTGCATGGAGGATGAAATTCACCCATATTACAGCAATTTACCAGCCTCTTATTCCAGCTCTTCCATGCTGTGCGGTGTTCTGCTAGACTCAAAGCAGTTGATTCAGACAGTTCCTACCAGTTCTATAGTGGTTCTGGTGGACAGACTGATTCCTGGAACTTCTTGCTCTGCCATCATCCCATAGTCATCTCATATGTTAACTCTTTTCTGTATATCCAGTATCTTAACCAACTAATTTTGTAGTAAATGGCCAATTTAAATCAATGTGCAGTTTTAGCTTATGAAGTTGATCCAAAGTCCCATTTTTTTCTCCAAAGACCATTGGTGGAGGGGATGAGTTTTGATCTAGGAGACAGACAATCTATCTTTTGAGACTCCACTGCTCCAAATGGGCCAGGGTTCTGAGTTTTGTTTTGTTTTTAAACAGATGAATTCTGTGGCTTCTTCTTCTAAAACTTTCTACTGGTCATAGCAGAACTGCCACCATTCATTGTCTCTGATATCCTGGTACATTTCAGGACAAACTAGAATAGGAAAAACCCACTGAACTTCCTTTGCTTTAAGAGATGAACTAAAATATTTTATTCCCAGTATCTATGCCTCATACCTGTGAAATAAGTGAAAGAAATAAAAATATGTTTAAATTTAAAAAAATATTAAAGTTAAAAAAAAGTTAGAAATGATTGCAATAAATATAAAGACAACACTAAGTCTTCTAAAAACATATGATAGGGGAGCAGGTGTAGCTCAGTGATTGAGCACCTGTTTCCCATGTATGAGGCTCTGGGTTCAATCCCTGGTGACTCCTAAGTACATATACTTCCAAGTGTGTTTGTGTGTGTGTGTATTTAACAATAGAAAAATATAAATTAAAATGAATAATTTATGTAAATTAATAAACTCTTTAAATTAAAATAAGATAAAAAGCAAATATAAATAATAAACTACAGTGAAATAATAGCACAAAGGACTTGAAGATTTAAAAGAATGACCTAGGGTAATCTAAAATAATTTAAGGATAAGTCAAACAAAAATAATTGGATTTAAAAAATAAAAATAATTAAAGATAAGCTTAAAACACTCTTAAAGAAGTAAGAAGCTGTGGTGTTGAGATAGTGACAGGTACCCACAGGTCTCCCATTTAACCTGACCCCAAGGTTGAGCTGCACTAGAAAGGTCTTATGAGAATCAAAATCTCCAGGCACACTATTCCAACAAGTGGTCTTTGTGCAAGAATTCTAGAGTTAGCTCACAACTAGAAAAACAAATTATTCCAGTTAGCTTGCCAATTTGTAGCTCTGTAAAAACCGTTAATTAAGTCTTGGGATATCATAATAACACCATTTTTTGGAGTGGTTACTGTGAGTCAGACAACATGCTAAGGGCTATAAATCCATCATCAAGTATACTCTTACTATAGCCCTGAGAAGTTTTATGATTGAGGAATCAGACTTGGAGAAGTTAAGTGACTTGCCTAGGATCAGAGTGCTAGCAAGTGATACAGCCCAAATTTAAACACAGACCTGTCTAGTGCCGAAGTCCATCTCTTAAACTTTTTGCCGTATTATTCATTGTAAAGCAATTTCTGTTAAATACAGCTGGATTGCACATCAAAATAAAATGATAACACCTAAAGTAAGACAGTTCGCAGCATTGTAAAATTTTAGGTTGAAGCACACATTACTAGGCTCAGGAAATTTTGATTAAAAGGTTTGTTTCTAGGCAGTTTATAGACATGTATGTAAAATAATACTCTCTTGCAGATTCTCAGCTAGCATGAAAAACCTAAAGAGGTCAAGAATTCATACATTGAAATCTTATGGAAGAAAATTAAATTCTGGTAATAAAAATAAATGGTTTTAACATAGTTTTGAAAAGAAAAGCTTAGCTGGCTGAAAGGCAGAATTCATGTTCCTGGTTTTCACCACAACCTTGCACCTTTTTGATATGGACAGTAAAGGCTCTTCTTTGTGTGTTTACACAATGAGGAGCAATAGCTCATAAAAAGGTAGTATATGTAATTTTTAAAAAGTATATATTTTAATATTCTCCTGGTAATAAACCCTGGGAAATTCTTTTCCAAGTGGTACCATTCTTTTGGTTTTAATTGGCTCAGACAAGTTGTATGAATATACCTGACTATATTATAATTAAATCATATTAAATAAAATATTTTATTGAAACCATGTATCTTATTTTTTAGTGAAGGTACTATTTATTTTTAAAAATAATGTGGTTCTTGTATAGAATAAAAGGTTCAAGTCCTTCTTTCCCTCAGATCTACTAATCTGTGGGATTATGGGAAGATGGCCTTGGGTTAGGCAGATAAGTCTCAGGTCTCTCACAAAAACGTGGAGTAAGAGCCAAAAGCTGCCCAAGGGACCTGCTTTAGGGGTCAGCAGACCAGGACAGTGCTTCACAACTCCCAAGAGAGTGAGAGACAGAGAGATCAAAAAGCTGAAACAAAAAACTGAGTTACTAAACCTCCTGACTGCACCCATTTGATGAGTCCCTGGTATGATTTTGATAACTTAAGCTGGGCAATTTTCAAGAAAGAAATTGGCCATCAGAGCAAATTCACCAATATATCACATGCCTAGATATAAGCAAAAAATTACAAGTCATACTAGGAAACAGGAAGAGATGGCCCAGTCAAAGGAACAAACCAAATATCCTGAAGAGATTCAGGATTTAAAACAATTAATAAATGATAATCACATAACTCTCCTAAATCAATTTAAAGAATTGAAAGAAAATATACTAAAGAATGAAGGATATTAAGAACACACTGGGTAAGATTGGAAAGTCTGCAAAGAAAAATAAGACCTTATGTGGGGAAGCAGACTTGGCCCAGTGGTTAGGGCATCTGTCTACCATATGGGAGGTCCGCGGTTCAAACCCCGGCCCTCCTTGACCCGTGTGGAGCTGACCCACGCACAGTGCTGATGTGCGCAAGGAGTGCCATGTCACGCAGGGGTGTTCCTGTGTAGGGGAGCCCCATGTGCAAGGAGTGCGCCCTGTAAGGAGAGCCGCCCAGCGCGAAAGAAAGTGCAGCCTGCCCACGAATGGCGTGGCACATACGGAGAGCTGACACAGCAAGATGACGCAACAAAAAGAAACACAGATTCCTGTGCTGCTGACAACAACAGAAGTGGACAAAGAACACACAGCAAGCAGATACAGAGAATAGACAATGGGTGGGTGGGAGGGGGAAGGGGAGCAAAATAAAATAAATAAATAAATCTTTTTAAAAAAAAGACCTTATGTGAATGAAAGACATGACGGATGAGATTACAAATACATCAGAGGCACATAAGAGCAGATTTGAATTGGTTGAAGTCAGAATTAGTGATTTAAAGACACAGAACAGAGAAGAGAATGGACAAAATGGAACAGGGTCTCAGGGAATTGAATGACAATGTGAAATGCAAAAGCGTATGCATTATTGGTGTCCCAGAAGGAGAAGAAAATGGAAAAAAGGGCAGAAAGAGTTTTTGAGGAAATGACTAAAAACATCCCTAACCTCATTAAAGATATAAATGTCATTATCCAAGAAGGAGAACACACCCCAAACAGAATAAACATGAATAGCCCTACCCTGAGACACCTACTATTCAGAATGACAAATATCAGAGATAAAGAGAAGATTTTGCAAGCAGCAAGAAAAAAGCAAAGCATCACATACAAGGGAAACTTGATAAGATTAAGTGCCAACCTCTCATCAGAAACCACGGAGAACAGAAGAAAGTGGTACAATGTATTCAAGATATTGAAAGAGAAAAACTGCCAGCCAAGGAATCTGTATCCGGAAAAGCTGTCCTTCACATATGAAGGGGAATTCAAAGTCTTTACAGACAAACAAAAACTGGTAGAATATGTTATCAAAAGACCAGAATTACAAGAGATACTAACAGGAGTGCTGCAGTCTGAAAGGAAAAACAAGTATGAGAGATTTGGAGAACAGTATAGAAAATTATTAGGGTAAAAAAATTTAGACTAAAGTATGATATGACAACAGAAAGCCAAAGGCCAAAATGGATGAATAACTAACGACTTTATAGTTATAACATTGAATGTTAATGGCTTGAGCTACCCAATCAAAAGACACAGACTGATAGAATGGATAAAAAAAAATATGAGCATCTACCTGTTGTCTACAAGAGACTCACATCAGATGTAAGGACACAAAAAAGTTAAAAGTAAAAGATTGGAAAAAAGATATTCCATATAAGTAGTAAGCAAAAAAGGGCTGGAGTAGCTATATTAATATCAGACAAAATAAATTTTAAATGCAAAACTGTTATATGAAGAAGGTTATTATATATTAATAAAAGGAGCAATTCAACTAGAAGAAATAACTATTTTAAATATTTATGCACCTAACCCCAGTGCCCCAAGATACATGAAGCACACACTGGCAAACCTAAAGGGACAAATAGATGTCTTTACAATAATAGTTGATGACTTCAGAACACCGCTCTCAGTACTGGGAAGAACATCCAGACAGAGGAAAAATAAAGAAACAGAACACTTGAATAATATGATAAATAAAGTAGACCTAACAGATATCTGTAATCTGTAGAGCATTGTACCACAAAACCGCTGTATGTACATTCTTTTCAAGTGCCCATGGATCCTCCAAGATAGACCATATGCTGGGTCACGAGACAAGTCTCAATAGATTTAAAAAGATTAAAATTATACAAAACATTTTCTCTGATCATAACAGAATGAAGCTGGCAATCAATAATGGACAGAAAAAAGGAAAGTCGTGTATATATGGAGACTGAAGAACACAATCTGTGAGTCAAAGAAAAATTGCAAGACAATTCATCAAATATCTGGAGACCAGTGAAAATGAGAACACAACATATCAAAACCTGTGGGATACTGAAAGGTAGTGCTGAGAGTGAAATTTATAGCCCTCAATGCTTGCATTAAAAAAGAAGAGCTAAAATTGGTGATCTAATTGCACACCTAGAAGAACTAGAAAAAGAACAGCAAATTAATTGCAAACCAAACTGAAGGAAAGAAAATTTCCACTCTGGTAGTGGAAATAAATGAAATGGAGAACAAAAAACAATAGAATCAACAAAACCAAAAGTTGGTTCTTTGAGATCAACAAAATGGACAAAACCTTAGATAGACAAAAAAAAAAAAAAAAGGAGAGAGAAGACACAAATAAATAAAATCAGAAATGAGAAGGGCGACATTGCCATACAAATAAGAAGATATTATGAATGATTATATGCCAAAAAAACTAGAAAATGTAGATGAGATGGGCAAATTCCTAGGAACACATGAACCACTACACTGACTTTAGAAGAAATAGAAGACCTCCACAAACCAACCCCAAGTAAAGAGATTGAAACAGTCATCCAAAACTTTCCAGAGATGAAAAACCCAGGACCAGATGGCTTCACAGGTGCATTCTACCAATTATTCAAAGATGAACTAATACTGAACTAGCTCAATCTCCTCCAAAAAATTGAACATGAAGGAATGCTACCAAATTCATTTTATGAAGCCAATATCACTCTAATACCAATATCAGATAAAGATACTACAAAGTAAGAAAATTACAGACCAATATCTCTATTGAATGTAGGTGAAAAAATCCTCAAGAAAATACTTGCAAATAGAATCCAAAAGCATAATAAAAGAATTATACACCATGAAAAAGTGGGTTTTATCCCAGGTATGCAAGGGTGGTTCAAAACAAGAAAATCAATTAGTGTAATAAACTACCTTGATAAACTGAAGAAGAAAAATTAAATGAACCTCTTGATTGATGCAGAAAATGCATTGACATCCTTTCTTGTTAGAAGCACTCCAAAAGACAGGAATAGAAGAAAGCTTTCGCAATATGGTAATGTGCATATATGAAAAACCTACAGCCAGTGTTTTACTCAATGGTGAAAGACTGAAAGCTTTCCCACTGAGGAGCAAAACAAGGAGGTCCACTGTCATCATTGTAATTGAGTATTGTGCTAGAAGTTCTAGCTAGAGCAATTAGGCTAGACAAAGAAATTAAAAAGCACCCAAATAGGAAAGGAAGTAAAACTTTCACTATTTTCTGATGATATGATCCTATATCTAGAAAATCCTGAAAAATCTACAACAAAGCTCCTAGAAATAATAAAGGAGTTCAGCAAAGTGGCAGCATACAAGGATAATATGCAAAAATCAATAGCATTTTTATACACTATTGATGTACAATCTGAGGCAAAAATCAGAAAAAGAATTCCATTTATAACAGCAACTAAAACAATCAAATATTTAGGAATAAACTTCACCAAGGACATAAAGGACCTGTATTCAGAAAACTATAAAACTTTGCTAAAAGAAACTAGAGAAGACAAATAAATGGAAGGATATTTTGTGTTCATGGATTGGAAGACTAAATAATATTAAGATGTCAGCTCTAGCCAGACTGATTTACAGATTCAATGCAACCCCAATAAAAATCCCAAAAGCCTTTTTTGCAGAAATACAAAAGCCAATAATCAAATATTTTTGGAAGGGCAAGGAGCCTGAATAGCCAAAAATATCTTAGAAAAGAAGATTGAAGTTAGAGGACTCTCACTTCCTAACTTTAAAGCATATTACTTAGCTATAATACAATATCCTAATAATGATTGAAGTGATGAATGCACAACTATGTGATTATAGCAAATACCATTGTACACTTTGGATGAATTGTATGCTTTATTAATATGTATTAATAACATTGCTTTGTTTTAAAAAATCTACTAATCTGAAGTAATTGTGATACCAGATTATCCTTGCAGATTTTTTTTTCTAAAGCATGTTCTGTATTTAAGTAACGACTTTATCTGGAAACCCATTTAATTCAGTTTGCTTGTTTCTGCACAACTATGGTGTTCCAAATGATTTGCTGAATAAAAATTGTCCCTAATCCCTCCTGTGTATTATATTTTAAGGCTTCTTAAATATTTTCACATACCATATAGAGTCAATCCTTTTAGTGATCAGCCTACTTCATATTTTTGGATTAGGTAAAGTATTTGTTTTTCTCTTACTAAGTTGTGACATTCTTAATTAAAGTCATATGACTTTTATTTTATTTTATTTTTTAAAGATTTATTTATTTATTTAATTCCACCCCTTCCCCCGGTTGTCTGTTCTGTGTCTATTTGCTGTGACTTGTTTCTTTGTCCGCTTCTGTTGTCGTCAGCGGCACGGGAAGCGTGTGCGGCGCCATTCCTGGGCAGGCTGCACTTTCTTTCACGCTGGGCGGCTCTCCTTACGGGTGCACTCCTTGCGTGTGGGGCTCCCCTACGCAGGGGACACCCCTGCGTGGTGCGGCTCTCCTTGCGCGCATCAGCACTGCGCATGGGCCAGCCCCACACGGGTCAAGGAGGCCCGGGGTTTGAACTGCGGACCTCCCGTGTGGTAGATGGACGCCCTAACCACTGGGCCAAGTCCGTTTCCCTCATATGACTTTTAAAAAAATATTTATTTATTTCTCCCTTCTCCATCCATTGTTTGCTCTCTGTGTCCATTCACTGCGTGTTCTTCTGTGTCTGCTTTTATTCTCATTGGGCAGCTCTGGGAACCGATCCTGGGACCTTCTGGAGTGGGAGAGAGGCGATCATTCTCTTTTTTTTTTTTTTTCCAAATTCTACTCAATTTATTCTTTTTTAAAAAAATATTACATTAAAAAAATATGAGGTCCCCATTCACCCCCAATGCCCCAACCCCACCACTCCCCCCACAGTAACACTCTCCCCCATCATCATGACACATCCATTGCATCTGGTGAGTACACTTCTGGGCATCGCTGCACCCCATGTGCTGTGGTCCACACCATAGCCCACACTCTCCCACGTTCCATCCAGTGGACCATGGGAGGACATACAATGTCCGGCAATTGTCCCTGCAGCACCACCCAGGAAAACTCCAAGTCCTGAAAATGCCTCCACATCTCACCTCTTTCTCCCATTCCCCGCACCCAGCAGCCACCATGACCACTTTTTCCACACCAATGCCACATTTTCTCGATTATTAACCACAATAGTTCATGAATAGAATATCATTAAGTCCATTCTAATCCTTACTGTATTCCTTCTTCCTGTGGACCTTGGCTTGGTTGTGTCCATTCCACATCTATGTCAAGAGGGGGTTTAGATTCCACATGGATACTGGATGCAATCCTCCTGCTTTCAGTTGTAGGCACTCTAGGCTCCATGGTGTGGTGGTAGACATTCTTCAACTCCATGTTAGCTGAGTGAGGTAAGTCCAATAAACCAGAGTGTAGGAGCTGAAGTCTGTTGAGGCTCAGGGCCTGGCTATCATACTGTCAGTCCAGAGATTCAAATCCCCTAGATATATCTTAAACCCCAGCACCAACTACAATTCCAGTAAAGTAGCATGAAAGGCTTGTGAAAAGAGATCCCATCTGAGTCCAGCTCCATCATGCAGAAACACCAGCTCCAAAGAAGGGCCATCTGACATGGCAGTGAACCCCATCTGCCATGACCATAGAACCTGTGGGTCTCTTTAGCCCTCAAAAGGACCAATACCTGGGGTTGTATCAACTTTATCTGTCTCTCAGACTCTGCTCAGGTGTGCATAAGGGCAATCCTTCTGACAACCTCCAGACTCTTTTTTAGAGACTCATAGCCATATGAACTCATTTGTCCTTTCCATTTCCCCCTTACTTTAGGTCAAACAGCATTTTTAACTCCTGTTATTATATGCAGACAGGGATATTCTGCTGGTCCATGTTGAACCTTTAATTCAAGGTCGTTTTCTAGTTACGTCATCAGCTGGTACTTGGTAGTGATCCCTCGGTGTCAGAGAGGCTCATCCCCGGGTGTCATGTCCCATGCTGGGGGGAAGGCATTGCATTTACATGCTGAGTTTGGCTTCGAGACTGGTCACATTTGAGTAACATGGAGGCTGTCAGGAGGGAACTCTTAGGCACAGTGCTGCTCTAGGCCTTGTTCTTCTTTCAGGTGTATAGGCTCACAAGCATAGTCATTAGTATCAGGGGCTCACTTTTGGGCCCTCATTCCTTCCTGGTCCTTACCGTTGCACCTGGGGGACTGCCGCTGCTCCCCTAGGGACCACGACAGAGCTCCCCCCGGCCAGGAACCCAGTACCCCCCACAGCTGTTGTTTTTAATTGTTTCCACTATGAGTTTATCCAAACATTTCCATGCACCCTGGACACATGTCCTGTATAACTCCCTGTCAACCATATATTGCCTGTCAATAACATCCCATACCAGTATTCCTCCACTGCCATTGTTGAACCACTCTGTGATCCAAAACTTCCTGAAGAGTGAAGCCCAATATAATGTCAGGTTCCCTTAATAGTAAAATGGAATATAGCGATGAGTTTAAAGGTTAGATATATAATACATATTGATTTGGAAAAATTCTACTTCCTATCTTTTTCTTTTTTCTTAATTATTGAGCTTCTCTTCACAAGAGCCTTAGATCACAATAATTCATCTATACAATATACAGTACTCCCACATATCCATTATAAAACCTTTTCCCTTCCACAGCAATAATCTTTTAACTTATTCATATCATATTTACTGAAACTGATGTACAGACATTGAGACAATAGCTTTCAAGCAAGGTAACATTTTTGTTTACATTGTGGTTTATACTTTAGGCTATACAGTTTTCTAAATTTTTTAGTTATCCTATGTTTTACATTATGGTTTACATTATTAGTCTGTCATCCCCTATATGTTTTTGGTGTAATATTACATGTTTTATATCCATCCTTGTGTACTCTTGTGAAACACTTCTTTTGCCCTCACATTTACTTTGGTTCCATCTATTCAATATCTATTTACCACCCCCCCCTTGGGCCCCACAGTGACAGTCAGTCTTCATTTCTTGATGAGCCATGTTCAGAGATACTTGCAACAGTGTTGAGGGCTTGACTTGCTCAACTGCCCTAATGCCCTGGGAGCCACCCTTTCTCTTGAGAGATACAGTTCCCTCCATTTGATGGCATTAGTCCTCCCCAGGATGTGGGTGATCATTCTCTTGTGCCACCTCAGCTTCCTGGTCTGCTGCATCTCTTATTGACTCTCTTCTGTGTCCCTCTTTGTTGTATCATCTTGCTGCATCAGCACTCTGCACGGGCCAGCACTCCACATGGGCCAGCTCACCACACGGGCCTGCTTGCCCTCACCAGGAGGCCCGGGTATTGAACCCTGGACCTTCTATATGGTAGATGGGAGCCTATTTGCTTAAACACATCTGCTCCCCGTCATATGCCTTTTATTGCCATACCCCAACCACCTGACACAATAACTATAGGTTGGTCCCTTTGCTGTTATTTTTTGCACTTCCCCTGAGGTCTTCAGAAATTAAGAGCTAACATAGATTTTCTTTCTTTGGGTAGACCCCTAAGCCATTGGATCCAGAAGTTCGAATGAAATCTGGTTTGGGACAGCTTCCTACTGGGAGCAGAACTTTGATGAGGCTTTATCAAAGGATTTGGGGAGGTTTAATAGGCTGTTGTCTCTGGTGGGCAACTTTGCTCGTTTAGAAAGAATTGAGGCTTTAGTAAAGGAATCAAAGATAAGAACTCATTTACCCACAGAGATTGGAAAGTTGACTATGGATTGATATTCATTTTCAAAGTTCACTGAGAGGCTCCTGAGAAGCTACAAACCTAGTTAAAATGGCTGAGGAACCTTCACAGTCTTCTGAGGAACACAGACACCCAAACAATGACCATGCAGTCTGTTGAAGTGCTTCTCCTGGGGAGCGTATAGACTCACCTGGAAGAGAAGAGCCTTCACAGAGAAACCAGCATTTGTTTGAGATGACTGTGAAACCAGCAGAAGTGTAGGAGTAAATGTTGATGGATTTTCCCTAATTAAAAGCCCAAATGTGTTCACTTGGCAAGGTATTAGAAGTGATGTCCACCAATTAAATCAGAATCTGGGGCATGTAAACTGAGCACCGGTAGTTTTCAGAGCTTCCTAAGTAATTCCTGATGCATGGTAGGAATAAGAACCTCTTAATACGGAGAAAGGGGAGACTCAAACTTATTTTAATCTAATACTTTTTTTGCCAATTAGGTGGTGGTGGTGGGGGAGGGTAAGCCAAACTTTCCAAACATTTTACACCTCTTTTTTCCCCCGACGTACTGGGGGTTGGGGGTTGAAACTGGGACCTCATATGTGGGAAGGTGGCACCCAACCACTGAACCACATTGGCTTCCCTGAGTTGGTTTTTTGTTTGTTTGTTTTGCTTGTTGTTTGTTTTTATTTTTACAGGTGACACCAGGAACCAAACTGGGACCTCCCATGTGGGAGGCAGGCACTCAACAACTTAAGCCACATCCGCTCCCAACACTTTTTTTCCCCATATAATAAACTTTATTTTTCAAACAAATCAATTTTATTGATACATATTAATAAAACAACTTATCCAAAGTGTAGAATCAATGGTATTTGGTATAATTACTTAGTTGTGTGTTCGTCACTTCAATCATTATTAAAGCATTTTCATTATTTTGATACTAATAAACAACAGACAAGAAAATTCCTCACCTTTCAGTCTCTCTGTTTCCCCTACGGTACATAGCGGCTCTTTCTGGCTATTCTTGCTCAAGTATTTATTTGTTTATTAAGCAGTTTTATTGAGACATATTCACACACCATGGGAGAAGGCTGGGTCTCAGTTACAACTGGAAGCAGAGGCCCTCAGGCTGGAGGAATGCCCCATCTCTTTATTTACCTGGTGGAAAACAGGCTGCTTGACACCAGCCACGTTGTTGCATCTTAAGCTTCAGTTACGTGGAGAGAGACTGGCCTCTCAGTCCCAAGGCCCCAACTCTCTTGGGAAGGGAATCATATTCACCTCTGGGCCATAAAATGGTGGTCGGGGTAGAGTTAGTCGGGATTTTCTAGGAAAACAGAACCGACAGGATATGTACATACATACAATATAATGAGATTAAAAAAAAAAAAAAAGAAATTAGCTTCCCTGACTGTGGGGACGAGCAAATCCAAATTCTGTAGGGCAGGCCACAAGCTGGCAACTCTAATGAAGGTTTTGATGAATTCCCCAGGAGAAGCTGGTTGGCTGAAGTAGAGATGGACATTCTCTCTTCTGACTGCTGAAATCTTCACTTCTCCCTTTAAGGCCTTCAACCGATTGGATGAGATTTCTCCGCTTTTGGAAGACAGTCTTCTCAGTCGATGGTAGATGTAATCAGCCATAGAGGCAATCAACTTCCTGATGATTCAAGTCCGTGAAATATCCTCACAGTAACAATCAGGCCAGGGCTTGCTCGACCCAACAACTGGGCACCATCTTCTGGCCAAGGTGACACGTGGACTTAACCATCACCGGTGGGTATGGGGGTTTGAGGGTCGATTTCACAAAGGAACAAGGCACCTCCCTTTGAAATCAAGTGAAGGCTAATAGTTTTCTGAAGAATAGGGGCCCTAGTCCCAAAAAAGTATGGAGAGAAGGGTTGGCTGAGGCAGATACCCATAGCGTAGCAAGGTGAAGACGCTGTAGCACTGGAGAACAGTGTAGTCCAGAAGTGATGACTAAAGGAAGGTATAGAATATTGCTGTGCCCACCTTAGGAGCAGCCTGTTTGCAGAGTTGGGTCTGTGGGGACACTTAGCCTACCCACCTCACTCGGGCTGTGGTGGTTAGGATGAAGTGAGGGGGTGTCTTGGTGCTTAGCACATGCTGGGTTGAATCTGTGCTACTGGTTACTACCTGACCTACACAGAGAATCACTGCCTATCTTGTACCCCAACATGCTGCAAGCACAGGAGCGTTTAGTTTTATTCATTTGCTTGAGGGACACCTAAGTGGAACTGGACTAGAATGAGGAAATGGGGTCATGTTCTCGACTCTCAAATTCTGTAAGCAGAGTGGCTTCCAACAGCCCTCGTCAGTTGCGGAATTTGCCAGTAGCTTTAAATGAGGCTCAGAGGACTGGGCCCAGCATCCAGGGAAGGTTTTCAATGATTATAAAACAAAGGAGTACCCTGAGAAATGTGCTCCTGGAAACTTAAAGTACCAGTTTGCTTTCCAACCAAGGAGCAGGCACCTTATTTTTGGAATGAACAAAGGGAAATATATTAGTTTTCTTTAACCACCCAATAATTGTCTCTCTGAAATAAAAAGTAGCTCCTGTTTTTCTTATTTTTCCCCCTACTTGATATATTTTAGAGTTTAAAATTACATGAATAATTAGATTTTTAAGTTATTTCATTTGTGATCTTGTCAACCTTGTTTTACTCTAATTAGGGATAATAATTTTGGACAAGTACCAAAGAGTATCTTTCTTCCCCATCAGTGCAATAGTTGAGAAAATACACACACACAGATGGCTCTTTTAAACCAATTTGATCTCATCTCTTAAATTACCTGAAATAATTTCTAAATACTTAAAAATATTTCCCCCTCTCCACTCAGATCCTATCTCTATCAGACAGAAATATTTTTAAGTAGGTTTAAAAAAATAAACTATACTAAACCCTTTACTGGAAAAAAAAAAAAGTCACTTTTGGACAGAGACCAACCTAAAGTAATTTTAGCTCAAATTGGTTTTCCTGGAAAAGCTGAAAATGTAGTTCAGAAAAGAAATGCCTTGGCAACTTTGCACATCAACACTCAAAAACTAACAGGATCAATTTAAATGCTTCCACTTTAATGATTCTCAATACTCACACTCTCTTACTCATGTGGAAAAGAATTGCCTGGGAAGCTTGTTAAAATGCACATTCCTGGGCCCAGCCAGTAGCCCTGACCCTGACCCACATGATTTGGGTACAAAAAAATTTAAAGATCACAATTCTGTTAATTCTGATGAGACAAATGTAGAAATTTATAAATAAGCAGGCCTAGAGGGAGGACG
Organism: Dasypus novemcinctus; assembly: GCF_030445035.2. Lineage (NCBI taxonomy): Eukaryota > Metazoa > Chordata > Mammalia > Cingulata > Dasypodidae > Dasypus > Dasypus novemcinctus. The sequence continues at coordinate 24,425,542 of NC_080681.1, read as the reverse complement.
GGTGTTTGGGACCCCATCTCTCAGCCCATTCCAGTGGCGCCACCTGAGTCAGTGTCCTGGGGCCACGTGGTTTGAGGCACAGCTCCCTCTCTCTGTGTGTGGCTTTGGGCAAGTCCTTCTCTGTCTTTGGGTTCCAGTTTTCTTTTATAAAAGATGGGGCGATTGGATGATGCCGATGGTTCGTAACATTTGAGCAGTTAATAAAATTCTTCAATCTTCTCTCCAGAAAAATACACAAATACAAACTTTTTTTGCACAACACATTTAGGGAGGTTCACAGTTCCCTTAAAATGCTTCCTTGGACTCCCTCTAGCAGTGACTCTCAGAGGGGCGAGAATTAGGGTTTATCAGAACTGCTCTCTCCTTCACTATTCAGATTCATTGTCGTCAAGGGCCAAGTCCCTTCCTCCATCCCACCATGGGGGGCCGCCTTGCATAAATTGCCTCATTTAATCATTAGAAGGTTCTCAGAGGTAGGTGACATTATCTCCATTTTACAAATGAGAAAACTGAGGACTGGAAAGGTGAAATTACTTGCCCAAGGTCACACAGCTAATAGCATACAGGCTGTGGATCTGATCCTGAGTTGTTAACCAGTACGACCAGGTTTCTCAAGCTTGGTACCGTTGATATTTTGGGCCAGACAATTCCTTGTTTTGGGTATTATCTTGCATGTTGTAGGAGGAGAGCAGCACCCTTCCTCCAGTTGTGACAACCAAAAATGTCAACTCCTCTTACAGCACTACCACGGTGAGCAACTGTTGCTTAGGCAAAATATTGAGTCAAGTTTGATGGCACAGGAAAAAACTTGTGAACATTATTACAAGGTTCCTTGTACTGCAGGTAAAGGACTTCAGGACAGAACGAACTATGTGTCATTTCCAGATTCATGATTCCAGACTTTCGTAATTTCTAAGAGCTATGTCATTGGGCCTTCTTGACTTGGTGAATGCTCACATGCAGCTGAATTACTCCTAAATTTGTAAAGAGGTTCTTTTGAAAAACATATAATTCAAATATGCCCCTAGCAACATGATTCTTCGTTGTGCAATAGCTGGGAGAGCAGATTTGAGAAAATACAGCTGGGATTTGAAGTGGGATTTTAGAAAAGTCCAGTGCTGCCCTTAGGGAGGTCATTCTGTGGCTTGGCTAACAGCGGGGAGGGGAGGCAGCAAGAAATGAGCAGTTCTTCATTGCTGCTACTTACAGTTTGGTTTTCCATAGTGTATGAGGTGAATGCAGTATGTTTTGGTTGGACATGAAATTCAGTACTAGCAGAGTTCACGCTGGATCCTCTTGTGGGGGGGGATGGGGTTGTATGTGTGTGTGTTTGGGAGGGTTGTTATTATCAACAAGAGCTTACTTTAAAAATAGTTTGGTGGCATTAACCATGAGGATGTGGTTCCATGAAGCTTTTAAAGTATTTTAGAAAAATCAATAATAACGTTTTGCTGCATGACTAAGGCTAGTTGTATCTGAGAAAATTGGAATTGAAATCTTGATCTTGTATATCAGAGGTTCCCAAAGATCCTATTCTGTTAACAAATACTCATTAAGTACTTACAATCTGTCACTCTGTTCAAAAAGAGAGCCCTGCCCTTGGCTAGCCTGCCATTTGGAGAGGGAGTAACCGGCGAGCCTGGCTGTGGCCGCAGCACACTCAGTGCTTTGGGAGGACCTGGCCGCACAATCCGGTCCCTGGGGATCAAGAAGGACTCTGCGCAGGAGAAGAAGTCTGTGCTCAGACTGGAGGGAAGATGGTGGAGAGGCAGTGAGTGGCCAGAGGACCAGCACGTACTGAACAGGCGAATGATGCCTGCATTGGAGGGAGAAGAGACCGAGACACACTCGGGGATGGCGAGTCACAGAGCATGGCTGGAGCAGGGTTGGCGGAGTGAGAGATGAGTTGGAGAGGTGAGAATGGGAGAGGTAGGGACTTACACGGGGCTGTTTTCAAACTTCTGTAGGCCTAGATCCTCTTACCCTTGGAAGTCGCATCACACATACTGTCATATTAAACAACAAAAGTCACATGGGGAAATGGCCTTGGCCCAGTGGTTAGGGCGTCCGTCTACCACATGGGAGGTCCACGGTTCAAACCCCGGGCCTCCTTGACCCGTGTGGAGCTGACCCACGCGCAGTGCTGATGTGCACAGGGAGTGCCGTGCCACGTGGGGGTGTCCCCCCCATGGGGGAGCCCCGTGCTCAAGGAGTGTGCCCCATAGGGAGAGCCGCCCAGCACAAAAGAAAGTGCAGGTTGCCCAGGAATGGTGCTGCACACCCGGTGAGCTAATGCAGCAAGATGACGCAACAGAAAGAAACACAGATTCCCCTGCCGCTGACAAAAGAAGCGGACAAAGAAGAACATGCAGGAAATGGACACAGAGAACAGACAACTGGGGCAGGTGTGTGTGTGGGGGGGAGGGAAGCGGAGAGAAATAAAAATAAATAAATAAATAAATAAATAAATAAATAAATAAATAATTTAAAAAGTCACATGCATTCCACGTGGAATAATTTATAAATAATGATGGGTTTCAGTTACCTATTTAATAAGTATATATTGATTTCTAATTTATAATGTTCCTGTTCTCTTTGGAGCTAGTAATTCCCCTCCTTCCCCAGATAGCAAGCTTTTGCAAAGGGTCTTGAAATGCTGGTAGGCTCTAGGGACCACGAGTACAGGGCCCACATGCTGAAACAGCCTTGTCCTACACCTGCCCATTGCAGGTTTCAGCCTGTGGGCATCTGCTCCTTGCCCCCTGGTAGCCATGCTCTCCTCTTACCCGCCTTCTCCAAGTTTTAGCAGGGCTGGTGGCCACTCAGCTAGAGAGGACATTTCCCAGGCCCAGCGTCTCCTTGGCGAGGGGTGGCCATGGGACAAGAGTTCTGGGGGGATGCAGAAGTGAGTATAAAATTTTCGGGTTCCATCTTCAAGAAGGAACCTGGCTGCCTTCGTGTCTTCCTTCTACAGCCCCATGAGCCGTAAGGTGGAGGTGGTGGTGATGAAATCACTCCAGCCGCGGAGCCTCATCCTAGGCTGGTGATTCTCAACACGAGGGGGCATTGGAATCACCTGGAAGGACATTAAAACACAGTTGCTGGGTCCCACCCCCTGAAATTCTAATTCAGTGGATCCGAATCCTTTCTAATAAAGCTAACATCAGTTCCCAAGTGATGCTAATATTGCTGGCCAAAAAGCACACTTGGAATGCCACTGCCCTAAGGGATGGTGGGGCAGAAGGAGAAGCCACCTGGGTTTCTGGATTCTTGTATGGGGTTGACCTGCGGTCCACCCGAGTGGCTCATTCACACCTGGGCTCTTATGTGGGTGACGTTTTCTTCTGGTGCCACTGTGGCTTTCAGGCTCCTCGTTATAGCAGCTAAACCATGGTAAGGACATGAAGCTTTGCCAAGGGAGGCAGTGTAGTGTGTTGGCTGAGAATGGGTCTAAGAGCCTGAGTTTGAATCGGAGTTCTGCCACATCCTGTGTGGTTTCGGGAAAGTTATTTAATCTCTCTCTGCTCAGTTTTCTCACCTATTAAGCAGAACCAAGTGGAGCCACCTAGAGCTCACTCCATTTCTAGGCCATCTCTGGTACCAGGGCCCCAGAAGCCTCTGCCCCCTTGGCCATACGCACACTTTCAAGGTCTGTGTAGGCATCTTCTCTGTATTTGTCCTCCTGATGGCTGCCCCTGCCTCCTAGTGCAATCCTAGGCCTGAGGGTTTGCCAAGAGGTGGCTGTGGGAGAGGGGTGTGGATGGGACCTGGACTAGCAGCTGACAGGTCCTTACATTAAACATGAGGCCTCTCTGGCATGTGATGACAACAGGGGATGGGAGAAGAAGGGGACTCTGGGCCAGAGGCAAGCGGTGCCAAGCTGTCATATTCCAATAGCAGGCAGCTCCAAGGAGACTGAGAATTCTAAACTCGGGCCTGGCTTTCCTGTTGTCATGAAGATATATTTCTCAAAGTAGGAAAGCAGAACCTATTTTATTTAGCAGCTCGATGGGTTGATTTATGATTTAAAGACTTTCGACATCTGCCACGTGGTCTTCCATCTGGACGCCTGCCCTGGCCCAGCACACCTCGCGGAGGGCCTGGCTGCGCTGCGCTCTGGAGTTGACTAAATGAAGCACCACATGGAAAAGCTCGTGCTTCGTACTCATGGAATGCATCAACAACATTAGCTATGCTGTTGCTACCGATTGTTCTGAAGCCAAGAGGGGTCCGTCGAAGGGTTTTAAGCAACATTTGCTCACTGTTTTTTCCTACGATATTGATTAAAATTCTACTATGTGGCCAGCACTATTCTGGGGGCTGCTGCTAACAGTTTGCGAACAAAACAGGGTTTCTATGGAACTTTCATTACAGTTGGGAGTGCAGGAACACATATAAATAAAATATTTAACATGCCAAATGGTGGTAAGTCTTTTGGGTTTTAGAAAGATCACTGTGGCTAGAGATTGCAAGTAGACTTCAGTGTGGAGCTTGTGGGGATGATCTAGAGAAGAGATGATGGTTGTCTGATGTAAGGTAGCAGCAGAGTAGAGCTCGATGAACAGAATTAACAAACATTAATATGGTGGGATGACGACCCTTGGTGCTTGATTGATGGATATAGGGCTGAAGAGAGAAAGTCAGGACTCAAGATGATAACTAGGATTAAGACTTACACACCAGGATAATGGTTATGCTCTTCACTGAGACTTGGAACATAGGGCAAGGATTAGTTTGGAAAGATGAAGGAATCAGTTTTGGACATTCAGGAGCTGAGGAGTCTCCAGAATACCCAGCAGGCAGTCTTATACGTGGGCGGATCTTTGTCCAGTTGAAAGAAAATATCTTTCTCTTCTTGAGTCCTGTTCCCTTGGGTCTGCATCTGAGGATTCTGGAGGTTTTTTTGGGGGGAAACGCAGGGAAGCAGTTGAGGAGTTAGGCTGGGAGGCATTTTCATACGGCTCAGAAGCTGAGATGAGTATATTTTATAAACCAGTTTGTCTGCTTTCATGTCACTGTCTATCCCTGATCTTCCTATGGCACTTACTGAAGTATTTAAATATTCTAGTCTATCTCAGTCATATACAAAGGAAGAGAAGACTGTGTTCACTCGTGGGCCACAGTGTTAATTAAGGGGGAGCAGTGCACCTCACCCCATAAAGTCGTGTGAAGTAGACGTGGAAATCAGAAAATGAGCTTCAATATGAAAAATTCTAGGGCTAGGAAACCCAACTATGGGTACGGTTCTTCTTGCCAGTGTGAGAATTTGAGCTTTATTTCATTAGAGAAAGCAGAGATTTCTCTGAAAAAAGGCCTCCATGCTCTTCAACTCCCTCTTCCCTCGGAACTTTGTACTTGGACTATCCTGCCTCCAGATTCCTGGAGCCTCGTGGAAAAGTTCTTCTCATTTTCCAAAGCTAAGTTCAACACCAGCTTCTCTGTAGAGCTATCCTGCCCCATCCTTCTTTCAATACAGATAACTGTTTCATCTCCTGCACTTGTCTAGTTCCTTGAACAGTTTTCTTTTGTAGCATTTATCATATTGTCTTGGAACCATGTAATCTCTATTTATTACATTCCTTCTAAAGGCATGCCCTCCATGCTTTCCACATCCTTGTCCAGCCTATAAAATAAAAATGAAGGGTGGGGTATTTAGGCTTAGGCCAGCATTCCCTGCAGCCCAGTGCTAGTGTGATGGTGGTAGTGGCAATTTGTGATAGTTCTAAGGGCTCAGACTTCAAGATTCAGATCAATTTTCATTATTGTCTCCTCTTCAAAGGCTTTTCATAGCATCTTACTTAGGTCTTTGTTATAGCATTTAGCATATTACCTTATGACTGTTTGGCTTACAAGCACACTATTCCTCTAGACTGAGTTCTTTGAAGGGTAGGAATAGGTATTATTTATCTATATACCTTTATGGCTCAGCACATAACAAGAGCTCAATAAAGTTGTGTGTATGGGTAAAGAGATATGACGATAAACAGGTTATCTATTTTATTTATACCACCTCTTCTTTTACAACCTGTTATGAGAAGCTTACAATTAGAATACATATAATAATGATAAAATATCAATGGAAATAGAAAATTAGATAATTTTCTAGAAAATATAAATAATCAAAATTCCTCAAGAAAAAGTCGAGTCCACGAAGATCAATAATCCTAAGAGAAATGAACATGGTAGGCAAAGATCTCTAAAATTGTCACCAGGCCCAGAAAGAGCTTGTAGATAAGTTTCACCATGCCTATAAAAAGTTTCTAGAAACAGGCAAAAAGACACCTTTGCTATTGTAACTTTAGAAAATTTTCATACCAAGAAAGGACAAGAAGAGTAAAAGAAAATGATACTAAGTAGGTTTCATTTATGATGCAAAAGTCTTAAATAAAATATTAGCAAATGTAACCCTGCAGTCTATTAAAAAGGATAATAAACTTTGCCTTAACAGGCTTTATCACAGGGATACAAAGAGGACTCAACTTTTAAAAACATTAAATGCAATCCATTATACCAACAGTTAAAGGGAAAATCATTTATTTCATATAAAAACTTTTACTAGAATTAGAAATGTCCCTAACTTGATAGAAAATATATTAGAAACCTGCAAGAAACACTATATTTGCTGATGAAATGTGAGAAACATTCCCATTTAGCCTGACTGCTTTCAATAATCTACTAGAGATTCTAGCCAAAGAAATAAAATAAGAAATTTGGTGTAAATATTGGAAAGGAGAAGACAAAGTTGTTACTTATAAATGACTTAATTCTTTACCTGAAAATCCAAGAGAGTCAATGGATAAATTATTTGAACAAATAAGAGTTATGGAAATATTTGGATACAAGCTAACATACAGGAATGAACGGGTTTTAATAGAATAACCAAATAAGAAAAAGGACAGAAAAATATCTGATTCACAGTAGCAACCAAGACTACAATATATTAAAAAAAAAATACATAAGAGATGTTCTGTGGAGAGAATGGTTGCATTTTACTGAAGGATGTAATAGAAGACCTGGGTAAAGGGGTATTATGAATGTTTATGGATGGGAAAACGCAATTATTTTTTGCTAGGAGAAGGAGCACACTTCCCACTCTTAATATTTCTATGGATGGGAAAGAATTTCCCCCCTACTTTCAGTTGAGAAATGTATGGGAAGAAAACACCCAGTTTCTCTCCACTCTGTCCTTCGTTCCGCCCAGGGGCATAAAGGCGGGGCTTATCTGGTAGATGAGTCTGAGGGCAGGAAATCCCAGTGGTTGATGGCTGCGCCCATCCCACTTTTCCGATTAGCTTTCAGGCAGAGAGGCAGGCCCTTGCCTGTGTCTGGGTGGGTAAGGCCCTGTGATTCAGCGGTAAGAATTCATAAGCCCTGTTCTCTGGGCAGCTTATCAGTGTGTCTTTTTTCCTGAATTAGTTCAGAAGTCGGGGCATGACAAAGTCAGAGGGTGTTCCTTATTGTCCTTTCCCTCCATCTCTAAATGAATATGTGAGTTCAGTGCAATCCCAAGACACTCCGGGAGTTTTTCATAGAATCCGACCTCCTAAGCTTAAAGTTCATATAGAAGATTAAATGTTCAAAATTAGCCCAGATACTTTTTTAAAGAGTGAAAACTCTTTGTTAAATAGGCAGGTATGAGTACAATCGAGAAACAGCTTCGATCCCTGCTCTGCACTTTCCTGCTTTCCACTAATCATTCACTGCCCGTGGATGAGCTCTGGGGCAGGCTTCTCACTTGGAGAAAATAAAAAGACCTCTAGTAATTTCCACTCATGAGCATGGTCTAGTGTCATAATAATAGTTTAAAAACAAACCCAGAGTTAATTCAAATTTCAGGCTTCTCCTCTTTCTCACCCTGCTTTGCACTGCCTACCAAGCAGGAAAGAAGGCTGTGGCTGGCTTCCTCTCTCATCTCCAAGATGATGCCTCTGCCTCCTGGTGTTCATACCCTGTGTGGCTCCCTCTCTCAATGCACCAAGGCTGGTCTGCGTGATCAATAAAATGCAGCATAAGTGAGGGCTGTCACTTCTGAGATTAAGTTGTAAAAGCCACTGTGGTTTCCATCTCGGCTTCTCTCTCTCTCTCTCTCTCATCGCTTACCCTGCCATGCTATGAACTGTCCTCTGGAGAGGCCCATGTGGCTACCTTGGAGGTGGCTCCTGCAGCCCCAGGCAATCTTTCAGATAACTGCAGTTTCACTGCAACTTCCTAACAGTCCCTGAGTGGTAACCATACTGTTCCCAGTAGTTACCTGAACCACTTAGCAAGCAGCAAGTAGAAAGTACTTGACCCCAGACACTGTATGAGATAACAAACATTGGTTGTTTCTGGCTGATAAGTTTTAGGGCAATTTGTTATGCAGTAATAGAAAACTAATGCACTATGCCTCTTGCTTATATTTTTGATCTTGGCTCCCTCATTCACTAGGCTGCCCCTGGCTCTACTAGGTGTGAAGGAGAGAAGAGGGAGAGGTAAGGGATAGGAAAGATCTTTCTTGACTGATACTAGCCTGTTCTGGCACTAGTGCTCTCTGGCTGTGAGAGTAGGGGGAGTGGTGGTACTTAAAGCGCTAATTTTTTTTTTTTTTTTAAAGATTTATTTCTCCCTCCCTTGTTGTTTGCACTCACTATTTGCACTCTGTGTCTGGTTTTTTTTTTTTAAGATTTATTTATTTTTCAAATTTATTTCTCTCCCCTTCTTCCCCCCCTCCCCCACAGTTGTCTTCTCTGTGTCCATTGCTGTGTGTTCTTCTGTGACCGCTTCTATCCTTATCAGCGGCACCGGGAATCTGTGTTTCTTTTGGTTGTGTCATCTTGTTGTGTCAGCTCTCTGTGTGTGCTGCGCCATTCCTGGGCAGGCTGCACTTTCTTTCACGCTGGGCGGCTCTCCTTAAGGAGTGCACTCCTTGCACGTGGGGCTCCCCTCCGCGGGGGACACCCCTGTGTGGCACGGCACTCCTTGCGCGCATCAGCACTGCGCATGGGCCAGTTGCACACGGGTCAAGGAGGCCCGGGATTTGAACCGCGGACCTCCCATGTGGTAGACGGACGCCCTAACCACTGGGCCAAGTCCGCTTCCCTCTGTGTCTGTTGTGTGCTCTCAGTGTTTGCTCATCCTTTTTTTAGGAGGCACTGGGAACTGAACCTGGGATCTTCCATGTGGGAGGGAGGCTCCAGTCACTTGAGCCACATCTGCCCCCTGCTCGTTGTGTCTCCTCATTGTGTTATCTTGTTGCATCATCTTGTTGCATCAGCTAGCTGTGCCAGCCCATCATGTCAGCTCGCTCTCTTACTCGTCTTCTTTAGCAGGCACCAGGAACTGAACCCAGGACCTACCGTGTGGTAGGCAGGCACTCAACTTCTTGAGCCATATCTGCTTCCCTAATTTGGGTATTTTTATGGGCTCCTCAGAGACATTTATCAACAAGGAATTCTCATCTGCAGTTTCTTTAACATGGGCAATGTCTCATCTGGATGGCTATTCAATTTCCTTCTTAGCCTCAGGCTTTTTTTGGGGGACAGTTTTCCCCACAAAGGTACTTGTTGAAGTTTGGGTCTGGTGCAGTCTCTGTGCCCCAAACTCCAAGAGTAGTCAGGTCAGTTTCTTTTAAGTTCCCGTGCGGCTCCTCTTACTCAGCTTGAGGTAACAGGAAAGTACCCGCCTTCCCTCCGCTATGCTGCAATGAGGGAAAATGCCTCAGCCCTCCAGCTTTTTCCAGAGAAATGCTTTAATTTCTAAGCACCCTCAACTTCGTACACCCTTGAGCTGGCAGAGGGGTAAAGGTCACAAAAATGGTTTCTGGCCACCTCTTTTGCCAGTCTTGGAAAGATGGCCTGAAACTTTGCTTTGGAGTGTTAGAGTAAGAAATCAGTTATCCAAGGGCTGCCTACCCAGAGATTACAATCTGGAAAATCAGCGAGAGTCACAAGTAAGCCCCAAACTCCAAGACCCTTTGTTTCTTCTAAATACTGCCACCAAAGCCCATGCCGTTAAGCCATGTTTATAGGAGAGTCTCAGTCTTAGAGTCTATTCAGTGTTACTTTGCATCTGATGCCAATCAGATGGGATATTTAGTTTCTCTGCTGCCCTAGGTTGCCAGGGCTGCTGTGATAAATATCACAGGCTGGTTGGCTTAAACACTAGAATTTATTGGCTCACAGTGCGGGAGGCTAGAAGGCTAAAACCAAGGGATCATCAAGACCATGCTTTCTCCCTCAAGTCTGTAGTACTCTGGGATGCCCGTGGTCTTTTCCTGTGGCTTTCTCTGACTTCTGGCTTCCACGTCTTCTGGCTTCTTTCTATACTATGGATTAAGGCCCACCCTGCTATAGTTGGGCCCACCTAAACAGGATCTTTGAAGATCAAGTGCACAAACCAGGCCACACTTTAACTGTTGATACCCTTCAAAAGGTCCTATTTACAAACGGGTTCACACCCACAGGAATGCATCCAGAAAGTGTCTTTTGTTGTGGTACGGGATTCAATTTCCCACTTTCGGCCACAGTATATTAGAAGCATCAGACTAGGTCATGGGGAGGAGGTAGCTATTAGTGGCTGGTGCATTCACGGTGATGTCAAAAGCTAATCTCAAAGCAAGCAGTGCCTAGAAAGCACCTGACTCATAGTAGCAAGTCATCAATAAAAACTGGCTGGAAAAATGAAAGCCATGAAAAGACACAAGATATTTAGTACACAGGGCCGATAAGCCCACAAGCAGAGAGCCTTTCATTCCTCAGGAAGCCCTAAAGGTGTCCCTGTGTTACAGTGAAGCCGCACAACCGTCACATGTATGATAAATTCTGAGTACTCAAAAAAAGGAAGAGGAGAGTGAGAGCAGCCGTGTCTTAGAAGTAACTGATGGGGTTGGGCTAAAAAACAGTGACCAGTTAGGAGGTGATAATAAAACTCCAAATGAAAGAGGACAAGCACTCCAACTGGACAGAAGCAGAAGAAACAGAAAATTTCATCTCCAAACTTGGTGAAGGATTACATGTAAAAAGGGAGGGAGAGAGACGGTGAAGATGACTGCGTTGTAAATTACGATTTAAATGGAGGCTTGGGGGTTTTCTGTGGATTATTACCCATGTCTTGCCTAACTGAAGAAAAAAGGAATTTCAATTAGAATGTAAAATAATTCTCCCTAGGAATCTATTTTGTCCATGCATGGGAATGAAGAGCTCTGTCCTGGATATTGGGAGCGCATTTACCTCTCAGGAAAAAAAAACTTGCCCCTGGGAATTGTCAGACTGGGGTGAAATATATTGGGATATACTGAATTTTATTCTAACACTCCTGGAAGGAAAGAAAGAAGGGAAAGAAAAATGAAGCAGGGTGAAAAAAAAAATAAGGAAAGGAAAGCAAAAGGCTGAGAAACTTGTTAATTATGGGACTTTCTGAGCAAGATATTTTTCTTCTTTTCACAAGTTAGAAGTCATGAATAATTCATGTAGAGCGTGGAAAGGCTGCCTTTCCCTGGGTGATGTAGAACTGAGCAAGAGAGAGGTTCGGGTGGGTTCACCACATCAGCCGCCACTCTTGCTCCGGAGCTCAGCTTCTGCTTTTGCAGCTAAGCATCCCTGAGGCTGCTGCCTGCCTGGCCACTTTCTTTACTTTCCCCAGCTCTGCTGCCAGCTGAGAAGGCTCCCTGCAGCTGTTTCCTGCCGAGGACCATATGCCTGGATGCTGCTTGGGAGAAGGGGACCCTTGCTCCTGGCGCTGAGCCCAGCCGAGTTTCTCCTGTTGATTTCTGGACCACAGATGCTGCTGCTGAGGAGGTATTTTCTGGCATCCCTCCCTCTGCTACTGCCAGCTTAGGACCAACCCCAAAGCAAGGTACCCTTCACCCCTTTCTCCTGGCATTTTCCCCAGCTGGGATATCCCTGCTTTCTCCTGGAAACCAGGGGCTCCAGAGGACAATATGCCCGTGTGTGTGCTTGTGTATCCGTGTGTGTATGTGTGTGTGTGTATGCTTTGGGGGAGAAGAGAAGACGGTCCTTGGTGTTGCTCTGTCCTGGGACTCCCCGGTGCTTGCTGAATGCAAAGAGGCCTTTCCGCAGGCACTGGAGACATTTCCGAGGCAGGCACCTGTCATCTGCCACCCCCGTTCTCCCTCCCCCTCCCCCAGCCCCTTATCCTGCTTCAGCCTTTCGTGTCGGTGGCAGAGGGCTGAAGGGATGTCTTTGCCCTCCCCGCAGGCAAGTGTCACGATGGGCCGCCCTGCACGAAGCCGACGCTAGCGAGCGAGGTGCGAAGAGTTGGCCAGAATGACCAACTCCTCCTCCACGTCCACCTCCTCCACCACCGGGGGATCGCTGCTGCTGCTCTGCGAGGAAGAGGAGTCGTGGGCGGGCCGGCGCATCCCCGTGTCGCTCCTGTACTCGGGGCTGGCCATCGGGGGCACGCTGGCCAACGGCATGGTCATCTATCTCGTGTCGTCCTTCCGCAAGCTGCAGACGACCAGCAACGCCTTCATCGTGAACGGCTGCGCCGCCGACCTCAGCGTCTGCGCCCTCTGGATGCCGCAGGAGGCGGTGCTCGGCCTGCTGCCCGCGGGCGCGGCGGAGCCCCCCGGGGACTGGGACGGCGCGGGAGGCAGCTACCGCCTGCTGCGCGGCGGGCTGCTGGGCCTCGGGCTCACCGTGTCCCTCCTGTCCCACTGCCTCGTGGCCCTGAACCGCTACCTGCTCATCACGCGGGCGCCGGCCACCTACCAGGCGCTGTACCAGCGGCGCCACACGGCGGGCATGCTGGCGCTGTCCTGGGCGCTCGCCCTGGGCCTCGTGCTGCTGCTCCCGCCCTGGGCGCCGCGTCCCGGCGCCGCGCCGCCGCGCGTGCACTACCCCGCGCTGCTGGCCGCCGCGGCGCTGCTGGCGCAGACGGCGCTGCTGCTGCACTGCTACCTGGGCATCGTGCGCCGCGTGCGCGTCAGCGTCAAGCGGGTCAGCGTGCTCAACTTCCACCTGCTGCACCAGCTGCCCGGCTGCGCCGCCGCCGCCGCCGCCTTCCCGAGCGCCCCGGGCCCCGGCGGCGCGGCGCACCCGGCCCAGGCCCAGCCCCTGCCGCCCGCGCTGCAGCCGCGGCGGGCGCAGCGGCGTCTCAGCGGCCTGTCGGTGCTGCTGCTCTGCTGCGTCTTCCTGCTGGCCACGCAGCCGCTCGTGTGGGTGAGCCTGGCCAGTGGCTTCTCGCTGCCCGTGCCCTGGGGCGTGCAGGCGGCCAGCTGGCTCCTGTGCTGCGCCCTGTCCGCGCTCAACCCGCTGCTCTACACGTGGAGGAACGAGGAGTTCCGCCGCTCCGTGCGCTCCGTCCTGCCCGGCGTCGGCGACGCGGCGGCCGCGGCCGTCGCCGCCACGGCCGTGCCCGCCGTGTCCCAGGCGCAGCTGGGCACCCGCGCCGCCGGCCAGCATTGGTGACCCGGCTCAGGCGGCGGAGAATCCCGGCTTCCGACTTCCTCGGCCGCCCCGGCTGTCTTCCCTCGCAGAGTATCCCCTGCCCCATCGAAGACTCGCACGGTGCGGCCCAAGAAGCCGGTGCGAAGATTTCGCCTTTGACCCCAGTGGGGTACCTGAACCAAGACCGCTCTCGAAATCGGGACACCCCCTCCCTCCCAAGTCGTTTCGGACGCTCGTCTGATTTTTACCCTTTCTTTTCTGTGTTTTAAGAAATCCCCAAATCACAACGCCGGAGACTCCAAGGACTTGCCAGGGGGGCATTCAAAAGACCCGGTTGATGTATTTCAACAGCGTTTGTTTTTGAAAAAGAGCTTCGATAACGTCTTGGCCATTCCCACCTTCACTGTCTTATACATGAAGCGCCTTGAGGGTGCATGAGCCGAAGGAAATACTATTGAGGAAAGAAATAGTGCTTGAGGTATTTTAGAAACGAATCTCTCTTTGATGAAGCCGCTGTTACAATTTCGCCTTTGTACATTAACCCGAAGGGAAACGCACACGGGCACACCAGTATGAGTTGCTGCTAAGACCTCACACTCTTTTTTCTTAAAAGGTTTTTTAAAGCAGAGTCAATCTTGAAGGAGGTAGAATTGTAACCAGCGAGGAAAAAAAAAAAAAAAAAAAAAAAAGAAAAGCTTTCTACATTCCTAAGACTGAAAATTGCTATTGAGTGTTAAAGTGAAAATTTTCCTGTTTGATCATTGGTGGTCCGGGCCAACAACAGAATTTCGAAAACAAATAAGGGGTTATATCTACTTTGGGGACCGGTTTCGCATTTTCTATAGCATGCACACTTGTTGCTACCCTCATTTTGTAACCAATATTTTTGCCTTATAGAGTGTGATTGCAGCTTTGAATATTCTGTAGTATAACGGTTGCTAAGGAGAATAAGTCCTGCTTTGTCTTTAACATTTAAATATATCAGTGCACATGATATAATTAAACACTAATAATACCAAGATTGCATAGCTAAAGTGAACTGTTATTGCATGCTCCTAGATGCTAGAACTTATTGGGCATGTGGTATACTAAAGCAATATACCCATTAGATGACCACTGGGCATTTTACTTCTTCTGGGTACCAGAAGAAGTGGCCTTGTATTATGTTGAAAAAGACACACAGACACCTCTGATTACCTAGAGTGCTTCTTGTCTTGACCTAATTTTTTAGGAAATCCCAGGTTGGGACTTTTTATCTTACAAATGGAACCACAGTCAAGATGGATCAGTAATATGGTTTGATTCTACAAAGCGATCTGTGCTCTTTTAGACAAGCCACATGTTAGAAAGCAACACTTAATTTTTACGATATTTTTACACATTACCATGACATTTAACATTAATATCGTGTCTCTTGAAGAAGGTTTAATAAACTCAGATATGGATAATGAACAGTTCAAATGGGAATCTGTTCTAAAATGTGTTATTTGAGATTTGTCATTTTGCCTTTGGTTTACTAAATTTATTTAGAAATATTTGAAATGCAAAATCTTGTGAAACCACTTTATAAAGTTAAAACGGGAAGAAAGCGCAGTAATTTTAAATAATTATATTTCCATATTCTGACGCCAAAGACATCAAATCTGGGGCCAAACAGCCTCAATTAATTGCGTAATTCAGGAACAAAAACTGCTTCTTTGGTTGCACTCCACCTGGACTTTTTAAGCCAGCCTATCAGACACACTTGTGCATTGGAGTAATCATGGGAGTTGCAGAAAACTTTGACATGTTTATAGAAAAGCAAAACAAGTTTGTTTATCACTAATAATAGATCAGCAATCATTTTACTCATCTATTCCCATTGTGCATGCACTATTTCTCTTTTACTAAGATTTCATCTGTTCCCATTTTCCTTGATTCAAATATTTAATTAAAGTTCAGACCACTCTCTCTCTGAGTATTTTTTTTCCCTCTTCCTTTCTTCTCGCTGATTTTCTGCATAACTCCATGGGGACATTCTTACAGAGAACACCTCATTCCAAAACACCAGTAATGAAGTCACTTCTTTGTGCTGGTTTTATTTCATTTTATTTCTAGTTTCTAAATGTGTTCCTTCTTTATATAATTAGCTGAGTCTGTATTGCAGTATTAAAAAGAAACAGGTATAATTTTCTTTCTGTAAACAAAGTCATTTGAGGCATAGGTGACAATAACAACACAACCGAGAACTTTCCTTTTTGAGGGGACACTTTCATAAAAGCTCTTCCTTTAATGAGGGCTTCATCCGTTTATCACTGTGGAGGCTGCAGAAGATTTCTCCCCCTGCTCCTAAAAATATTTGCCACACATGGAAATTTAGCTTTGCAAGTGTACACCTGATACCTTGCAACGCTGCCAGCTAACATTGAGAACCATCCTCTACTGGCTCAGTGCCAGATGGGAGACCTACTTTAGGTTATATTTTCTGGTAATTAACTCCACAGGACTAATTCACTTTTAATTTCAAAGTAGCAATGCTGTGTCTAAAAATGCTGGAGTTACTGCTTTTACAAATTAAGTTAATGGAGACTGTGTTCTTATTTAAATGTAACCACATATTATCCACACAGGAATTTAAAAATCCTAATTGTTCCCATGGGTTGCCCTACTTTGCCTTTCCTATTTTTTTTTTTTCTCTAGGTGTAGACTGTTAATCCCCCTCACTGTTTCTTACATATACTTTAATGGCTAAATTCTAGGATGTAGATACAGATAGGTATTACCCCTAGCACTTCCCTCTTTCCAAATTGAAATATGTCCATAAACAAGAATCCTGTTTTATTCAGGGGTATCCACAGATGGCTTTCTAAAAAATACTCTAGGGAAATTTCCAAGGTTGGACAAACTTCCTCGTGTCTCAGAATTGGGTTTCTACAATGGAAGAATTGTTCTTCTCAGGAGGACCAAGTGGGAGGATGGCGTGAGGCAGAAGAAGGGGAAGTGACTTACTTTAACCCTCTAACCAAGACAGTTTGGAAAAGACCCGCACACTCTGAAGTTTGGTTCCTGGATGTTTTCCCTTAGGGTTCCGTGCAACCCTGTTCTGATGGCACCGGTCCCAGACACTCAGCCTGTGCTGCTCGAGTTCCTTAGCAGGCCTATGTGATGGACTTCACAAATGGAATTAGCAGGAGCATAAACTTAGTAAAAAAAACCCAGGCAAATTGTAGGTGACCCTCAATTTCAGAGGTGTGCTCCTAATGTGTGTGGAGCTTAGTCTTCAGAGATAAGGGGGACCCTTTCTCCCCACCCCTCAATTTCTCATTCACTCACGGATGAAACTTAGCCCGTCGATCTGAGCTCTGCTCACAACCTTTCCCCCTCGACCAGCCAGCCCCCTTCGCCCCCCAGGCAGGGCACATTCCCTTGGGCCTCCTTTCCCCACGGGAAGGGGAGTGGGTGGAAGGGGCAGGAGCAGACACTTCAAAGCGTGAGGACCAGGTTTGCCCTTTAGTTTCTCAAGTCTAAGTGCATCTTGAGGACACACCGATTTCCTAGCTCCTCCTGCCAGCAGGACCTCCTTAAACGAGGGGCACACATAAGGTTTCCCCAGACACTTAATCACATCAGACTTAATGCAATAGGCGAGGAGGATGGTGAGGAGGGCATGGGAAGGGAGTAGATGGAACAAGGTAGGCAGCTATTAATGGTTGTAGAAGGGGGCGATGGGGGCATGGGGATTTAACGCACCATTCTCTACTTCCATGTATCTTTGAAAATTTTTGTAATGAAAAGTTTAAAAAAGTGAAGTCATTACACACACACACACACAAAAGAAAGAGATAAAAAAAATTATCTAACATACCACATGTCACAAAGCCATTAAATGGAGGAACTAGGACTCAAAACTTTGTCTGTTGGACTCCAGAGCATCAAGTGGTAACCATTACACTGGAGGGTGAGATCAGAATTGTTTAGGCAGGTGTGGAATTCCTTCTATGATGAGACCATTCCCTAGTTTTCCAAATCTATCCCTTATGGCTCCCCTACTTGCCTCTGTCACTACAGCCTCGCTGGACTACACAGTACCTTCTAATCATGGTGCACACTGTGGATGAGCCTTGGTTTGCATATGTGGACCCTCCTGGCATGTCCGCTCTCTTCGTTGCTTACCTAACCCTCATCCTTCCTTGAAGGAAGGCTCACACTCCCCTCTCCTCCCTAGAGCCTCCCTAGCCACAATCTCTCCCTCCCTAGAACTCCTGCTCTATTTTGTTCTTACCACACATTCACTTCTTGCCTTTATATGTATGTCTTGTCCATAAAACTAGGCAGGAAAAGTTTTTGTTGTGTTCTTTTATTTATTTGTTTATTTATTTTAGGAGAAGAACTGTCTTTTATCTTTTTGCATTTTCAGTAACCTGACACATAGTGGGTATTTAATATATGTTTATAGTTGATGATAGTAATTTTGAAGGGAAAAAACATTTGGTCATTTCTCTTGCATCTCTATTTTTCTCTTATGAAAATACACCCAAAGAATAACTGAGTTCCCATCCCATGTTTTGCTAAAGGATATCCCAGAGTAATAATGCATGAGATTATGAATGTTGTATATAAATCACATGCTGTCAGGATTCTCATTAGGGAGATTTATAATCTTGTTATTTCCGAGCTTTTTCACACTGGCTGTGTTAAACAACAATAGGAAGTTTTGATCTTAATTACTACTTTAAATTCAAGGTCAAATTGCCTAGGAAGTGCAATTATTTCTCAGAGACTCGTATTTATTTATTTATTTTTGAAAGTCTTTGAACATTGCTATTCAGTAGTGTGCTGTTTTGTTCAAATACTAGGAGAAATAGTCCTGGAAATGTCTTTACCTCACCTTGACAGTCCACTGAACGAATAGACCTGGAAAGAATAGACCTGCCAGAGATCAGCCGGCCCAGCTTCCTGCTATTTTTACTAGACAGAAAGAGCTTTAATTTTTAATCTTTGGTGGGATAAATTAGGCTCATATTCCATTTTTCTTTTCTCAGGGAGTAGAAAAGTACGTAGCATCTTTTATTTAATTATGCTGTAACAGATGCTCTACTTTTAGTCAAGTGAGAGTTCTAGGTAATGCTGACATAATTGAATTCCCCCATTATTACAAACATTTGCCCCTATGAAAGTTTTATTTATTAAAAATAAAGCTGATTTTTAAATTTAAAAATTGGTGTCTGTTTTCACAGAAAATTTGTAAAATACAAAAAGATAGAGGGAGTGGGTGTAGATGAGCAGCTGAGCGCCTGCGTTCCATGCGCAAGGTCCTGGATTCAATCCCTGGCATCTCCTAAAAAAAAAAAAAAAAGAAATGATAAAATCCACTAGTCATACTACCCCAAAATTACCAATCTTAATGTTTTGCTGTATTCATCTACTCCTTTTTTCTTTCCTGTGTTTATTTGTCCATAATTGTAGTCACACGCACACTCATCTCACTTAAATAGAAAAATAAGTGTAAGCGGATGAAAGATGTTATAAAGAGATGTCTATGTTTTTAACACTAGTGCTTGTAACAATTAGGATATGTTCTACTACGGGTAACAAATTACCTACCCGAAGATGGCTTAATTTAATTATCACACAAAAGAGAAGTCTGGGGATAGGCGCTTCCAGAACTTGTTCAGTAGCATAACAATGTCATCAGGACCTAGGTTTTTTGCATCTTTCTACTCCACCAACCTGAATGGCTGCTGCTTCATGACCTGTAGAAGAACCAAACCAAATTACTAACTCACAGAGTCATGAGGTAATCATGATTTGTTGTTTTAAGCCAGTATACTTTGGGGTGTCTTGTTGTACAGCAAAAGCCAATTTACATATAACCCCAAAGTCCTGCATGGAGTTGTTGCTGATTAATTTTGATGATGATGATGACAATGATTTGAACATTAGCCATGACGACAATGAAAAAGATAATAAAGGCTGTGGCATTTTGAAGCTGGATGGACCCCAGAAAAATCATGTTCTTAGAATTAATCCATTTCTGTGGCGCAGACCTATTTTAGGTGGGAACTTTTCATTAGGTTACTTCAGTAGGGCATTTTTTTACTGGAGTCCTTTATAAGAGAACGAAATTCAGATGAAGAGAGAGAAAGCCAAAGAAGCCAGAAGCTGAAGCAACAAAAGAGAAGAGAAGGGAGAGACCAGGAGATGCTGTTATATGCTTTACCATATGACAGAGGAGTCCAGTATTGGTTGCATTGGTCTTTGAGGAGAAAAGCATTGTTTGATGAAGTCTTGATTTGGACATTTTCACAGCCTCAGAACTGTAAAGTATAAGTTAATAAATCACCATTGTAAAAGTCAACCCATCTCTGGTATATGGCATTCTGGCAACCTAGCTAACTGAAACAAAGCCATATTTACTTCTAGTAAAACAAAAGGGTCAGTGGCTTCATTTCCATGTCTTAATGCCATGACATTTAGGTGCTTCTCAATTTAGGAGTTTAAATTGTTTTTCAAGTAAATTGGAAAACACAAGTTTAAAGATTGTAGGTTTACATATATTAGAATCTATTGTTGGTCTCCAGTAAATCCAAAATAGCTTTGTATTAAGCTCTTGTATTGGTAATTTTTAGTATTTCAATCTATCTATCATTGTGTCAAAACATTGGGAAGCATCAGATTCCCACTGTGTCATGCTGGTTCTAAATATTTGAGTAAACTGGTTGCGATCTGCTTGGGACCCTGTGATGTGAGAAAAACTTAGCCAGAAACAATTTTGATCAAAGGTAGCCTTTATACAAGAGCCAACATTGGCTTATTTCTGTTACAAATGATCAACTATGAAATATGTTCAACTCTCAACAAAGTCATAAGAAGTGTTGTATTTATAAAAGACCGTAAATTAAATACTATATAAGGCTACAATATTTAGCCTGAAGAAATTTAAGAAAAATGTACTTTTATCAGTCTATATTCCACCGATATGTTTGGGAATGAGGTGAGAACAACAGGGAGGAGCAGAAAGGAGCAGAGTCATTAATAATTTGACATATTCATGGCCCTGGCCCCAAGAGGGGACATCCTTGCTCACCGAGGTTTGCTTCTTTATTGCCTGGCGTGGGGAAAAACTTTGCCAAACACACTCCTAAAACGTTACAGACACTGTGAAAGATTTTGTTACTTCCAAGCTGAAGAAGAAATATTGTATAATCCTAAAAATTAGACTTGAAAAATATCTCAGAGGTAATCTGATAAAGATTTCCCATGTAATAGAGATGTCCTTTGCAGAGCTAGTCCTCCACAGAGTACTTGACTTCTTGGGGAAGTCATATGGGAAGCCCATGCTATTTTGGGCTCCTATAATTGAGATTAAGTTCTTTCTCATATTAATCTGAAATCTATCTCCTGCCACTGAGCCATATTTTGCTTCTAGAACCACATATAACACATTTTTTCCCTCTTCTGTAGTTTGCTGTTGTGTTTACAAACCAAGGCTTTGGAATCAGCCAGACCTGAGTTCAACTGTCAGCTCTTTCCTTTGCTGACAGCATCACCATAAGCAAGTCTGCCTCTCAAAGAATCAGCATTCTCAATTTTAAGACTGGAGTAATAATACGTGCTTTATAAAGTTGTTATAATATTAAATTTAGATAAGGTAATGTATATAAATTGCAGAGCACAGTGCCCGACAGACAGTGCACTAATAAATAGAAGCTGGAATTCTTCTTCTTCTAGATTACCTTTTGGGTATTTGAAAATAACCTTGCTTTCCCATTTAGTCTTTGCTTCTCCAAACTGAGCACCTCCTTCTTCAGTCATACTTCAGAATGATTCAGAATCTGGTTACTTCACTTGCTTACAGCTTAAGGTTGCATGTAGTGTCTAGTTTAAATGATACCTGACTGATAGTCCCTGATACAACTGCTGTTTTACCTGTTGCCAGAAACGGGAAAGGATTTCTTCTAACTGATAACTGGATTCAAAAACAAGTCTATGATTCATCTGAATAACTCTGACATAATCCTGTCTGGTCCTCCTCACTGATTCTGGTTCAAAAACTCAAGTTCTTTAGAGGAGAATGTTGTTTTTTTCTCAATCATCTTGTTTCCAAGAAATATAGCTGATATCTTGTTTCATCATTTGCATGTTCTATATTCTTATTTATCACTTGGTTCACAACTCAGACAGCTAAGGGGAGTGTTAGCTGTAGGCCGCCTCCAGACCTCCTCTATTTTCTGAACATAAGTTTGGAAACAGTCCTACTGCATGAGTGCTGATATGTGAGGTGGTCTGAAAGCTGTTCTCACCCTCTCCTGCACTGGATCAGTAGTTCTCTTTCTACCATCAGTCATGGTTGTAATTCCAAAAAACGACTGTAAGAGGGATAGAGACAGAGAGAGGCCTAGCAGATTTTAGCTTTTCACATGCTCCAGCCATTTGGACTGTCAAAAAGCCAAGTAATAGAGGTCAGACAAGATCCCATTTCAGAGTAATGGACTTGCAGTAAATGAAAGATTTCTAGACTCTAGAAATTGCACAAGGAACTACTCATTTTAACCTGAAGTCCAGCTCTTCATTCTGAGAGATAAAATCTATTGAGTAGACAGGACAACTTAGCAAGCCATACATCACGTATGATGACAAACACTGGATAGATGACTATTTATACAAGGAAAAGTAAATACACATAACTTCCACAAAAATGGAATAGCAGTCTATGAAAATATTCTATAAACAGAGGAACTGAAATGTTATAGTATCTTCCTCAAGACCCAGAAGTTCATTATCTCATGTGAAATAGTTACTTCAAGGATTGGAAGAAGGTTTTACGAAGTTATTACCACCAAAGTGGTATGCAAGAAGAAATATCTTCTCTAAAACAGCAAGACATTAAAAAATATATAGATTGTGGAGGATTGTGGGAAGATGGTAGGACTCAATCCTTCCACCAAAACAACTATTAAACAGGCAGGAACTTTTGAAACAACTGTTTTGAAAATCTGGAGGCTAGAAGAACATTACAACAACCAGGGAGGAATGGGAGGAAGAGGTTGATAAATTATGGTAAAGAGCAATAAATTGCTCTTTCTGCGTAGCTACCAGTGCCCATCCTCCACTCTCAGGGTAGCTTCTGTTTATCCAAGAATGTCTTAATTCTGGCTATCTCACTGATGAAAGAAAGGGATGTAAAATTCCTCTCCCCAAAGACGAGAAGTGGGCATGGTAGATCGCTGATTGCAACCTTTGATTGGCAGATTTGGGTCACTGGATGCCCAGTTCTGAGGGAAGCCACCATTTCAACTCTCCCTGGACAAAGATGGTGGCAGCCATAGTTTCAACTCATCCTGGACAGAGGCAGTGGCAGTGGAGACTTAAGGATGCTTAAGTGGGAAACAATTAGCTGAAGGGCTGCATTTGCCAGGAAAGCTCAGCTTTGGGCAGCCTTTGGAGAAGGTCATGGCCCCCATCCTGACATCCTACCCAGGGCACTTTGGAGCTCGTCTGTGCCCCCTTCATGGGTCCTTGGCCCTGTTTAAGCTGGAAAACACTGACTTGGGAAGATCCTTTCTGGCATGCCTTGCCTTCCAGAACTTATACTTCAGGCAAATGCAGATCGAAACAATGAAATGAGTGTAAGAAACTAAAGAGGTGGACAATTTGGGATGAAGACCTAATGGCTTAAACACCTAGGTTGGGGTGATCGGTCTCTTGGAAAGCAGAGGGACAACCAAACTCCTGTAAACAGGGAAACTCAAAAAACAAATGACAAGCAAAAGCCCAGGAAAAGATACATGCCCAGAAAGGCAGGAAAAACCTTACAGAGTATATTTTCGTTAGACCTTCCTGATAGGAGGGCTGATGCTCAAGAAAATCTCTGTCTGGTCATCAGTTGGCTACAAAATCAGGAAACAGTTATCTTAGGGAATAAAACTACAGTTACCACTTTAAAATATTAAGATGAACAGTGTACAAGAAAAGAGTAAAAGACAAAAAAGAAACAAGGAATGATGGCCTATCCAAGAGAAGAGAATAAAAATCCAGAAAACACCATTGAAGACCAGACTGTGGACAAGCTGAATAAAACCTCTTTTAAAAAATCTAAAAATGCTCAAGGAGATAAAGGAAAACACAGAGAAAGACTAAAGGATATCAGGAAAACAATGAATGAGCAATATGAGGATCTTATAATAGTAAAGAGATAGAAATTGAAAAAAGGAACCAAACAGAATTATTGGAATTGAAGACCACAAAAACTGAAAAGAAAACTGCCCAGGAGTTTCAAGAGCATATTGGAACTGGCAGAAAAAATAGTCAGTGAACTTGAAGAAAAGACACTTGAAATGAGTCAGGCACACAATTGAATACAAAGGACAAGGAGGGAGTTCTGAAAGCTGCAATAGAAAAGTGATGTGTTGGAATAATGGAGTTCCAACTAGATTGAGTGTCCATTGCTCATCAGAAACCGAGAAGACAGGATGACAATAGGTTGAAATAATTAAAGTCCTGAAAGAAAACAACTGCCAGTCAAGGTTTTTTTTTAATCCAGCGAGACTTTATTTCAAAAATGAGGGAAAGATTAAGACATTATTAGATAAACAGAAGCCGAGGGAGTTCATCACCACTAGACCTGTCTATGAGCAATGCTAAAGGGAAATTCTTCATACTTACAGGAAAGGACACTAGACAGTGGATAAAAGCAACATAAAGACCTAGAGCTGAGTGACATCATCAACATGGCAATGTAAGACATCTCCTGCAAAAGCTTACCCAGAGATTTAGTGAATAAAAGGACAAATACCACATGCTTAGAACACTGGAGGATGGCAGAGACTGGATAAAGACTCCAGAAATGCTGAATCAAAGAAACAGAAAAATTTCAGATAGGAGAATTTTGTTCCAGACCACCTGTCAGTTCCCTTTTCCTTCCCCCTCAGAGTGTAAATATAAGTATAAATATATACAGCAGTGCATATGATATATTTAAGGTAATGAAAGAGAAAAATTGCCAACAGAAAATTTTTTATCCAGCAAAATTGCCCTTATTTATTTATTTTTAACCAGGATAAATGTTTTACTGTCAGACAGAATGAAGAATTAAACTCACAAACCTTAATGTTTCCACCAAGAAAATAGAAACGTGTTACTTTTGTAGGTAAATCCTTCACAATAAAGTCTTTTTACATAGTATAATTTAATTGTGGTTATTTAGGATTGCTCTTATAGGCTTACATTTATATTGATTAAAAAAGTTACAGGGAAATGGACTTTGGCCCAGTGGTTAGGGCGTCCGTCTACCATATGGGAGGTCCGCAGTTCAAACCCTGGGCCTCCTTGATCCGTGTGGAGCTGGCCATGCGCAGTGCTGATGCGCGCAAGGAGTGCCGTGCCACGCAAGGGTGTCCCCCGCATGCGGGAGCCCCACGCGCAAGGAGTACTCCCGTGAGGAAAGCCGCCCAGCGTGAAAAGAAAGTACAGCCTGCCCAGGAATGGCGCTGCCCACACTTCTCGTGCCGCTGACGACAACAGAAGCGGACAAAGAAACAAGACGCAGCAAATAGACACCAAGAACAGACAACCAGGGGAGGGGGGGAAATTAAATAAATAAATAAATCTTAAAAAAAAAAAAAAGTTACAATTGTAAAAAGGTCACAGACTTTTCTACCAATGAAAACATGGTCAGGCAAATCAATGAAATAATAAATTCATGAAAGAACTTAAAGAAAAACATGATCATCATGTGACTGACTTACAAAATTAGAATTCCAATTATGGTTATTGTTTTCCCCCCAAATTTTTTACATATATGACTTCGCTATGATATAAGAGTGAATATCCCCCTAGATAAAATTTAAAGGATACATATAAAATACACAAAATGATAAATGTAATTTTAAATGTTTTGGTTAAATATTTTGGCTAAATATTGTCTTGGCTATGGAAAAGTCAAGTTTATAGTAACAATTGAGGAGGGAGCACTACTCCCTAATTTCAGGGAGAATTCTAACTTGTAAGTCAGTCACAAAATTGCCCTTAAAAATGGATAGTTTAAAATATTCACAGATAAACAGAAACTGAGAGAGTTCATCAAAAAGAGACCTGACCTACAAGAATTACTAAAGGGAGTTCTGCAGGTTGAAAGGAAAAACAAAAACAAAACAGGACAGAGTGGCCTGAAGAAATGAAGATCATTTTGAAAAGGGTAAATACAAAAATCTAATAGTACTGTATCCTCAATATACAACTACTCTTTAATCATATAAGAATCAGAATACAATTGAACACAAAAAAGACATTTCATGATAATAGATATGCAAAATATAAAGCCGTAAAGTGGGACAAAAACAACATAAAGAGGGAAAACAGAGGGATATGTGAGCAAAGATTAGGTATGCTGCTGAAGCTCAGTTGGTATCTTTCAAATTAGTAGATTATATATGTAGGTTGTGTAATATAAACCCCAGGGTAACCACAAAGAAAGTATTTTAAAAATATACAGAAAGGGAAATGAGAAAGGGATCAGTCAGGTACATCACAAAAGATCACCTATACAGAAAATGAGGTTGCAATAAAGGAAAAGAGAGACAAAAGGAGATATGATGTATAAAAACCAAAGGACAAAATGGCTGTAAGTATTGCCTTTACAGTAATAACATGGAATGTTAATGCATTAAACTCCCCAATTAAATGACACAGGTTGGCAGAATGGATAAAAAAGCATGACAAACTATATGGTATTTACAGGAGACTCAACATAAATCAAAGGCACAAATGGGTTAAAAATGAAAGGAAAAAGATATTCCATGCAAATAGTAATCAAAAAAGACCTAGCATAGCTATGCTAATGTCAGACAAAATAGACTTTAAGTCAAAGCTGTTATAAGAGACAAAGAAGGAATTGTATATTAATAAAAGGGATAATCCATCAAGAAGAAAAAACAATCATAAATATTTATGCACCTAACTACAATGCCCCTAAGTACATGAAGCAAACACTGGCGAAACTGAAGGGAGAAATCTCTACAATAATAGTTGGAGACTTCAACTCAGCATTCACATCTTTAGATAGACAACTAGATAGAAGACCAATAAGGAAACAGAGAACTTGAGCAATACTATGGTACATGAGCTAGACCTAACACACATAGAGAACATTGAATCCCAACTCTGTGATGGGTTTAAGAGGAAATCAGAATCAAAATTAGGAAATATCTTGAGGCACATGAAAATAAAAATACAACTAACCAAAATGAATGGGATGCAGTAAAGGCACTGCTGAGAGGCAAATTTACAGCTCTAAATTCTTACATTAAAAAATAAGAGAGACTTCAAATTCCATACCTAACTTCAAAATTGACAAAACTAGAAAAAGAAGAGCAAACTAAACTCAAAGCTAACAGAGGAAGGAAACAACAAAAATTAGACCAGAGACAAATGAGATAGAAAACAATAAACAATAGAATAAAAAAGTTTGTTCTTTGAAAAGATCAAAAAATTTTATAAACCTTTAGCTTGATTGACAAAGAAAATAAGAGTGGTTAGAAATAACTAAAATCAGAAAGGAAAAGGGAACATTACCATTGGCACTGCTGAAATCAAAAGGATTGTAAGAGGACACTATGAACAACTGTATGCCAATAAATTAGATAACCTAAATGAAATGTACAAATTCTTAGAAATACACAAACTACCTAAATTGACTCCAGTAGAAATATAAGACATCATCAAACCAAATACTATTAAAGAGATGGAATCAGTTATCAAAAACCCCTCACAAAAAAAAGCCCAGGACCAGATGACTTCACAGGGGAATTTTACCAAACATTTCAAGAAGACTTACCTCCAATTCTGCTCAAAGTCTTCCACAAAATTGAAGAGGAGGAAACACTCCTTAATCCATTCTCTGAGGCCAATATCACCCTCATGCCAAAGCCAAATAAAGATACCATGAGAAAAGAAAATTGCAGACCAATATCTCATATGAATACAGATGCAAATATCCTCAACAGAATGTTAGGAAACCAAAACCCATAGACTATTAAAAGAATCATAGACCATGTCCAAGTAACTTACCTCTGGATTGCAAGATTGGTTCAACATAAGAAAATGAATTACTGTAATATACTACATTAAAAGAACAAAGGAGAAAAAAATACATGGTTGTTTCGATTGATGCCAAAAATGTATCTGGCAAAATCCAGCACCCCTTCTTGATATAAACACTTAGAACACTAGGAATAGAAGGAATCTTCCTCAACATAATAAAGGGTGTAGGTGAAAAACCTACAGCTAACATCCTCCTTAATTGTATAAAACTGAAAGCTTTCCCTCTAAGATCAGGAACAAGATGAAGATGCCCACTGACACACTGTTATTCAATAATATATTGGAAGTTCTGACCAGAGCAATTAGGCAAGGAAAATAAATAAAAGGCATCCAAACTGGAAAGGAAGAAGAAAAACTTTCACTATTTGAAAATGATATGATCATATACACAGAAAATCCTGAAAAATCCACAACAAAGCTCCTAGAGCTAATAAGTGAATTTGGCAAAGTGGCAGTGTACATGATCAACATGCAAAAATAGTTAGTGTTTCTATACACAAGCAATGAACAAATGGGAGAGGAAATCAAGTAAAAAATTCCATCACTAATAGCAACTAAAAAGCATTCAATATTTAGGAGTAAATCTAACCAAGTATGTAAAGATCTTGTACACAGAAAACTGCAAAACATTCCTAAAACAAATTAAAGAAGACCTAAATAAATGGAATGACATTCTATGTTCATGGATTAGAAGACTAAATATTGTGAATATATCAATACTTCCCAAAGCAATTTATAGATTCAATGTAATCCCAATAAAAATTCCAACAGCCTTCTTTGCAGAAATGGAAAAGCCTATTAACAAATTTATATGGAAGGTGTGCTAGGTTGATTCTTTCATGAGTCCCAGAATATCATGTTTTTAAAGTGAACCCATTCCTGTACCTGTAAACCCATTGTAGATTGGACCTCTTGATTAGATTGCTTCAGTTAAGGTCCTTTGATTAGATTGTGGGACCCAGGGTAGGTCTTAATCCTCTTATTGGAGTCATTTTTAAACAGAGGACTAAAAAGACACAGACTCACAGAGGAAAATGCCAGAGAGACAGAGAAGCCAGGAGAGATGAGCTGACACTGCCATTATGGCCTACCATAATGGCAGTGTCACAGCTGAACTTGGGAAGGAAGTGAGCCTGGAGGAGATGGTTGAGATTGGCAGAGCTGCCATCATGTCTTGCAACATGGCAGGACTCCAGGATAACCAGCAACTGACCTTTGGTGAGACAACATCTCTGATTATGCCTTGATTTAGACATTTTCAAAGCCTCACATCTGTAAGCTTTTAACCTAATAAATTCCTATTATAAAAACAAAAACAGGACTTCTGGGAAGAGGAAGGATTAAGGAGAAACAGTACTCACTTCTGTCCCAGAAAAATAGCTAGAGGACAGGAAGAAAAGGCTTGGAAAAAAGTGCTCAAGGGCTTAGGATACCAGGGGAAGACTGGACACCACTCAGAAGAGGAGGGTTAAAGAGAAAGAAAAAGAATCTTGAGAGGAAAACTGTGAATAAAAGCTATAGTGCCCATCCCCCCACTCCCAAAGCAGACAGCTTTGAGCCCTCTGCCTCTGGCTGGTGGCTATGGACAGAGAGGGCCACAGGGATCTACTTCACCAGGTAAAGGGAGAGAGAGGGATGCAGCTTAAGGCTGATTCAGCTTTTGGCCAACAAATTTGGTCTACTGAGTTCCACAGTCCTTCCAGGCCAAGTGGGGCCACACCATTGTTTGCTATGCTTAGCAGGGGACTAAAGAGATCCAACTCTCTCAAAGACCCTCCCTAATGACCAGGACTGGTTGTTGAAGACAAAGAGGGAAATGAAATTATTTCCTACCTGGGATAAGGGAGGGAGCTGCTGATAAAGGGAGGAGAACAGCTTCTGAGAAAGTTTGATTTGTGAGGCTCTGAATAACTCTGAGGCAAGATCCTATCACATTGTTCTGGTTGGAGTTACAGCAAACATATTCTGACCAGCATTTGAGCTGAGATGTCTGCTGAAGTGTGCCATCTACTGGCAAACCAAGGAAATGTTTACAAGGAAAATAAAAGTAAATAAATAAAAGAGTTTTTTTTTTTTTTTCAGGCCTTTGCAGTCTCCCTCCCCAAGGTCCTTGGAAGTGGGTCTGCAACCCATTACTGGGTCTATGGCTTGGATTTGAGCAATGAAACTGGAACAATCCTAAAGAGCTAGAATAGATTGAACCAAGAATCAAAGGACAACAGTAACAGACAGCCTCCCACTGCTAAATCCCTACACAAGAGAGAGATATTGCGCATCAGAATAAATTCACTTTCGTAACCAGATACCTAGACATCAGTAAAAAGTTACAAGCCATACTAAGAAAAAGGAAGGTATGGCTCAAACAAAGTCCCAGATGAGACACAGGATTTGAAACAACTAATTAGCAAGTTCATATAAATCTTCTAAATCAAATCAATGAGTTGAAAGACAACATGTCTCAAGAGAAAAAGGACATCAAGAAGACTCTGGGTGAGCACAAAGAAGAATCTGAAAACCTGAATAGAAAAATAGCAGAGCTTATTGGAATAAAAAGACACAATAAGGTGAGAACAAAAACACATTAGAGGCATACAACAACAGACTCAAAATCATAGAAGAAAGAATAAGTGTGGTTGAAGACAGAACAACTGAAATAGAAGAAAGAGAAGAATAGAGAGAGAAAAGAATGGAAAAATTGAACAGGAGTTCAGGGAGGTGAATGATAATATGAAATGAACAATATATTTGTCATGGGAGTTCCAGAAGGAGAAGAGAAGAGAAAATGGGCAGAAAGAATATTTGAGGAGGTAATGGCTGAAAATTTCCCAATTCTCATGAAAGAAATGAATTTACTTGTCCAAGAAGCATAGCATATGCCAATCGGAATAAATATGAGTAAACCTACTCCAAGACACATACTGTTCAGAATGTCAAATGCCAAAGATAAAGAGAAAATTCTGAAAGCAGCAAAGGAGAAGCAACATCACATGCAAGTGATTCCTAGTAAGACAGTGTAGATATTACATCAGAAACCACAGAGGTGAGAAGACAGTGGTATGATATAATTAGGATACTGAAAAAGAAAAATTGCCAACTAAGAATCTTTATCCAGCAAAATTCTCTTTCAGATATGAAGGTGAGTTAAAAATGTTCACAAATAAACAGAAACTAAGAGAATTAATGAAGAAGAATCCAGCTTTGCATGAGGCAATATAGGTAGCTTTACAGCCTGAAAAGACAGAAGAGAGAGGTATGGATGATGATATAGAAGGAAAGACTATCAGAAAAGATATCCCAAAGGGTAAAATGACAGAGAAAAATAAGATATGACATATAGAAGTCAAATAATAAAATAGTGGAAATAAATAATGCATTTACATCATTTAATATCCATGAACATTAATGGATTAAACTCCCCAATTAAAAGATATAGGATGACAGAATGGATTAAAAAACATAAACCATCCATATGCTGCCTACAAGAGACTCATCTTAGATCCAGGGATACAAATAGGCTGAAAGTGAAAGGTTGGAAAAAGATATTCTATGCAAATGGCCAAAAGAAAGCAGGGGTAGCTGTACTAATATTGGACAAAACAGACTTTAAATGCAAAAAAGTTATAAGAGATGCAGAAGGCCATTATATATTTAAAAAGGGACAATCCACTAAGATGAAGTAATGTCATAAATATCTTTGTAACTAACCAGGGTGCACAAAAATACATGTGGTAAACTCCAGCAAAACTGAAGGGAGAAATAGACATCTCTACAGTAATAGTTGGAGACTTCAATATGCTACTCACATCATTAAATAGAAGAACTCTACAGAAGATCAACAAGGGAACAGAGAACTTGAGCAGTATGGTCATGAGACATGTATGGAACATTGTCTCCCAACTCAGTGGGCTAAGCATTCTTCTCAAGTATTTATATATCTTTATATATCTTTCTCCAGGATAGAAAACATTTTGGGATACAAAGCAGGTCTCAATAAATATAAAATGATTGAAACTATGTAAAGCACCTTCTCAGATTATAATGGAATGAAGCTAGAAATCAATAATAGTTGGGAAAGGGGAAAATTTGCAAGCGTTTGGAGGCTAAACCACATATTCCTAAACAATCAGGGAGTCAAAGAAGAAATTGTAAGAGAAATTAGTAAATATCTCGAGATGACTGAAAACAGAAATGATCAAAACTTATGGGGATAGAGAGATTGAGCAGTGAGTACTAAAGGGTAGAGTTTTTTTTTTTTCAGTTTTTATGTGTTTTTTGTGTTTTATTATTGTTAAATTTGGAGTAATGAAAAAATTCTAGTATTGATTGAAGTGGTGAATGCCCATGTTTATACCAAATACCACTGATTTTTCACTTTGGCTGGGTTGTATGTTTTATGAATACATTTCAATAAAATTGATTTTTTAAAAAGTCAATACATTTTTGGTATATTGCTCCCAGAAGCCTTTAGAAAGCTAAAACACAAGGGTAAAGGGTCCTGAATAAATAAAGCCATCTTGAAAATGAATAATAAAGTTGGATAATTCACAGTTGCTGATTTGAAAACTTATTACAATTAAATATGGAGAAATCCTCAATTTAACAAAAAGACAATCCAATTATAAAATGGGTAAAAGACTTCAATAGACATCTCTCCCAAGATGATGTTCAAATGCCCAGAAAGCACATGAAAGATGCTCAACATTATTAGCCATCAGGGAAATGCAAATCAAAACCACAATGAGATACCAACAACCAGCAGAAAGGTTGTTATTAAAAAGTGGAAAACCATATTTGGAGAGGATACAGAGAAATAGGAACACTCATTCATTGCTGGTGGAAATGAAAAATGGTTGGGCTTCTGTTGATAGTTCCTCTGAAAGCTAAGTATCAAACTACCATATTGAGCCAGCAATCCCACTATTTGGCATATACCCAAAATAATTGAAAACAGGTATTCAAACAAATATTTGCACATAAATGTTCATAGCAGCATTATTCACAATTTGCAAAAGCAGCCCAACTGTCCATCACTTGATGTTTGGATAAAAAAATGTGGTATATACATATAATGGAATATTATTCAGCCATAAAAAGGAATGAAGTTCTGACATATGTGACAACATGGATGAGCTTTGAAAACATCATGTTGAGTGAAATAATCCAGACATGAAAGGACAAATATTGTATGATATCCCTGATTTGAAACAATTAGAATAAGCAAACTTAGAATCTACAATAAAGGTTACCAGAGGACAGAGTGGGATAGGGAATGGGAAGTTAAGGCTTAAAATGTACAGGGTTCCTGTTTGGAATGATGGAAATATTTTGGTAATGGATGGTGGTGATGGTAGCACAACAGTGTGCATGTAAATAACAACATTGAAATATATATCTGAACATGATTAAAAGGGGGAAATGTTAGATTGTATATATAGTAACAGAATAAAGAAAAATAGAACTACACTTTACAAACAGTGAACCCAAAGGTAAACCATGAGCTGTAGTTAATAGTACAAGTATAACAATGTGCTGTCATCAATTGTAAGAAATGTTCCACCCAATGCAAGGTATTAGTAATAGGGTGTTATGTGGGAATCCTGTATTTTATGCATGATTGTTTTGTAAATGTACAACTTCTTTAATAACTAAAAAAATTTAAATTAACAGAAGAACTAAATTACACTTGCAATAACTATAAAGACTGAGAGAGAAACACATCGTGATTATACAAAAATAGAAGTGGGTGATATGATACAATTTGCTACGTATTTCCCTATTTGTGTTTTCCCTTTCTATAGCAGGAGTTGGCAAAGTCTTTTTATTAAGGACCAGATAGTAAATATATTAGGTTTTGTTGGCCACATATGATCTCTGGGGCTTATCCCTGTTTGTTCATTTTTGCAACGTTTAAAAATGTAAAGCCCATTTTTAGTTAGAAGGCCAGACAAAGACAGGCTGTGGATCTTATATGGCCCATGGACTATATGGTTTGCCAACCCTTGCTCTACCCTCAATTTTTAGCTTGGCAAAGGCCACATTATAAAAAGGCTCCATTACCAGCTTTCCTTGTGACTGGGTGGGAGCATACGAGATGTGAGGGGAATGGATGTGTGCAACTCAGGAGACTCCTTGAAAAGGAGGAGGGGAAGGTATTCCTTACCACCTTCCTGTGAGTAAGGAAAGGAAATACCTTAAGGACGAGAAGTAACAAGAAAGAACGATCTCAGGGACCTGGACATTCTCATGCAGCAGGGTAACTATACCTACCTTAGAATAGTCACCTCTAGTATGTTAGGTGAGATGAAAATAAATTTCCAAGTTGTTTAAGCCACTGTTACTTTGTCTCTCTTTATAATACAAGAATCTTTTACTTAACCAAGATGTTGTTTGTGTAACAAATTCAACAAAATTCTCATGTTCTGAACAACTCAGGTTGTATACATACATGAATCCGACTTGAAAATATTACTTGAAGGTATAGGAAGTCAACGAATGGTTGAGTGAAAATTAAGAACTCAAGACTGATGTAGTTGTGGATAAAGGAAATAAATGTATGGGTCCTTACTGAATTTGAGCTCCAAACTGAGAAATCCAGTTGTGTTTGTAGGTTGGTAAATGGATTCTCTCAATCAGGAATGAACTTAGTCAAATCAATCAGCTCTCAACTGTTATATTGCAAATATACTTTTAAAAGTTACACATTCCCCCCAGCCCTGGCCCCTACCGACACTCCAGAAATGCTGATACATAGGCCCTCTGTTGTCTTTTTACATGAAATATGATTCTCTCTCTGTTAAACACTACATTTGTGCACGTTTCAGCTCACAACTGTGCCTTCGTTTACACCATTTGTTAACCCAGGAAGCAACTGGACTTGTCTTTGAAGCACATCATCTTCAGGGCATTTCATAAACTACCTTTATTTGTGGGAGTCTGTAGCTTGCTTTTATATGACCATATTTACAAATATAGTAAAAATATATCTATAATTATACAATGTCTGTTTCTTATGAACCAATGGCATCCTTGTAGAAATCATGTCCCTGACTAGATTCATAGTCAAATTTTAGTTTTGCTTTTTTTTGGACTGAGTATCCCCTGCCTAAGTTTTGCATCTGCAGTGTCAGCACAAAAATAATGGAGGATATTTTCTAATCGTGGTCATCCCCATTCCAGGGAAAGCACAGAGCAGCCCAATAAAGGCTCTTTGAACCTCTCAGCTGTGGTGTAGATAAAAACTCTTTGTTTCAGAGGCTGTCTTCTTTATAGAAAAAAAAAATCAATCTTACTTTAATCTGAAAAATGTAAGAACAGTGGAACTCATTTGCAGAGATGAGAATTTGAAAGCATAAAGAAATGGTAATTTACTGTAACTAAAAATAGAACCCCACCTTGATGCATTTCTGTCAAGCAGGTTGTCAGCAGCGTGTCCTGGCCTCTTTTGCAAAGATACCGTGTCAGAGCCTGACATCAAGAATCAGATGCATTTGGCTTTAATGTGCTTTGCTTTTAACGTAAACACCTTTTAACGATTTCTTCTTCAGACTGTCCTCACATGGGTGGGGAATCTGGGCATAATTATTGCAACTTTGACTCCAGTCACTTATTCACTTATAGCAAGTTTACAGCATGCCTATGTAAACAGGCTCGGGGAATTTAGGCTAGGAGGGGAGAGAAACATAAAACTATTCCACACATAGTCCTTTAATTACAGTTGTGATAACTGACAAGAAGCAAAAGTGTGAAGTGCTATGAAAATTTATGAAAAGGAGAACTAAACTAGCTTGGAGGATCAGAAAAAGCCTTTTTGAGGAAGTGACAGTTAAGAGACCTGATGGCAAGCCAGAGTTAATCAAATGAGGCTGAGTTGAGGGGTGGAGGGAAGGATGGAAGTGAATTCCAAGTACCTGTGAATTCCAAGTACCTGTGAGATGAGGGCTGTATTTCCACGTTTTCCTTTACTGTCATCCTTAACTTGGAAACGACAGATGCAGGAGATTCTAGAGTTTTTCTAGGTGAAGGTAGACTTTTCTCCATGAAAAATTTTCTGGGAGAAACAGTGTTGACAGCAAGGAGCTCCCATTCCACTCTCTTATGTTGCCTATACCATGACTATTTTTTTCAAAGAATAATTTTCACTTTAAACCCTAAGAAAATGTAGAGCTAAGGTTGCAAATATAGTGTTCAATTTCAAGAAAAATTTCCCATCGAAATATTTCTTTCACCTTTATCTTCCAGCCAATATTCGGAATGACTGTTGACCTAGCTTACATTCTACTTCCAATCCCAATGGACATATCCTGAAATGAATCCCCACCTAGAAATGATCCACCTCCAAAATCTTAAAATTAAAAAATTCTCCACTTTGACCACAAGCTTATCTTCTTCCTAATCTCTCTAGGACCACTAGCCTATACCAGTTCTTTGATTTTATTAAGGTTTCCTTTTGGTGCTTGAATCCTTCACATTTTCCCAACATCCTTCTTTATGCTCTAGTCTGGACCACATGGATTATCACTTAAAACCCCCTTGACAACATTGTCGTCTCCATTGGCCCATTGTGTTTCCCTTTGTACTTAACTGACATAAACCCAATTCTGCCATCCAAATATTGGCCTTGTATACCCCCATTCTGAGGCTGAGGAATGTTAATGGAGCAAATCACATAATCACAACCATCAGTGCCATTATAAATCCATGATCTTCAGCTTTGAGTCAACCATCAAATTGGCTCGGTAATCCTTTTATTTTTCTAACGTCAGCCCTATTCAGATCTCCCACCCTACCACCTTGCTGTTTGTTTCTTTCTTCTTAATGGGGATCTAGCTGCCCAGCAATCTTTTCTCCTGTACCCACAATGAACTTTCTAAACTTAAAGCTGAACATGGTATTCCTCAGGCTAAAATATGGTAACGGCTTGTCACTTGCCTGCCTGAAACCCACATGCTTATGGTTTATGAGGCCGTCCATGTTCTGGCCTCTCTCCAGCCTCTTCTCTTACTACTAAAACCACTTTTTCTCTCCACAGCTCTGTCACTTTGAACTTATGGTATTTCCTAGAATGGTAAGTGCTATCTTGCTATCTCTGGCCTCTTTTTTTTTTTAGCTTGTACCTCAAAGAGATTCTTTTTTTTAATTCATTTTTTAAAAAATATTACATTAAAAAAATATGAGGTCCCCATTCACCCCCACTGCCCCCACCCCACCACTCCCCCCACAGCAACACTCTCCCCCATCATCATGACACATCCATTGCATTTGGTGAGTACATCTCTGGGCATTGCTGCACCTCATGGTCAATGGTCCACATCATAGCCCACACTCTCCCACGTTCCATCCAGTGGGCCATGGGAGGATCTACAATGTCCAGTAATTGTCCCTGCAGCACTACCTAGGACAACACCAAGACCCGAAAATGCCTCCACATCTCATCTCCTCCTCCCATTCCCCGCACCCAGCAGCTACCATGGCCACTTTTTCCACATCAATGCCACATTTTCTCGATTACTAACCACAATAGTTCATGAATAGAATATCATTAAGTCCACTCTAATCCTTACTGTATTCCTCCTTCCTGTGGACCTTGGCTTGGTTGTGTCCATTCCACATCTATGTCAAGAGGGGGCTTAGATTCCACATGGATACTGGATGCAATTCTCCTGCTTTCAGTTGTAGGCACTCTAGGCTCCATGGTGTGGTGGTAGACATTCTTCAACTCCATGTTAGCTGAGTGGGGTAAGTCCAATAAACCAGAGTGTAGGAGCGAAGTCTGTTGAGGCTCAGGGCCTGGCTATCATATTGTCAGTCCAGAGATTCAGATCCCCTAGATATATCTTAAACCCCAGCACCAACTACAATTCCAGTAAAGTAGCAGGAAAGGCTTGTGAAAAGAGATCCCATCTGAGTCCAGCTTCATCACGCAGAAACACCAACTCCAGAGAAGGGCCAACTGACATGGCAGTGAACTCCATCTGCCATGACCATAAAACCTGTGGGTCTCTTTAGCCCTCAAAAGAACCAATACCTGGGGTTGTATCTACTTTATCTGTCTCTGAGACTCTGCTCAGGTGTGCCTAAGGGCAATCCTTCTGACAACCTCCAGACTCTTTTTTAGATACTCATAGCCATATAAACTCATTTGTCCTTTCCATTTCCCCCTTAATTTAGGTCAAAAAGCATTTTTAACTCCTGTTATTATGTGTAGACAGGGATATTCTGCTGGTCTGCGTTGAATCTTTTATTCAAGGTCATTTTCTAGTTACGTCATCAGCTGGTACTTGGTAGTGATCCCTCGGCACCAGGGAGGCTCATCCTCGGGTGTCATGTCTCACGCTGGGGGAAAGGCAGTGCATCTCTGGCCTCTTGACCTTCACAAACCATATGCTTTTTCGGAAATTATGTGATTTTCCCCTATACCCTTGCATTTCCTGGCTTTAGGAAATTGTCTATGATCTCCTAAGAATGAGTTACTTACCTTTCTGACATATTCCCATAGCACCTTATGATCAACCTATAGCTCATATCCTCATGCTCTATAGCAATTTTTTGTTTATTAGTCCGTATGCCTCTCTAGACCATAAATTCCTTTAAGGCAAGGGCTTTGTCTTGTTCAATGTCTTATTTCCTAGGACATAATTGACAATAAGTAAATGCTGATGTATGAAAGAGTTGCTAGACACTGGTCTTGTCAGCGAGCACATTTCATCATTTAAGCTCTCTCTTCTGTGTCTTCAATCTGGATCTTTCCTATTAGAACCTGAGCAAGTTTGAGCTGATCTCAGAGAAAACAAACCCCTTCTTAACTATATATTGTTATCCATCTCCTGCTTTATTTATCTCCCCACCTTTACAGAAGTTTGTCGAAAGAGGTATTTTCCCTTGATGTCTCTCTTTTCTTTTGTTCACCAAACCCATTTTCCATCCCACATCTTACCAGAATTGCCAGCTTATCAATGATGTCTTTGTTGCCATATCTAGTGGTCACATATTTTACTTGATTTCTCTGCAGCATTTATTCTGCTGACATAACTTCGTTGGCATTCTTTCTTCTCCTCAGTCTTCTTTGGAGGTTCCTCTTTATTCACCAATGCCTTAAAGGTTGGTTTCCCCCAGTGTTTTCAGTCTTGGCCCTCTTCTATTCTCAAGATACATGATCTCTTTGAGGGATATTATCCATTCTAGTGATTCAAACAACCATCTATATCCTGCTGATCCAAGCCCAGATATCTCTCCAGAATTTTAAACCACTCTGTACAATTTATATTGAATATACATACTTGGATGTTCCATCAACCTCTTAAACCCAAATTGTCCAAAATGAACTAATGACCATTCCTCTTAAAACTAACCTTCCCATGTTTTCTACCTCAGTAAGTAGGATTATAAGAATTCTTCCTCTCCTTTCCTGACTCTCTCTCTCCTTTCACCCTCATCCTCACAATCCTCAAGATTTGTCCATTCTCCTCTATGCCTCAGAATTACCTCTTTTCTTTCTTATAGTTTCCACCTCTCTGCTGAAATTATTCATCTGATCTTGCATTTTGTCCATCTTTTCTATTAGAGTCTTTAACATCTTAATCATAGTTATTTTAAATTCCCAAAGCTTGTCAGTGTTGTGTTTTCATGCCCTTTACCTCCTAATTTTTTTATTGAAAGCTGGACACCATGTGTAGGATGTAGACACTGAGATAAGTAATTCTTATACCTGGAATTGGGCACATTTTTTCCTACTTCAGGCCTTTAGTGTGGGAGTTTGAATTAATCTAGTCAGGAATTAAGCTGGGTTTGAGGTTTGTTGTTGCTATGGTTACTCTTAGTGTACCACAGGCTTCAAATTCTTCTAGTAATACCTTGTGTTCAGTATGGGGGCTGGTTTGCCAGAGTTTTCTCAACGTCTGCTCTACTGTCAGATTTATGTCTTCCCTTTGTAATGTACCTCAGAGAGGTCCTGTTTCCACGCTCTTGCGACTCTCCCAGCAGTATTCCACTGTCACTTGTTACTTAATGCTTGTCAGCCTGGTAGTGGTGGTGGGGTGGGGATTTTGCTATTTGGATTAACTTCAGTTTTAGCTAAGTTCTGTGTCCTGGGTCGTGGTAATGTGGCCATTTCAGTGCTCCTGCCCTCCCCCTGCTGTAGTCCTAGGTTCATCGTATATTCCTTCCCCTCCCCTTGGGGTAGTTTTTCCTGTATCCCAAGGGTTCCGTGGGTTTTCACCAATGTCTTCAAGCAATATTCCCTGCAATATTCTAAGGCACTAGGAACTATCCTTTATCCCTCTCTTATTCCTTTATCTTTTATCTCCCCCTCTTCACTGGCTTCTTTTCAACAGTTTTAACGTGCTCAAGTCCTCTCCAGACAAACTTACTGAATGGATAGCCTATACTCCCTGAATCCACTTTCTCAGGCCTCTCCCACTCACATCTGCCTTCCCTCTTCCTCTGACATTGCTCTTGCCAAAGTTTGCAATGACCTCTACGTCACAAAATTGAATAGACTCTTGATGGTCTTTATCTTGATTGGTCCATGATCAGTGTTTGGCACTGTAGACTGTGCTCCTCAGAGACCACGCTCGACCTGTTGCAACTTTCCCAGATGATCTCTACAAAATAATGGCTGAGCAGTAGGGAAATAAGTGCCAAAAGAGTGACTAAGGCAGCCAAAGATAAACACTTCGGCAAGCAAACATGATAGACAATTATTTATAGCTCAACTTACATTTGTTCTCAAAAATTAAAGATGAAAATGATTGGAGGCAGCTGGCTGTACCAAACAAATGGCACACTGTAGAGTGAAAATGGGAGGAGTTTCTTTATTTACAGTTTCTTTCATTTATTAATTGCTCATATATATTATTGAATTTGAAACTCTAATTTAAGGTACCACATTTGTAGTTTTAATTAATGTGGAGATGAAATCTGCCATGCTTTCCACCCAACCCCCTGAAAATGGATTGAATTGCAAACATAATCTCTTTGTCTACAATTTCTTCTGAAGCTTTATGACTCATGTATGTTAACTTGATAGTTAATCTTTAAGGATTCTTCTTTCTCAACACTGGTGACCAGAAAATAATATTTCACTGAACGAACTTGGCATCATCTGTTCCTTTTGACACAAATTGGCACAAACCTTCTTAACACATAAATACATCACTTCTGACAAGGAAGATAATTAACACAGAGTGGTTTTCATATTAAGTGCAAATTAAAATCTGGTTTGACCTTGAAAAAAAATAGGAAATGGTAAAGACAAATGAGTTTATATGGTTAAGAGACTTCAAAATGAGTTGGGAGGTCATCAGAGGGGTTGCACTTACGCACGTCTCAGCAGGATCTGATAGACAGCCGAAGTACATACAAACCCAGGTAGTGGTGCTCCTGAGGGCTACAGAGACACCCAGGTCCTACAGTCATGGCAGATGGCTTTGGAGTTTGGTGACTTGCCAGTGTGCCCTACTTTGGAATTTGTGCTCCTGAGTATGATGGAGTTAGACTCAGATGTGATTTCTCCATATGACTCTTCTGTCACTTTTACTGAGCCTGTGGTTGGCACTGGGGTTGGTGTATGCCCAGGAGACCTGAATCTCTGGGCTGTCCATGTGCTAACTGGGCCCTGAGCCTGAGCGGTGTTACAGCACCTACTCTCCAGTTCATTGGACTTACCTGGGTCAGCTGACAGGGAGGTGAGGATGGACAACCACCACACCAAGGAACCAAGAGAATCTACAGCTGCAAGCAAAAGAGTCCCATCCACCAGCCATGTGGAATCAAAGCCCCCTCTCAATTAGTGGTGGAGTGGGCATCGCCATCCCAGGGTCCTCAGGATGGAGGAATGAAATATGGACGAGAATGGACTTACTGGTATTTTACTACAGAATTATTGTGACTCTAGCAATGGAAGAAATTATATCTTGATGTGGAGACAGTGGCCACTGGAGTTGCTGAGGGTAGGGAGAGGGAAAAGGAGGTGTGATATGGGGGCTTCTTTGGGACTTGGAGTTGTCCTGAATGATATTGCAGGGACAGATGCAGGACATTATATATCCTGTCATAACCTAATGAATGGACTGGGGGAGAGTATAAATTACAATGTAAACTATATTCCATGCTGTGCAGCAGTGCTCCAAAATGTATTCATCAAATGCAATGCATGTACCACACTAACGAAAGAAGTTGATGTGAGAAAAGTGGGGGGTGTGGTGAGTGAGGCATATGGAAACCTCCTATATATATATATATATATTTTTTTTAAAGATTTATTTTATTTATTCCCCCTCCCCCCCACCCCAGTTGTCTGTTCTCTGTGTCCATTTGCTGCATGTTCTTCTTTTTATCCGCTTCTGTTGTCAGTGGCACAGGGTTCTGTGTTTCTTTTTGTTGCGTCATCTTGCTGTGTCAGCTCACCGTGTGTGCGGAGCCATTCCTGGGAGTGCTGCACTTTCTTTCGTACTGGGAGGCTCTCCTTACGGGGCGCACTCCTTGCACGTGGGGCTCCCCTACATGGGGGACACCCCTGCATGGCACTGCACTCCTTGTGCGCATCAGCACCGTGCATGGGTCAGCTCCACACCGGTCAAGGAGGCCTGCGGTTTGAACCACGGACCTCCCATGTGGTAGACGGATGCCCTATCGACTGGGCCAAGTCTGTTCCCTTCCTATATTTTTTAAAGCAACATTTTGTGTGATCTATGTATCTTTTTAAAATAAATAAAAATTATATTTTAAAAAATACAGTTTGAGAAGGCTACTTTCCTCTCTTCTGTGACTCGATGCCTAAAGGAAACAGTGGGTGAAAGCACTGGCTTTTGGTAATCACTGGCTTCACCACTTAATGGCTGTGTTTAATGAAACTGAACCTCATCTTCTAGTCTCTAAAACAGTAATTCATTTTCTGGGAGTTCTGTAATATATGAAAGGGGTTTTAACCTAGAGTCTGATTCATCATATGTACTAAATAAATGATAGCCGTTGTTACTCAAAAGATGAATTTCTAGGAACTAGCACAGAAAGGAACTTACCATACCTAAATGGAATAAGTATAGTCAAGAATAACTTAACAGTGCATCACAGCTTCAGGCTTGACAATTCCTTTCAGTATCAGAGGTTAGATCTCTTCAGCCATAGACGTTATCTTCGAAAATTAAAACTCTTACTTCCAAAGATTTACCTTCCAGTTACATTTAGTTTAAGTCTTTCTGCTAAATTTTCTAAATTTTTCCCTCATGCAAGTAAAATTTTAATGGCATCCTAAAGCTGTTTATTTAACTCTTTGTGGATCAACATGCTTTTGAATTTTAGTTATGCAAAGGAAAGCACAATCTTTTAATTTATATTCCATGCTACTCTGTCATTTCAACTGAAGAAGGCAGTTAAAATGACTGGACAACA
The DNA here is from genome assembly GCF_030445035.2 of Dasypus novemcinctus. Taxonomy (NCBI): domain Eukaryota; kingdom Metazoa; phylum Chordata; class Mammalia; order Cingulata; family Dasypodidae; genus Dasypus; species Dasypus novemcinctus. Next base: position 24,382,688 of record NC_080681.1, on the reverse strand, counting down.
TAAAACCATGTCAGACCGGGTCTCAAGAGTGCATGAATAATTCTGAAGATAGCCTAGGCAGTTGATCTGAAACTCAGAAGAAAAAGAAGAATGACAGGGAGGAGGAAGACGAGAATGAGGAGGGAAGAAAAGCAAATGGAAAACACTGGAGACTCTCCAGATGTCTGCAGAGACTTGCTGGAGAGAGAAGATCAGAGACCTCAAGGTACACTGGCCGTTAGGGTCATGGGGCCCTGGGAAGGGAGGAAGCCACATTTCACATCTCACATTCAAACCAGGAACAAATAGTCCTGATTCAACTTTCAAAATGTATTCAGAATTCTACTATTTCTTACCACTTCCACTGCTGCCATTCTAGTCCAAATCATACTCACCTGAATTATTGCAAGAGCTTCCTAACCAGGTTCCCTGGAATTGCCCTTACCCCCTTACAATCTATTGTCAATGCAGTAACTATAATGTTCCTTTTAACACATAAGCCCGATCCTGTCAAACCTTAGCTTAAAATCTCCTTCTGGTGTCCCATCTCACTCTAAAAGTCAAAGTCTTTTTCCCTGAGAATCTTACCGGCTTGTTTCTCTGTCTTCAGGTGATAAAGGTTGCTGTAGAGAGGTATAATGTCAACCTGAATTTTTTTTTTTCTTATTGATCATTTGTTTTATTTTCTAGACTGCCCAAAATATTGTTTTCCTTTTAAATATTTTAAATATAATAATTTTATTGGAATATTTTAGCATTGACTGCTTTGCTTACAAGCAATTTGGAATTTGTAACTTTTCTTCATCTCATAGTTTCCCTGAAAAATAGCTTTTTGGTTTTATTTTTCTTCATTCTTCTTATTGCTTCATATGGTTTCCAGGACCAGTGGGAAGACTTGCCACTAAACTCCTACTGTGTTCCTCAAGGGGCATGATTTCTGACCTTGGAGTTTATACACTAGCATTTCAAGGGGACAAATAAATAAACATGTAAGATTCCAGTAAATTGGATACAAGCCACTGCAGATTTTTCTATTGATGTTCGTAGCTGTGGGGCATGATGAGGGTTAATTCTGGGATTTAAACTTGGAAGGAGAAGGGCAATAGAAACTCCCTTTGTAGGCAAAATAGAGAAGAATCAGGGTGGTTTGTTAAGATGATCAAATTATTTAAAAAATATTCCCTCAGTTATTGAAAATGAAAATTCACTTCACTTGACCTTAGAGCAGGAGTTCTTAACCTTTTTGTTCCACAGACCCCTTTGCCAATCAGGTGAAAATTACTGACCCCTTCTCAGAATGTAGCAGTAGATGGTTTCATGACACTCAACTAGCTTCGGGTCTAAAAACTACCTTAATTTTGAAGCATGGATGAGCGTAAGGGATTTTTCAAGATATGCAACAACTGTAATGTGATATGAAATGAATACTACTGTAATTTATTGCATATATTCATAAGTGAAGGAATGTTAGATTTCAGTTAGAGGTCAGAGAAAATTAAGATAATAAGTTGATTTTTTTCAATTCAAGCTCATGGACCCCCTGAAATCTTTCCATGGACCCCTTGTTGGTGGACCCCTGGTTAAGAACCCCTGCATCAGAAGGTGTAGCAGTTTGATATTATTTATGAATTTCAACAAAGAAAGATTATGCTTGTAAACTGCTCTGTGCCTCTGGGCATGATATCCTTTGATTGTATTAGATTCAGCTGAGGCCTCTTGGCTTAAATTATGTTAAGATTAGGGCTTTGATTCGACCACAACAGTAGGGTGTAATTCAGGTTAAGTCCCCACTCCCTTGGTGGGCTGATATAAGGTGGCACTCACTAAAGAAGATACAGAAGAAGGTACACAGGGAGAGAGAGAGAGATCTCCAAAGACATGGCAGAGGAGAGAACTTTGGTCCTGCAGCTCTGGGATGAGAGATGAGTCATTCGCCTGGTAGTTCATACCTGAGCCTGGAAAGAAACAAGCCCTATGCCAGCCTGTAGCTGAGAGAGGAAGGCTGAACTCTCACAGAGATCGCCCGCCATCTGGCTTCAGTGCATGGCAACTGACTTGGGTGAGAAAGTACCTCTTATGGTACCTTGAGTAGGACTCTTTAGGGCCTCGTAACTGTAAGCTTTTAGCCCAAATAAATGTCCTTTATAAAAGCCAACAGATTTCTGGTACTTTACATCAACATCCCTTTGGCTGGCTAATTCAAATGTCCATTTGCCACAGGAATTTTGGTAATTTCTTTTTGAGACTGGTTAAATCTATAAACGTTCCAAGAGGACTACTTGTACTGAGAGTTCTTTCAAGGCTATAATTATCTATCTTATTAACCCTGATCATGCTGCACAGCAGTATACACACATCTGTTTGAATATAAATTTTTGTGTGGTTAAGAGTAAGAAGATCCATATCCCTTATGGAAAAACAGGGCACTCATTCTAAGTTGAAGTAGTTTTTCTAAACTGAGTGTAAGCACTGACCCTCATTGTCATTTGCTGTTTTTGAGTGTAACCGGATGGAAAAAAAAAGTTATTTAAAATTTAGTGCTGTTTTCTTAGGCATCTTGGGGAAGAATAACATATATCATTGGGAAAATTAGTCTCTATACTATTTCCTTGCACTTACAGAAACTGCTGGGGAGGCCAATGCAAGGAAAAAAAGACCAAGAATGCAAAGCCTTTGCTAGTTCCTCTGTGAAGGGTGAGATTCCAAGTAGATAGTTCTCTGCTTTGTGGAGCACATCAGTGGTCTCTGAATGTGCCAAAGAAGTTCCAGTGTCAAGTGGAGGTTAGAAGAATAAATCTCTGCAAATAAAATGAAGGTATTCTTTTTTCAAATTTTTATTTATTTTTATTTGTTTATTTCTCTCCTCTTCCGCCTCCCCCCACCTGCCTCGGTTGTCTGTTCTCTGTGTCTGTTTGCTGTGTCTTCTTCTTTGTCTGCTTCTATTGCCAGCGGCACAGGAATCTGTGTTTCTTTCTGTTGCGTCATCTTGCTGCGTCAGCTCTCCGTGTGTGTGGCGCTATTCCTGGGCAGGCTGCACTTTCTTTCACGCTGAGCGGCTCTCCTTATGGGGCGCACTCCTTGCACGTGGGGTTCCCCTACGCGGGGACACTCCTGCAAGGCACTCCTGGCACGCATCAGCACTGCGCGTGGGCCAGCTCCACACGGGTCAAGGAGGCCTGGGGTTTGAACCGTGGATCTCCCATGTGGTAGACAGATGCCCTAACCACTGGGCCAAGTCCGCTTCCCTGAAGGGACTCTTGATGCAGGAAGTATTGAGAGGGAGAGGGTCTGGGCTATGGAAAGGAGGCAGAAGAAAGGCAAGTAGCAAGATACTTTTAAGTATAGGATGCCTAATGATGTATATTCAGTTGCTTGCATCCTCAAACCTTCAGTAAAGCATACTATTATTTAAATGTTTACATGAGTGTTTTTGTTTGTTTGCTTCATTTTGTTTTTTTTTTGAGAATTTATGAGCAGGTGCTGAGTTTCACTTGGGGGTAGGGGGAAGAAAAGAGGAGGTGAGTCTCAGGTGAGTTTGGAAGCACAGCAAAAGAGGGAACTTGAAGTCAGAAATGACCACGAAAATCCAAGCCCCTGAGATTTTGCAAGAAATCTTAGGTAGAGCACCTGACTGCTCCCCGAAGTAGTGGTAGGGGCTCAGTACAGTTTCACAATGATCTCAGAGGACAGGGTGACTTTAGCTTACATCCAGATTATAGGTCTTAAAGACATTTGGTTTCCAAATTAAGTTCTTCCCATCTCTTCAGCCAATGTCATGTCTTTTATAAGTGCCCCTGGGTCAATGGAAGCAGCTATGGTCTAGCTACATTGTTAAGTCTGACCAGAGAGAGCACTTATGCATGATCCGAAGCAGAACATCAAAGTGAGAAGAATTTATTACATTTATCCTTTACTATGCAGTATAGTGGCTTATATCCATATATATGTGATATCATTTAATTCTCAACTATAATGTATTTTATTTTTTATTTTTGAAAACTATGCAAAGTACTTGCTTTATTGAGTGCAATGTACTTAGACTTCCAATCGATATTAAAACACAGGACTCTAGTGAACTGTAAAAACACTGATGATTAGTTATTATTTTTTTCTTTTTAAAAAGATACTTAGATTACATAAATGTTACATAAAAATTGTAGGGGATTCCCATATGTCCCACTCCCTACCGCTCCCACACTTTCCTACATTAACAACATCCTTCAGTGCATTAGAAAGGTTAAGAAACTGAGGCTCAGAGAGGTTGTCATGAAGCTAGTAACTTCACATTCAAGTTGGACTGACTCTAAATTCTGTGCTCCTAACTTGGTAAAACGGCAAGGAAGGATCGGTCAAGTTTCTTCCAGTTCTGGCTTCATTTTGTCCTACAGGCACATGCTAGTTCATTTGCACTGACAGATTATCTTCGAGGTAAAACAACTAATGGCTTCATGGCAGTTCAGATAGGCCTAAGCTGTGAACTAAAAATAATTCTGAGATTTGAACTGAGGATGAACTTCGCATATTTTTAGCAGGCCTCTGTGGGTATTTAGCAGAGCCTATTACTGTTTTTGATTAAGACGGGCACTTCAATTGCACTTTTAATTTTCAACATGTATTTCTAGAATTTCCTCCCCTGCCTACCCTCCTGTCTGCACAACTCTTTGAGGTAGAGGCTGGGGGTTACTTGACCAAGGGTACATTCACACACCTGTTGGAGGCTGTTGCACCAGTGGATCCGGCAGCAGGGAATGCGCAGCTGCCTGGCCGTGCCCCTCACGGGCATTGGTTTCAGATGTAGCAGTGTAAGTGGCTCTGGTTGGAGGGAAGTTGTAAATAAAAGTGACAACCTGTAATTTCTTCATCTCTTGTATTTTGAAATATGCAACATTATTTGAGCCCACACTAGGACTCTCCACATCTGTCTCTTGAGTAAGAATCACACTTTACTTCCCTTTTTACTGATTTCAAGAATAACCATACTTTTCTAAATGATTACGTGCTGTTTTCCCCCCAAATATGCTGTTTATTACATACCCTGTTTACGTATCACCTTAGCAGTAAAGTGACTCTATTAGTTTACACACTTTAGGAAGAGACAATTTGTGCACTAGACTGGTCCTTTAAAATAGGCATTAGCTTGTAGCCTTGAAGGATGCAGAAGATTAGTCAGATTTTCTATGTAGAGAAAGAGCTTCACAGTGAAGTTTGTAAAATGGCTACATGGAATCACACACACACACACACAGGCAGTTGCAGTCCTAGGCTAAGGCAAATGAAGTAACTGCCAATACCAGATCTTGCTAAACCTTAAGAATACTCATTTAGTCTAATGTGGAAATGTTGAACTCTTGATTTGTTGTCTGTAGACATGTGATATTTCACTCTTGTGAATGCAATTTTTGGCAAATTTTACCATGCCATTGGTAGCTGTTTTTAAAGGGTAATATTCTGTTTTCAGATTTTCACCTGCAGAATCCCTTGAAGTAAACCTTGCCGGGGATCTGTTTGAATACAAATGATTTTTCATCTAGATAAAGCACATAATGTTTCTCTATGGAACTGGATCTCCCTTGCACATATGCCTCCCTAACTACAGTTTGGACAGTTGGATCCCATGGGATCTGTTCATCAATTCCCTGTTCCATGTCATTTCACCTACAGAAATGCTGGTGTACCCTAATTGGAGCTCTGAATAAAGTCTATGAGTAGCTTTATAAACAAATTAAATCAAATGAAAAGGAAATTATCCCTAGTTAGTAAGTAATAAGAAACAATAAGGATATGGACATCAGGAAAAAAAAAACACAACATGACATGGACAAAAATTTGAATCAGGGGTTGCCAAAGGACAGAAGTGAAAGATAAGGGGATGAATGCAATTTGCCTCTCCTCTTACCTTCACCTAGAGCCCCACTAGATCTGGCCCTGCCTCAGGACCCAAAAACACACTGGATTTGGATGAGGTTTTCCAAACCTCACTGCAAAGGGGAACTTTGCATATTTAGAGAAAGAACGAGTGAGAGAGTGTTACTAAAGGAAGATAGAGTGTCCATCAAAAGCGTTCAGAGTTGCTGATGTCTCCTTCTCCCTTATGGTCTTTATTGGCTAATGAGGCTACAGTCTGTGTCCAGGAAGCAGACAGGGCTGTCACCCATGGCTACCCCAATCAACCACCTCACCCTAATGACTGATGATGTTTCTCTCAGGGAGTCTGGAGGAAACCCTACCTTCACATCACCATCATCACAATACTATGGGGCTCCTTTGACACTAACCTTGGTCTTTGGGTTTTCTTAACATGGGACAAATTTCCTCAAGGCTTGGTCAGAGAATTATCAAGGCGACTCCAGCCAAGGTTATTCTTAAAAGCCTCTGTCCCCCACTGAAAATCAACCATAATCCCAGGAAATTCACAGTGTCTCAATCCTCTCCTCCCATCATCCATTCTCAAAGAGTTGAGGTTGTATCTCCCATCATCCTCTCCTTCAAATATCTTCCATAATTTTAATTCTTGGGCCAAACCGTCAGTCAAAAATCTCATTTATCTTTTACAAGGAGAAAAAAAATATTTTAAAATGTGAACTCGTCACAGTTTGTTGCTAGAAGCCCTATTATTTCCTGGTGGAGCCATATGTGCTCCCAACACTGGTCACTTTTGAGGGGACAGGTTAATTTATTTTTCCCTTGGACCCCCTCATCTCACACAAAATAAAAGATGCCACACTTATCCCTTAACCCTTTGATCTTTTTTTTTTTTTTAATTTTTTTAAAGAAGCCTTTTCTAGAATTATTGAGGGATCGTTAGTGTGAGTTCACCAAAATTGCCCTTGGCTATTGACTTCAATGATTCAGGTTGTCCTGGGGTCTCTTTAAATAATCTGTCATGGGCTTATTATCCATTAAGTTATTGACATTCTTCCTGACCCTAATTATTGTGTAGCTTCCATTGTGAAATTTAAAAACTCACCTCAGCCATACAAATGGAGGTGTGGTGGCCTGCCCTGGCCTTGACAAGTTTGGGTTTCCTCTCCAATGAACCAAGCTAGAGCCATCTCTCTATTTTAGAGTTTTTTTTTTTTTTTGTGGGAGAGTTTCTGCTTCCTAAAGCCTGCCTCTTGGTTCAAGCGTTACACCTAGAGGTGATCTGTTAGATGGCCCATCTACCTAAAAACACAACTGAGATTTTCAGGCAGATTTCTCCTGGACTGGGAAGCAGGATATGAAACACGTTGTTCGTAAAGTCAAATTTTACTATTTGAAATTCAAATATGCATGATAAAATGACAAATGTATAAGGACGTAGGGTGACTTTGAGGACCTAAAAAAAAAAAAAAAGGCCTGCGACAGAAAATAAGGACGATCTTGAATAGAGTCACCAAAAGGAAACAGGATGAGAAGAGCAGCAAGAGCTGCTGGCGGTCCTAAGATGTCAGGCCAAGATGGCAGGCCCACGAAGAGCCAGGGCCAGGGCACAGGTGCAGCTCACAGGGGAGGAGGGGCGGTGGTCAGTGCTCAAGCCTGGGCTGGCCCCGCGCCAGCCTCAGGGCTTGGATTCTGAGTCAAGCCGCTTAGACATCATGACTACGTAACCAGAGGTTTGTGGGTTTTAGACTTTGTGTTTCAAAATGACCTTGACCACTTATTCTCTGATGGTGCTCTCATCCTCTAAGCTCATCCCTGTATCCTGACCTGTACCCCTTCCCGGGCCCAGGCTCCCACTTCTGCCTCATGCCCTATTGAACCCGGGTTTGCCTCGCTTTATGATGGGAAAAGATGCTAAGGACCGTTAGGAATGAAGAAAGATTTTTCCTCTGACGTAAATCAGAGTTTCGAAATGTAGAAACTTTGGAGAGAAAATGGGCAGAGCTACTTTATTTCTGTAGGTCTCTGGACCCTATCCTCTGAGGTGAGGGAGGGATCCTGAGTATTTGTTTGGGCAGTGAAACTCCAGGATCTTCTTTCGAACAGACCGTTTCCAGTTCTAGGGCATGACCGCTGAGGGTGCAAAGTGTAGCCTTTAAAATAACATCTCTCAGGACAAATATCTCTGGGCAAAGGATCTTATATATTAGAATGAGACAAGAGATTGTGAATTTTAGCAAATAGAGAAGGCTTGTGGGTTCCAGGGAGCTGCCTTTTAAGCGACAATTTAGTTTTGTTTTTTTTATTTTACAAGACTGGACCGTTCATAAAATTTGGACAAGTTGTTAGCAGATTCTCAATTATTGTCACTTTTAGATCATGTCCAGGCAAAATAGAGAGCTGATCAAAGCTAATGATCCTAGAAACATTTCAATTAGAGTATGTGAAATCCTGGGCAAGTTATTTATATTTTTGAGCTTCCTTTCTGTAAATGAGAGACTTGATGTGATGAATAAATAAGGTCATAACAGGCATTCAATTGATAAGTGCTACTGCCCTCTTCCTATCACCTCATTTGTTAAGTAATGTTTTATTTTGCTAAATGCTGCTGGGAACAATATACCGGAAATGGGTTGGCTTTTATAATGGGAATTTATTAAGGTTAAAAGCTTACAGTCCTGAGGCTAGAAAAAAATCTCCAAATCAGGCGGAAGTTCTCTCCCTGAAGGTAGGCTGCTGGTGATCCTGGACTCCTGCCACGTGGCTTTCAGGAGGACAGGTCTGCCTTCTCCTCCAGGTTCACTTTCTCCCTGAGTTCAGTCGTGGGCGATCAGGCACGTGAGGTGTCTGCTAGTCTCTCCCCTCTCCTCTGGGCCTTGTTGCTTCAGCTTCTGGCTATTCCATCTTTCCTGGGTTTGTCAACTTCTGGAGCCTTCTCTCTCTCTGCCTCTTCTTCTGTGTCTGTGGCTTTTTATTTCTCTGTAAGATGAAGGGCCATGCTGAAGTGATCTGATCCAAAGAAGGTTCCCTCAACTTCCATAGGTTTATATGCTCAGGAATGGATTAGCTTTCAGAACAGGATTTTCTGGGATCCACCCAGCTTCAAACTGTTACAACTCCTTCAGTCTTTTCTCTTTGTAAAGACTTGTAAATAAGAATGACATGAGAAAACTTTACATACTCATCTGCTACTATAAAAAGAAAGTTTTGAAAAATTTAACAAATAATCACAAAATGCTTTCCTTGTGAAGCTGACTGCTAGACACTATGGAGCTGACAGAATTGTACACTATACATTCTATGTCCTTGTGGAGTTTCCAGGGTCATAGATAGGATAAGGCAAGACATGACAGGTATTCTATAAATGAATAAATAGTACAGGCATACTTGTAGATATTGTGGGCTTGGTTCCAGACCCCTGTAATAAAGCAAATATAGCAAAAAAGTGAGTCTCATGGATTTTTTTGTTTCCTAGGGCATATAAAAAGTTATGTTTACACCATATTGTAGTATTAAGTGTGTAATAGTGTTATGTCTAAAAAAAGCTATGTACATATCTTGATTAAAAAGTGACACTGAGACACAAAGAGAGCACATGCTGTTGGAAAAATGGCACTGATAGACTTGCTGGATGCAGGGTTGCCACTAACCTACAATTTGTAAAAAACACAATATCTGTGAAGTGCCAAAAAGCAAAGTACAATCAAATGAGGTATGCCTGTAAATATTCTAGGAGTGTGTAGGAAAAATGAGGGTTTGATTTCTGCTTGGAATGAGTATGGAGCCAGGGACTGAATGGAACCAGCATTTACTGAGTGCTTGCCAAATGCCAGTGGTGTGTATAAGTGTGCATATGCTATTTTCTATAATATTCACACAATCCTGTGTAATATATATCGTTAGCTTCATGAAAGATGAGGAAATTGAGGCTCAGAGAAATTGGGAGCTTACTGGAGAGCTAGCAAATAGTAAATGGTGGAGCTGGGACACTAGAACAGTTTTATCTGATTTTTTGGCTCTTTTCCTTACCCCATGCCACCTCAAGGTATTGGGACAAATGATAAATCCAGACAACATGATCATTTTTCATAGGTGGAGAGGTAAAGGAGACACGCCTTCCAGGAAAGAGAAAAACATGAAGAAAATTCATATTCTCACAATATGTTCTTACTTCTGGATGTGAAGTCTTATCAAGGCACCATTTTCATTATGCAAACCCATTAAACAACTGAATGTACACCATGACTGATACCATGCTGACAATCTAGAAGTCATCTAAGGTTTATATAAGAAACATCACCCATTAATTTTAAAAAATGAGGGACTTCTGCTTGGCAAAGTTATTCAAGAGCCAAATCACAATTCTGGCTCTGACATTGACTTCCTGTGGCTTTGTGGTCCTGGGTACAGAGATGCTCCTCAGGCTCTCGATTAACCTTCCCCTGTAGGCTGCAAATGGAAGAGATTTGTTTTTGTTTTTAAGGAATTTTCTCCTTTTTGTTGCTCTGTTCAGATTCCAGGAACAGAGAGTCTTTCTGGACAGTTTGGAGCCTCACAGAAATGTTAACCTTCTCTGAAGGGGGTTGCTCTGAAAGGGGAAATGCTTGCTTTTCAAAAATACCTCCTCAGGGAGGCCACCAGCTGCCTTGTTTGTGCACAGTCAGGGAAATTTCATCCTCAGATAAGGGATTTGAGAAGAGTTGGCGGGGATTGCCTAAAAAATTCTACAAGGACAAATGTCATACCATCCACCACATCCACCAGCCAGTGGCCAAGGTCTCTTTGTTTATGCCCCTCAGAGCTTTTCCTGCATTCCTATCACATCTGTCCCAATATTATACCACGTTCTGAGTCTGGAAGGAATCCCAGCCACTGGAAGCATATCTGGAACAATTTAGAGGGAATAAATATATAGTGTGCTTTTATCTTTCATTCATTAATTTGTTCATTCATTCATTCATACTTATCTGAGTAGATATTTTCTGTTGTTAAGAAACATTTGTTTTATGATATCATTGTTTTTCTAGCCACAAGCTGTGGAGAGAACACCATCTTCCTTTGTTTTGTTCTTCTAAAGACATGTGAAAGCAGGGATTCCAAATAACTAAATATTTTGATGAATGATATCATTAGGGGGTTGGAACCCATTTATTTTGGAAACATTTGGCAATAAAGGTGGCCCAGTTTTCCAGCTTAGTTCTCCCCTCAGGGTCAGTGATTGACTGAAGAGGAAGAACTGAAGAATTAAGAGAATGTGAAGTGGACAACCAATGGATTCAACCTCGGAGTGTCAACTATAATTCAGATCTGTCCAGCATCCAACTAGGAATGGAGCAATTTCTCTCTGACAAATGTGTACTCCCACGGGTTGCGGTTTGTTCTGGTTTGGAGCAGTTCTGCAAAAACAAGTCTCCTAATGTGTCTTTCTTGATCTCCACATCATTAATAGAATGGTAGCATCATGTGGTGTTTCCCCCTTACCCCTCAGGGCAGATGGTGATATCAGGAGTTTTAAAAGAGTGGATCAAGAATTTCATTATCAACAACATGCAATGTTGAAAGAATATTTATTTATGCCTTGAAGAGATGTAAGGGAGGTTTTATGTTCATCCTTCAAATCAAGTATCAGCCAGAATACCAGTGAGACACAGAGGTGGCTCCCTGAAGTGAGCAGGCTCCAGGCAAATGTGTGAAATAAAGTTGCTGTTTGACGTCTCCCCTACTCCTTATTCCTGCCTTTTCCTTTTCCCCACTTCCATGGTTATATTCCCCCTTTCTTCATTACCCTATAGTCATCTTTTTCTCTCCTACTCCTAATCAAATCTGCAGAAACAAGAAAAATGATCTGAAACTTGTTCAATCTGGGAGTAGAGGTGACCTAATTTGATATTTCACTTACGGGACTTCGACTGTAATGGAAAAAGGAATTAAGACTTACGTGTGGACTTTTATACATCCAGGACCTTGGTGGGGAGAATTCTTAGGGGCTGAGAGCTTCCAGAGGCCCCTAGAATCATGTGGCATAGATGGCCTCACCCACCCTATTGTCTGACTTCTTAGCAGTATTTGACATATTGGCCATTCCTTTTTAAAGTGAAATCTGATCCTTTCTTGTATTTTCTGACATGGTACTTTCTCACTTCTATCTCCCTGTCCAGAGTATCACAGATAGATTCGATGGGTCTCTTTCTAATCAACTTCTAAATATTATTGTCCCTTAGAAATTAGTCTCGGACTTCTTTTCTTTCTTTACACTCTCCCCCTAGATTTCTTAGTCCATATTCATGGCTTTATAAATAATCTTTATGGAGATGACTTCTAAATTCTCATATGCGGCCCTCTGAGCTCCAGACTCAACCAAACATTTACTTGACATATTCAACTTAAAATAGCTAAATTAAAACCTTGTATTTTTCCTCACCTCTAAAACTCGTTTACTTTTCTATTATATTCTTCATTTCATTAAATGGCACCAGCATCTGCCTGGTTTGTTAATTATGCTAGAAATTTTTTTTTTTAAGATTTATTTATTTTTATTTCTCTCCCTCCTGGGCCCCCCCCCCCCCCGCCCCCGCCCCCGCCCCCCAGTTCTCTGTGTCCATTTGCTGTGTGTTCTTCTGTGTCCCCTTGTATTCTTGTCTGTGGCAGTGGAAAACTTCGTCTCTTTTTTGTTGCATCATCTTGTTGTGTCAGCTCTCCGTGTGTGCGGCACTATTCCTGGGCAGGCTGTACTTTCTTTCGCGCTGGGCGGCTCTCCTTATGGGGCACACTCCTTGTGTGTGGGGCTCCCCTACACCGGGGACACCCCGGCGTGGCACGGCACTCCTTGAGCGCATCAGCACTGCACATGAGCCAGCTCCACACAGGTCAAGGAGGCCCGGGGTTTGAACCACGGACCTCCCATGTGATAGGCAGATGCCCTATCCATTGGGCCAAGTCTGCTTCCCCCAACCAAATTCTCATTGTACATGAGAGCAAAAGTCTAGTGGTTGGGAGTGAACACTTGGGATGATAACTACCTGGGTTCAAATCCTGGCTCTGCCACTTACTGGCAATGTGAATTTAGGCAAGGGACTTGAATTTTCTGTGCTGAGGAAGGCTTCAGCTATAAAATGATAATAATAATAGCACATTTCTCCTAGGGGTATTATGATAATTAAATGAGTTTTTTTTCCCATTGAAGTGTGTAGAACAGTGCCTTACATAGAAGACTCTAATTAACATGTAAATAAAGCCATGCTACTCCATGATCAAAATCCTGCAATAGCTTCCCATGTGCTTGATATAAAATTCAAGCTCCAAACCAAGCCCTCTAGGTTCTACATGACCTGGTCCTTCCCTTTCACTCCAATTTCAACACAGTCCACTCTGTCTCTCCCTCACACAGGTCTTCTCTCAATTTCTCAGACATGCCAAGCTCTTTGCTGCCTCAGGGCCTTTTCATTTGCTGGTGCCTCTGCCAAGAAGCAGTTCACATGCCTGGCTCTTTCTCATACTTCATACTCACTCTAAATGCCATTACTTCTTAGCAACCTTTTATGATCACCCTATTTAAGGTAGATCCCCTACTTTTTCTCTGCCATAGTCACCATATTTGTTTCCTTCATATCACTTATCACAACATTTAGTAATGTTTAGGAATTTAACATTTAGTAATTTTATTTGTTGTTGCTTTTCTGCCATCACTACCAGAAGGTAAGCTTTGTGAAGGAAAGGTTATGACTCTCATGCTCATTGTTGGATTGTTAGTACTTACAGTGCCTGGTGTATACTAAGTGCTCAATATTTAATGAATGAATGTAATGAACAGTTATTTGGCCAACCTTGACTTTTGGTAAGAACTTAAGTGGAAACTAGAACTCAAATTCTGCAGGATAAATCAGGTAATATACCAACAAGCACTGGCTAAGACACTTGCTTTGTTGTTCAACAAAAACACTTTAGTGGACAGTTGTCAGCCTAGTGATAGAGAAAAAGTCCTGGACAGGAAGCCAGAAGCCCTGAGTACTTGTCTGGAATCTGAAGCTAACCAGTCTCATGACCAAAAACAGGCCCTACATGTTCAGGAACCCATTTTTTTCATTGGAGAAAGAATTGTTGGAATAAGAAAACCCTAAGGTTCTTTCCAGCATAAACATTCTGCTTTGCATGCCACATTTTCTTCTGAAGATAAAATCAGTACACCAGTTGGTTTTCATGGAGGAAAAATTAACATACTGAATTTTAGGAACATCAAAGAATCATCTGCAGGTGTTATAGATTGAATCGTGTCCCCTGAAAAGACACGTTCAAGTCCTAACCCCTTTGATGCCAACTCCCTGTGAATGTGAACTCATTGGTAAATAGGGTCTTTGAAGATGTTATTAGTTAAGATGAGGACAAACTGGATTAGAGCAGACCTTAATAAATATGGTTAGAGTCTTTATAAGGACATGAAATTTGGACAGAGGTACAGTTGACTGATGCAGAGACTCAGAAAGAGAGAGGTTGAGTTATACCACAAGCCAAGGAACACCTTAGATTGTTGGCAAGCACTCACAGAGCCCAGGGAACTTCAGAGGAAGCATGGCTCTGTTTATATCTCGATTTTGGACTTCCGTCCTCCTAATCTGTGAGACAATAAATTCTTGTTGTTTAAGTCAGCTACTCTGTGGTATTTTGTTATAGCAGTCCTAGCAAACTAAGACAGTCCTGGCCAACTAAAATACCCCAAGCTGAACAGATTCTACCTGGGGTATTTTAAATAGGTAGGAATTAATTCATTCAGCAATTATTTATTGAGGCCCACACCTGCCTGCTCCCTGGACTCATGTCTGACTCCAGTCATGTCTGAAATTACCTCCCTCCCTTTTCCATGTTTTCATAACTCACAGATCAAACTATCTTTCACTTCTGCAAACACTCAAAGACACATGCACACTCTCATATATATATGTCTACTTTGATCCTAGGCTTTTTATTCTTGCCTAGACAAACCCCTCTTCCATCAGTTTATGAAAAAAAAAATCCCAATCTCATCAGATATGGAGTATCCCTTCCAACTCTTACCAGACTTTCCCTCAGTCATCTGGTTCAAAGGAGAGCATATCTGATGGCAGTGTGCCCTATGAGCCTTGAAGGTTTATGGAATTGCAAACTTGAAGGTAATTCAGGTATCGTTGAGTCTAAGTCCCCCACTCCCCTTTTTAAAGACAGAAATAATAGAATTTGTTTAATATTAATGGGCTGTAGGACTGATTCATTTTTTTTTTTATAGAACTTGTAAGTTACAGAACAATCATGCATAAAATACAGGATTCCTATGTATTATCACTTTGCATTAGTGTGAAATACTTATTACAAATGATGAAAGCACATTTTAATAATTGTACTGTTATCTACAGTCCATGGTTTAACTTAAGGTTCATTGTTTGTGTTGTGTAGTTCCATAGATTTTTAAAAAATTCTACTCTAACATCATGTATACAAACTAAAATTTCCACTTTAAACCACATTCAAATATATAATTCAGTGTTGTTAATTACATTCACAGGGCTCTGCTACCATCACCACCAAACTTTTCTGTCATCTCAAATATAAAACTCTGTATGTTTTAAGCTTTATCTCCCTATTTCCTACCCCCACCCTGTCCCCTGGTAACCTATATTCTACATTCCGATTCTATGAGTGGCTTATTCTAATTATTTCAAATCAGTGAGATCCTACAATATTTGTCCTTTTGTGTATGGCTTGGCTTATTTCATTCAACATGATACCTTCAAGTTTCATCCTTGTTGTTGCATGCATCAAGAACTTCATTCTTTTTACAGCTGCATACTACTCCTTTGTGTGTATATACCACATTTCATTTATCCATTTGCTGGCTGATGGACATTCGAGTTTCTTCCATCTTTTTGCAATTGTGAATAATGCTGCTGTGATGTCAGTTTGTGAATATCTCTTTGAGTCCCTGCTTTCAATTCTTTTGGGTATGTGTCTAGAAATGGGATTATTAGGTCATAAAATAATTCAATACTTAACTGTCTGAGGAACTGTCTTCCACAGTGGCTGTACCATGTTACATTGCAACCAAAAAGGAATAAGTGTTTCTATTTCTCTGCATCCTAACATTTGTGTTCTTTTTCTTTCTTTTTTTAAATAGTCACTTAGTGGGTGTGAAATAGTTTCTCACTGTAGTTTTGAATTACATTTCCCTAATGGCTAGTGACATTGAGTGTCTTTTCATGTGCTTTTGGGTCATTTGTATATCCTCTTTGGAAAAATATCTATTCAAATCATTTGCCCATTTAAAATTGGGTTGTTTGTCTTTTTGTTGTTGAGTTGGAGGATTTCCTTATATATTTGGATAGTAAACCCTTATTTGATATGTGGTTTCCAAATATTTTCACCTATTGTGTAGGCTGCCATTTTACATTCATGATAAAGCCCTTTGATATGCAAAAGTTTTTAATATTGATGAAGTCCCATTTATCTATTTTTCTCTTTTGTTGCTTGTATGATTTGTGTGTAAACATAAGGTCCTGAAGAATTTTCCTTACATTTTCTTCTAGGAGTTTGATAGTTCTGACTCTCATATTTAGGTCTTTGATCCCTTTTGAGCTGATTTTTTACATGGTGTGAAGTAAGAGTTCACCTCCATTCTTTTGCATATGAAGATCCACTTTTCCCATCACCATTTGTTGAAGAGAACTTTCTTCCCCATTGAGTGGTCTTTGCCCCTTGTCAAACATCTGGTGGCCATAAATGTGAGGGTAGATTTCTGAACTCTCTGTTTGATTATATTGGCTTATATGTTTATCCTTATGCTAGTACTATGATGTTTTGATTACCGTGGATTTGTAATAAGTTTTAAGATCAGGAAATGTGAGTCTCCCTATTCCAGTCTTGTTTTTCAAGAGGGCTTTGATTCTTTGGGGCCTCTTACCCTTCCATATTTATTTGATGGCTGGCTTCCATTCCTGCAAAAAGACTGTTGGAATTTTGATTGGGATTGCATTGAATCTGTAAATTGATTTGAGTAGAATTGATGTCTTAATATTTAGTCTTCCAATCCATGAACATGTAACATCCTTACATTTATTTAGATCTTCTTTGATATTTTTTAACAATGTTCTATAGTTTTTTTGCATTCAAGTCCTTTATGTCCTTGGTTATATTTATTCCTAGATATTTCATTTCTTTAGTTGCTATCATAAATGAATTATTTTCTTAATTTCTTCATCTGATTATTTATTACTATTTATTACAAGTGTATAGAAATGCTACTGATTTTTGGGTGTTGATTTTTTACCCCTTTCTTTGCTGAATTAATCTACTTGTTCTAGGAGCTTTGTTGTGGATTTTTATAGGAATTTCTATATATAGGATCCTATTGTTTGCAAATAGTGAAAGTTTTACTTCTTCCTTTCCAATTTGGATGTCTTTTACTTATTTTTCTTGCCTAATTACTCTGGTAAGAACTTCCAGTACAGTGTTGAATAAGAATGGTGAAAGTGGACAACTTTGTCTTCTTCCTGATCTTCAAGGGAAAGCTTTCAGTCTTTCACCACTTAGTGTGGTTTTAGCTTGGGTTTTTCATATATCATGTTAATGAGGTTTCCTTCTAGTTCTAGTTTTCTAAGTGATTTTATCAAGGAGAGGAGCTGGATTTTGTCGAATGCCTTTTCTGTGTCAATTGAAATGATTATGTATTTTTTTTACTTTGTTTTGTTAATGTACTGTATTACATTAATTAATTTTCTTATGTTGATCCACTCTTCTATACCTGGAATGATCAATGTGTGTTTTTGGATTAATGTGTTTTTGGATCCAGTTTGTTAGTATTTTGTTGAGGATTGCTGCATCTATATTCATAAGAGACATTGGTCTGTATTTTTTCTTTTTGGGAGGTAAAAGAGATTGAACCCAGGACCTCATATATGGGAAGAAGGCACTCAAACATTGAGTTACATCTATTCCCCATTGAGAGTTGGTTTTTTCAGTTGTTTGTTTGTTTTTTAGGAGGTACTAGTGATCAAAACCAGCACTTCGTGTATGGGAAGTAGGTGCTCAACCACTTGAGCTATGTTCAGTCCCCTGTATTTTCTTTTATTGTGGTATCTCTATCTGACTTTTATATGAGGGTTATGTTGGCTTTGTAGAATAAATTAGGGAGTGTTTCTTCCTCTTCAATCTTTTGAAAGATTTTGAGAAGAATAGATGTTTATTCTTCTGGGAATGTTTGATAAAATTTCCTATGAAGTAATCTGTTCCCAGACTTTTCTTTGTTGTGGGGTTTTGATTACTGATTAAATCTCTTTACTATTTTTTCATTTGTTGAAATTTTCTGTTTCTTTTTGAGTCAGTGTAGGCAGTTTGTATGTTGATAGAAATCTGTTCATTTAATCTAGATTATCTAATTTGTTGGTGTACAGTTGTTCATAGTATCTTCTTCCAGATCTTTTTATTTCTGTGGGTTTGTGGTAATGTCCCCTTTTTCATTTCTGATTTTATTTACTTATGTCCTCTCTTTTTCTTTGTGTGTCTAGCCAAGGCTTGTCAATTATATTGATCTTTTCAAAGAACCACCCATTGGGTTTGTTGATTCTTACAGTTTTTTATTCTCTATTTCATTTATCAATGCTCTAAAATTTATTTCCTTTCTCTGCTCACTTTGGGTTTAGTTTACTTTTCTTTTTCTTTTTCCTCCAGCTTTAAGATTAGGTCTCTGATTTGAAAAATTCTTTAATATTCATATTTAGAGCTATAAGTTTTTCCTCTCAGCACTCCCTTTGCTACATTCCATAAATTTTAATACATTTTGTTTTCATTTCTATTTGCCTGAAGATATTTTTTTAGTAGAAGAGGTGTGTAACTCAGTGGTTGAGCACCTGCTTTGCACATACAAGATCCGGGGTTTAATTCCTGGTACTTGCTTGAAAAAAAGATACTTCTTAATTTCCCTTGTACTTTCCTTTTTAACCCATTGGTTGTTTAAGAGTATGTTGTTTAATTTACATGTTTGTGAAGTTTCTGTTTCTCCCACTATTATTGACTTATAGCTTCATTCTATTTTTGTCAGAGCAGACACATTGCAGGATTTCAATATTTTAAAAACTTACTGGGACTTGTTTTGTGACCTAAAATGTGGTTGATGCTTGAGTATGTTCCTTGCACGCTAGAGAAGAATGTATATTCTTTTGCTGTTGGGTGAAGTGTTCCATATACATCTGTTAGGTCTAGTTTTGCATATCATTCAGGTGTTCTAGTTCCTTACTGATCTTCTGTCTAGATGTTCTATCCATGAGTGAAAGTTCTGTGTTGAAGTCTTCTACTATTAATTTAGAACTGTATATTTTTCCCTTCAAACATGTCAATATTTGCTTCACTTATTTTGGGGTTCTGCTGTTAGGTACATATGTATTTAGTGTATCTTCTTGAATTAATCACTTTATCAGTGTGTAATGACCTTTTCTGTCCCTTATTTTTTATTTAATGTCTATGTTATCTGATATTAGTATAGCTACCCAAGTTCTCTTTTGGTTACTATTTTCATGGTATATTTTTCTGTCAATCCTGGATGGACCATACTTTCCTGTTTCTTTGTTTATATCCTATATATTCTTTTTGCACACAAGACATTTTAATATTTAAATATATTAACTCTGGGATTGATTCCCTTAGATGTCTTTTGCATGAACTTGTATACAAGTTCTCTTAAATGTCAGGAGTGGGAATGAGAGTGGGGTGTTGATGGGAGGAAAAAGGAGACTAGATGTCTTGGAAAGTAGGAGAGCAAACCCACTAAAGAAATGTAGTTGTTTTTTGATGAGGTCAAAAGGGCTAACTTAAACAGAAAACACCTTTCACAGCTTTTACAAATTGATTTTCATTGTCTAGGGCTCTCCTTCAGTTAGCTCTACTAACTGTCTTTTTTGGGCCTGTTCTAGTGGCTTTAGGAGTTGTCAGGAATTTGAATTCCTGTCTACTCCCCAGGAAACAGAACTTCTCCCTCTCCTGTGTGTCCTTAGCAGGACTTAAAGCGGTAGGACTTTATCCCAGACCTCCAGACTCAGTTGTTTCTTCCTTCCTACCTCCCTTCCTTTCTCCCTCCCTCCCTCTCTCTCTTCCTCTCTGTACTGGGAATTGAACTCAGGACCTTGTACATGTGAAGCACGCACTCAACCACTGTCCTATGGCTGCTCCTTTCAATTGTTTCTCACTCAACCACTGACTCACATCGGCTCCCCTGATTGTTTCTTGTTGTTTCGTTTTTTCAGGAGGCACCAGGGATCAAAACCCAGACCTTCCAAGTGGGAA
This sequence comes from Dasypus novemcinctus, assembly GCF_030445035.2. Lineage (NCBI taxonomy): Eukaryota > Metazoa > Chordata > Mammalia > Cingulata > Dasypodidae > Dasypus > Dasypus novemcinctus. Next base: position 24,362,549 of record NC_080681.1, on the reverse strand, counting down.
GCAGGCACCTATCCACTTGAGTCACATCTGCTCCGCAGCACACAATGTTTACATATCCTCCATTGCCTTTGTCAAGGCAGAGGTGAAGAATGGCTGCCTTCAGAGCTGGGCTGCAAGCTATCTAATACAGATATTCAAAAGCAATGATGATAGTTTACATTGTAGTTTACACTCTCTTCCAGCATTCAGTGGGTTATGGCAGGATATATGATGTCCTACATCTGTCCCTGGAATATCATTCAGGACAACTCCAAGTCCTGAAAATGTTCCCATATCACACCTCTTCTTCCCTCTCCCTGTCCTTAGCAACTCCCATAGCCACTGTCTCCATATCAACGATACCGTTTCTTCCATTGCTAGAGGCACAATAATTCTATAGTAGAATACCAGTAAGTCCACTCTAATCCATATTTTATTCCTCCATCCTGAAGACCCTGGGATGGCAATACCCACTCCTGCTCCAAAATGTAGTCATCAAATGCAGTGAATGTGCCACACTGATGAAAGAGTTTGGTGATGTGGGAGGAGTGGGGGTGGGGTGGGGAATAGGGATATTGGGATCCTCTTATATTTTTTAATGTAACATTTTGTATGAACTATGTATCTGCAAAAATTTTTTAAACATCTATTATCAATAATAACAATAAAAAACCCCAAAACAACAAAAAAACAAAAGCAGTGGTCAGTACTTAGACTATACCCCCGGATTTTGAGGGAACTGGTCTTCATGTCCCACCCTGTCACCAGCACATTATGAACACCTTCCTGCTGCCTGCTGTGAGGTGGGGGGTTGGGTGATGGCTGCTGCCTTGCAGAGAGTACAGATCACCGCTATTTTTCACAATTTACTAGCACCTTCCTCTTGTTCTTCCCTGGAGGTAGCATGTATTCTCCTGGACTTCAGAGTTTCAAAATAGTTGAGTCAGAGAATTCCAGCTTATTTAATAACTGTTTTGGTTGAGGGACTGATTCCTGGAGCTTTCTCTTCTGCCGTCTTCCCTCAATCTTCCCGGCTGAGTGACATTTTGAAATCATCTCACTGGTTAATGTGCTTGAGAATAGTCTGGGTCTCAGATTTATGTGGGCAGACTCCCATCTGACTGCAATGTCTTGAGCTCTCTAAAGGCTTTATTTTCAGTCACTTCTGAGTAATGATGCCAAAAGCATATACCTTACCATGCTTGTAGCTTCAATGTTTATTTTTCTCTTGATCTCTCTTTTTTTTTTTTTTTGCCTCAGTTGATTTCCCTAGTTTTCCTGCTACTTCATCCAATTATTTGCAGAGTTTTTTTTTTTTTTAATACTTTATTGAGCATCTTAAGATATTATGTAGAAGGAGGGTTTCAGAATTTCTGGCTGACCAGATTGTGAGAAGCCCTGATTAGTTCTGCTTTTTCAGTGAGGTAAGAATCAGTTTTTAGTAGGGAATGGGAGTAGGCGTGCTGATGGGAGGAAAGAGGAGACTAGAAGTCTTAAAAGTAGGAAAGCAAACTCACTAAAGAAATGTAGTTGTTTTTTGATGAGGTCAGAAGGGATAAACAGGGTTCAGTCTTTGGGTCCAGCACTATGTGAATAGAAGGATTAGAAGATTTGGTCCTTTCCCATGAAATGTAGAATGGTTGGGTAGCAAGTAATACATGTAATAATTAAAGACTATGTTTCATTCATTCAACTATTTATTAATTCAACAACCATGTATTAATGCCTATCTAAACCAGAATACTAAGACACAGTCCCTGCTCAGAGTCTAAAAGGGGGAGAAAAAAATGAGTTCTGTAATAGTGGTAGATACACAGCACTATGGCAATGCCAGGTGGGCAGCAGATCAGTCTGTCTGAAGCCAAGTGTGGAAGAATGACCGTCTATTGACTTCTGAATGGGCAGAGGTATGGAGAGTAATGAAAGATACACTGAAGAAATTGCATTGTGAAAACACAATGCAATTCAGAGATGGGATTGGTACTGGGGTTTGAGGTAGTTAGGAAAGATTGTATAAAGGAAGTGGGACTTGAAGGATTAGAAGGATCTGAAAGGAAGAACAAAAGGAGAGGAAATTTTCATCTGGGAAAAGAGCATATACAACACAGGCAGGAATATTCATGACATCTGTTGGGGGTGATTAGGAGAAATACATGAAGTGTGTAGTGATAATCATAAGCACTCTACATGTTATACTAGCTGCCTTCTCCTTTGAAAAGTTTTGAGGGGGGGATGGGATAAGGTTAGATGGGGTGGTGGGATCAGACTGTAGAGGATCTTGCCTAATTCCTGGTACAACACTCACATTCAGTTGTCTTTGAACAACTGCCTCATAAAGTCTTTTTTTTTTTTAAAGATTTATTTTATTTATTTCTCTCCCCTTCCCCCCCACCCCCACCCCAGTTGTCTGTTCTCTGTGTCCATTTGCTGCTTGTTCTTCTTTTTGTCTGCTTCTCTTGTTACCAGCATGGGAATCTGTGTTTCTTTTTGTTGCGTCATCTTGCTGTGTCTGCTCTCTGTGTGTGCAGCACCATTCCTAGGCAGGCTGCACTTGCTTTCGTGCTGGGCAGCTCTCCTTACGGGGCGCACTCCTTGTGCATGGGGGTCCCCTATGCGGGGACACCCCTGCGTGGCAGGGCACTCCTTGCACGCATCAGCACTGCACGTGGGCCAGCTCCACACAGGTCAAGGAGGCCTGGGGTTCGAACTACGGACCTCCCATGTGGTAGAAGGACGCCCTATCCACTGGGCCAAGTCTGCTTCCCACCTCATAAAGTCTTTTTTTTTTTTTAAGATTTATTTATCTATCTATTTATTTATTTACTTATTTTTCTCCCCTTCCCCCCCACCCCAGTTGTTTGTTCTCTGTGTCCATTTGCTGCGTGTCTTTTGTCCACTTCTGTTGTCAGTGGCATGGTAATCTGTGTCTCTTTTTGTTGCGTCATCTTGCTGTGTCAGCTCTCTGTGTGTGAGGCACCATTCCTGGGTAGGCTGCACTTTCTTTTGCGCTGGGCCTCTCTCTCTATGGGGCACACTCCTTGCACGTGGGGCTCCCCTACGCCGGGGGCACCCCTGCGTGGCATCGCACTCCTTGCACGCATCAGCATTGCACATGGGCCAGCTCCACACGGGTCAAGGAGGCCCGGGATTTGAACCGTGGACCTCCCATGTGGTAGACGGACGCCCTAACCACTGGGCCAAGTCCGCTTCCCTCATCAAGTCTTAACACACTGTTGAACCCTGTTTAGTTTCCTCAGGCATTCTAAAAAATCTGGTAATGGGTTCATATCCTTCGGGAGGGAACCTAGGGGCATTACTGCCCTGCTTCTGTTCTTTTAGGGCCTTGGGCACTGTATTAGTCAGCCAAAGGGGTGCTGATCCAAAATACCAGAAATCCGTTGGTTTTTATAGAGGTATTTATTTGAGGTAGGAGCTTACAAATACCAGGCCATAAAGTATAAGTTATTCCCTCACCAAAGCCTATTTTCACGTGTTGGAGCAAGATGGCTGCCAGTGGCTGTGAGGGTTCAGGCTTCCTGGGTTTCTCTCTTCCAGGGTCTTGCTTCTCTCTGGGTTCAGGGTTCCTCTCTTCCCAGGGCTTGCTTCTTCTTGGGCTCAGGGCTCCTCTCTTCCTGGGGCTGGCATCTCTTTCCTCTGTGAGCTTATTTCCCGGGGCTCCAGCTTAAGGTTCTAGCATCAAACTCCAACATCAAAAACCCTTAACTCTGCCCTTTGCCATGCCTTTTATCTGTGAGTCCCCACCCACGCTCTACTGGTGCAAGAGGTTTACATAAGTATTTAATCAAGTAAACCTATGAATCGAATATAATCTAATTTGCCCAGAGAAAAAGATCAGTTTACAAACATAATCCAATATTTCTTTTTGGAATTCATCAATAATATCAAACTGCTACAGGTATCTTTGATTTAAATGAATTTTGATGAATATAAAGCCATGCAGTGGAGCTTTGAGATAGAAGTTCTGGAAGTCTTCTGAAGGAAGAAAGTTTGTTTCTTCCTTCCTTTTGTGCATTTTATCTAATGAATCACTGTTATTGGTCCTAAATTAGCAGGGTGATTTCCTGGATTCTGTTATCAAGGGCATAATTCTCTTTGTAGATGATGATCACATCATATTTGAGAAATTCTTTAGTGTATTCTGTAAGTAAAACACTGAAGTGATTAAAGGTATGTCACTATATCCTTCTAAGTTTCAATAAAGAAAAAAATGTCTTCTTTTGTTCCTCAGAGTTCAAAAGATGAAGATGAGAAATAGACTTTAGGAGAAGGCATTGCCTGGTGATATGTTGATGTTGGACTTCTCGCTTCCAAAACTGTAAGGCAATCAATTCCTGTTGTTTAAGCCAACCATTGGGTGGTATTTATCATAGCAGCCCTGACAAACTAAGACAGCAGGATAGGGTTGTAACAGAGCCAAGAGTCCAATGGTACTAGATGAGTAGAAGCTGGATAGGACCAGGAAGGAGGGTCCAGGGAGATGTGCGGGGGTACAGGACTAGCACAGAGATAAAACATGGTAGTGAAAGCCATGTTCTGTTTTCCATGCTTCCTACTGGTTGCATGCACACATATTTTTTACATAGCCAAAATTATCATCCATATTTAGTGAGCCTTAGCCTTCTTTATGGTTGTGAAAGAATGATTGCAATCAGCATATGCTTTGATTTTCCCTGAATAATATGCCTACTATGATCATGAATAGTTGCAGAGCTTTATATACTCAGTGTTATATGATCAACATGCATTTGGGCTCTAATAGTTTGAACAGGAGCAATTGTCCCGTTCAAAACTAATAATAAAAGTGTCCATTCAGACACATAAGATGTCAGGAAACATGAAACAATTAATTAAACAGTAGATAGTAAAACAAACGTGGTAAGCACATATCCGGTGAAAAACCTGGGTTTGAAAGAACTTGATTTTGATGAACAGGAAAGTCAGAAGAAAAGATGTAAAATGTTTCCTGCTGTGAGTTTGTGTGCATATTCTGATTATTTTAGATTAAAATCAATCAGCTGTGTTTTTGAAAAGTCCTAAATGTCCCTCCACAGAATATGTAGGCCAATTTGGAAAAACAAACAACAAAAATAAACAAAAAACAAACTCAATTCTTTGTAAAAAAGACTTGTTTTCACAGTTAGTAAAATTTTTACTGTCAAAATATTTCTTTTTCCCTCAAATAATTTTTTTCTAATCCCATTGGAGGAACATATTTCTTCACCTCACATAGAGCCGTGAAAGCCACGAGGATTTGAACCAGTCTGTAAACCTATGACTTTATCCTAGTATCACTTATAAAGCACTTACTAAGTGCTAGGGTATTTATTAGGTTCTTTACATATATACTACTCAATTAAATCATAACAATTCTTTGAAGAAAGTACTCAATTCAGCAAGATTCAAAGCAGCTTTCTAATACCATGTCAGTATTACTGGAATCTTCTGAATGCTGTGAAATTATTCATAATCTAACATATTCCTTTGAGATCTGCATTGAAGGAAATTATCTAAGATTCTTTGTCTCTCTCTAGTGTCCCAACTGCCTAAATCAGAAAGCTGATTAGAAACTCAGGAAGAGTCTTTTTCCTTGATTTCTAGTTTAGGCAGATTATTATAGCACGGCTAGGATTTTTTGCCCTTCTCAGCAGCTTTATTGAAAATCACATCACATTCTACTGACTGGGGGAAAAATAGTATGTTTTGTTCTTTTAAAAAAATGCATAATTGTGCATTATATTAAAGCACGAGTTAAGGAGTTTTTTCTTAGCAGGCCAAAGGTAGGTAACACTTTGGCAATAATTTTCTGCTATCCCAAGTGTCCTTTTGTACACTTGGACTACAAATATGAATTGCCTCTATGACATGCTCCCAGGAGGTCAGGGGATGTGTTTACTGTCAGCCTGTACCCTTGGGGTAATATCAGCACTTCAGTTATTAGGGTTATAAGTTTCCGTGTTCATCGTGACATTGGTTTCCAGTTTTGATAACCCAGGACAGTATGCTCCCTTTCAATTTGGCAGAATTGGTACGAGGTTGTCAGTCAGCACTGTTACATGCTTATTTTCTTTTCAGGCATGTTTTGTATTTGTTTGCTACATGAAAATCACGGGCTTGGGACCAGCTGAAAATGTTCAACCCACACGAGATGTCCTAAAGGCATCCTCAGTCTGGTAAAGTGAGAGAGCTTGGAAACTGGGGTTCACGTCCCAGTTTTATAATTCATTAGCTCTGGGGTCATAGGACAGTTCCTTAATCTCTTGAAGCTTCAGTTTCCTCAACTTTGAATCACGAGTGTCAGATAAAATAGTATAATATAAATTATATTAGTAGAAATAGCTGACGTTCATTGAGTGTTGTCAGGGAGTGTGCCAAGAGCCGTACGTGGCTTGTCTCATTTAATCCTCACACCAGCACTATAATGTAGGAACTATTTTTTTTTAAAGATTAATTTTTTTAATTTGTTTTTCTCCCCTTCCCCCCACCCTCCTACCCACCCACCCCAGTTGTCTGTTCTCTGTGTCGATTTGCTGCGTGTTCTTCTTTGTCTGCTTCTGTTGTCGTCAGTGGCATGGGAATCTGTGTCTCTTTGGTTGCATCATCTTGCTGTGTCAGCTCTCCGTGTGTGCGGCGCCATTCCTGGGCAGGCTGCACTTTCTTTCGCGCTGGGCAGCTCTCCTTACGGGGTGCGCTCCTTGAACGTGGGGCTCCCCTACGCGGGGGACACCCCTGCGTGGCACCGCACTCCTTGCACGCATCAGCACTGCACATGGGCCAGCTCCACACGGGTCAAGGAGGCCCAGGGTTTGAACCGCAGACCTCCCATGTGGTAGATGGACGCCCTAACCACTGGGCCAAGTCCGCTTCCCTAACGTAGGAACTATTAATACCCCATTTCACAGAGTAGTTGACTGAGCTAGAAAGGGATTAACTCCTTTACTTTCCTAACATCTCTTAGCCAATAAGTGGTAGAGCTGTTACTTGAGCCCAGAGCGCCTGGCTCTATTGATTCTCCAGGTGTGATCCATAGAGCAGCAACATCAACAATACCTGGGAACTTGTTAGAAATACAAGTTCTTGGGACTATTTCAGACTGACTGAATCCAATCTTAGGGTGAGCAGCCCAGGAATTTCTGTTTTAACAAGGTTGCTGGGTGATTGCTATGCACACTAACGATTGAAACCCTGTTCTTGAAGCTGTGGTCTCAATCCTATAGTGTCATTTTTTGCATTCAGTGAATTTTTCATTCTCTAGAAGCCTCAGTGATCTGATTGCAAAGTTGCCCAATTGACTCTGGTTGATTATGTGGGCGTCTTCTCTTCCACTGCTTTGTACCTGCCTCTCCCTCTCCTGCTGTGTGCCCGGCCCAGAGAATGTCCTACATCTAGAGAAGAAGCAGTCAAAGGCATACAGAGAGCTGTGTTCTCTATTGTGACTGTCAGTATCCTCCCTTGACTCACACATTAACAAAGTCAATGTCTATTGACTCCGCATTAAAGTCAATGCAAAGTTTTTCAGTCAGAAATCCTACATAATTCAAAAAATGTACAAAGCATTAGTATTTAGGAAACTCTTTTGAATATGAGAACTATGACTATTAAATGCATAACCTTCCCCTCATTTATACCAAAAGAACTTTGATAGACTTTATGAATTCCGGGAGATTTTGTGAACTCACCAGAGAACACTGCATACTGCTCATTCTCTTGGAAAAAAGTCAAGTTATGTTTATGACCACCAAGAATAACAGATGCTGTAAATGCAACAATTTGGCATATAGCCAGATTGTTATATAAGCCTTTAGGGCTGTTAAAAATTCTTCTAGGAAAAAAAAATCAAATGGAAGGTTTTTTTATTCTATGTGGCCTCCAATCGAACTGAGTAACTACCAGGAAACATGTCATCAATATATGTCTTCAGTGAGTCTGAATATTCCTTCCTCCTGGCTGCAAATAGTTAAGGGTATGATAGCAAAAGAAAGGAAATTTCATCAGAAAATAGAAAAATATGTTTATTTATTTATTTTTTTTAGGTACCAGGGGCCAGAGATTGAACCCTGGACCTCGTATGTGAGAAGTTGGCTCTCAAATACTGAGCCACATAGGCTTCCCTGAGTTGTTTTTGTTTGTTTTTTGCTTGTTGTTTGTTTTTTCAGGAGACACTGGGAACTGAACCCAGGATCTCCATATGAGAGGCAGGTGCTCAAATACTTGAGCCACATCTGCTAATTATTTATATCTTTTAGAAAATTGTCTTTTTTAAAAAAGATACATAGATCACAAAAAATGTTACATTAAAAAATATAGGAGGTTCCCATATACCCCACTCCCCATCCCCCCCCCCACTTCTCCCAATCATCACCCTCTTTCATTGTGGCACATTTGTTGCATTTGGTGAATACATTTTGGAGCACTATAATCCATGCATTGCTACACAGCATGGATTATAGTTTACATTACAGTTTACACTCTCCCCCAGTCCATTCAGTGGGTTATGGCAGGATATATAATGTCCAGCATCTGTCCCTGCAATATCATTTAGGACAACTCCAAGTCCCAGAAATGCTCCCACATCACATTTCTTCTTCCTTCTCCCTGCCCTCAGCAACTACCATGGCCACTGTCTCCACATCAATGACACAATTTCTTTCATTGCTAGAGGCACAATACTTCTATAGTAGAATACCAGTAAGTCCACTCTAATCCATATTTTATTCATCCATTCTGTGGACCCTGTGATGGTGATATTCACTCCACCTCTAAATTGAGAGAGGGCCTAGATCCAACAAGGCTGATGGATGTGATTCTCCTGCTTGCAGTTGTAACTACTCTTTGTTCCCTGGGGTAGTGGTTGACCATCTTCACCTCCCTGTTAGCTGACCTGGGTAAGTCCAACGAACCAGTGAGTAGGTGTTGCAACTCTGCTGAGGCTCAGGACCCAGCTGGCACATGGCCACTCCGGAGATTCAAGATTTCCTGAGTATTCAGCAACCCCAGTGCCAACCACAGGTTCAGTAAAAGTGGCAGAAGAGGCATGTGTAGGAAGGTCACATCTGAGTTCAACTTCATCATACTCACGAACACAAATTCCAAAGTAGGGCCCACTGACAAGGCACTGAACTCCAGAGCCATCTGCCATGACTGTAGAACTTGTGTGTCTCCCTAGCCCTCAGGAGCACCAGTACCTGGGGTTGTATCTATTTTGGCTGTCTCTGGGATCCTGCTGATATGTGTGTAAGCGCGACCCCTCTGATAACCTCCTGACTCTTTTGTGAAGTCTCTTAGCCAAAAAAACTCATTTGTCTTTGCTATTTCCCCCTTTTATTCAAGGTATTTTTCTAGTTGCATCACCAGCTGGTGACTGTTAGTAATCCCTTGGTGCCAGGAGGCTCATCCCCGGGAGTCAAGTGCAATGCTGGATGGAAGGTAATGCATTTACATGCTGAGTTTGGCTTAGAGAGTGGCCATATTTGAGCAACACGGAGGGTCTCAGGTGATAACTCTTAGGCATCCTGCAGCTCTAGGCCTAGTTGAAATTTCAGGCACGCAGGCTCATAAGCATAGTCATCAGTATCAAGGGCTCATCATTGAACCATCCTTCTTCACTAGTCTTTCCCTTGAACCTGGGGGTTTGTTGCTGTTCCTTTGGGTAATGTGATGGAGCTCCCTGGCTAGGAACTCAGCATTCCCTTAGGTGTCATTTGTAACTTTACTTACTATGAAAATACCCAAGGAATATCCAAACATTTTTATATACCATATATACATGCCCTGGAGAAGTACCTCCCAACCATGTGTCCCCCATCAATAACACTCTACAGCAGTCTTCCTCCCCTGCCATAGTTGAACCCCCCTGTGGCCCAAAACTTCTTCAAAAATGAAGCCTAATATATTGCCAAATTCAATTAGAAGAAAAATGAAACAGTAATGATAGGTTTAAAGATTAGAAATAAAATACATACTAATTTAGAAAAACTAAAATAAAGTAAAAAATAATTGGGGTATTAAAAATGAAAAATATAATAAAACTTTGTTTTTGACGTTTGCCTTTCATCTCTGTAATAGGTGTTGCCCTGTATGTACATTGGCAAGGCAATCTCTTTCATTCCTTCTTCAGTGCCAACATCCTTTTTTAAAAAAAAATTTTAATTTTGTCTTCAAAAAATTTTTAGATCACAATAAAGCCACATATATAATATTGGGGACTCCCATATATCCAACATCGAACTCTTTTCCCCCTTCCCCAGCAATGATCTTTTTTACACGTTCATGTTATATTTGCTACAGCTGATGTACCGATACTGAAACAATATAGCTACAAACCATAGTTCCATTTTGGTTTACATTATAGTTTATATTTTAGGCTGTACACTTTTCTAAAATTTTAGTTACATTATGTTTTACATTATGGTTTATGTTTTAGACTATACACTTTTAAAAATTTTTGGTGAAATTTAACATGTCCTATATCCATCATTGCACGATCTTGTGGAACACTTCCATTGCGCCCCAGTTATCCTGCTTCCATCTATTCTATTCCTCTCTCCCCCTCCCCTCAGGGCCCACAGTGACACTCAAGCTTCACTGCATGAAAGACCAGATTCATAGATATTTGCAACAATGCTGAGGGCTTGACACACTAGACTGTCCTCATCCATTGGAAGCCACCAATGCTCTCAAGAGACAACATTCCCTCTGTTTGAGAACATCAGGCCTCCCCAGGTTGGGGGTACACCTTCCCACTTATTCTATCAGTCTCCACCCAATGATATAATACACTATGACAAGATGAGCACTCACACACTCCCTAGAAGCTTGCCCCTGTGCCAGATGCCCCCCATTAAGCACCCTAACAAGTAGCTCTTCCTTATTATATTTTTTAAAGAGTTTTCTCAACATTATAGTTTCAATCACATACCTGACAATCTCCTATGTTCGTCTGCTCTCCCAATCTTCCCCCCAATTTCTTGGGCCTTCTGACCCATCCTCCCAACCCTAGCCCCCCTCAAGCCTGCAAAACCCCATCCAATATTATCCCTATGCTTCCGTCTTATCCCTTCCCTGCACAACTACTTACCTCCACTTTATCATAGATTTCACCCATGTAGGTGTCAGCTCACAACCTTCCCCTCCCCCCCAATTTCCTGTAAGCCTATCATCCAGTCTCTAGCTCTCTGAGACAGCTTGATTTGCTTATTTCATATCAGAGAGATCATGTAGTATTTGTCCTTCAATGCCTGGCTTGCTTCATTCAATATGAGGTCCTCAAGATTCGTCCATGTTATCCCATGTGTTAGTACTGTATTCCTTCTTAGAGCTGAGTAGTATTCCATTGTATGTATATACCACATTTTGTTTATCTGTTCATCTGTTGATGGGCATTTGGGTTGATTCCAACTTTTGGCAATAACAAATAATGCCACTATGAACATTGGTGTGCATGTATTGGTTTGTATCCTTGTTTTCAGTTCTTCTGGGTATATACCCAGCAGTGGAATTGCTGGGTCATATGGCAAATCTATAGCTAGTTTTTCGAGGAACTGTCAAACTGTCCTCAGAATGGCTGGATCCTTCTGCATTCCCACCAGCAGTGAATGAGGGTTCCCATTCCTCCACATCGTCTCCAATACTTGTAGATTTCTGTTTTTTAATAGCCACCAGTCTGATGGGAGTAAGATTGTATCTTATTGTAGTTTTGACTTGCATTTCCCTAAAAGCTAGTGATTTTGAGCATCTTTTCATGTGCTTTTTAGCCATTTGTATTTCTTCTTTGGAGAAGCATCTGTGGGGTTTTTAGGTACTAGGGCTGGAGATTGAACCTGGGGCCTCATGTGAGGAGAAGCCTTTGCTCAACTACTGAGCCACATCAGCTTTCCTGAGTTGTTTTTTTTTGTTTGTTTGTTTTTTGCTTGTTGTTTTTCAGGATGCACTGGGAACCAAACCCAGGACCTCCCATATGAGAGGCAGGTGCTCAACTACTTGAACCACATCTGCTCCTTATTTATATCTTTTTAAAAAAGGCTTTAAAAGTTATTATTAGAAAACTTCAGAAAATATAATAAAGTCAAAGGGCTAAATAAAGATCATTCACATTCAAATTATTCAGCATATTCACTGTTAACATTGTCGTAGATATATCTTTGAGACTCTTGCTTATATTGATATTTAAATTATAGATATATATTTTACTAAAAGTTAAGTCCTACTTTGTCTTCTGCTTTGAAAATGTAGGAGTTTGTGGTTGTCATTTTATGTGTAGAGCTCTCCAGCATGACTCTTTTGGCTGGAAAGAATTGTTAACTCTTACTCTGTACCTCAGTTGTTTTGGCTCCCATGTTGGGTCTGCTGGAGACATAATCCAGTATCTCTTCCTCAGACATGGGGAAATAATTGAGCAGATACAAAATGCCTCTTATAGTTGGCCACATTATAACCAAATAAAATGACTAATATGAAGTTTCTGAATCACTCATTCTGTTATGAATGGCTTGCTTTCTGTATTTCCAGTTGACTATTGTGCAGTTCTACTTTAGAAAGTTCAACTTTAAGGCACATTATCTGTGATTAATAGCTTTCTTTCCTTACCAAAATAAGGAGTACATATATTCCAAGATAAGCACTGACTTCACTTATTTTGTTCTTTTTTTCCCTCAGGGAAATTCTGCCCCAGGAAAATCATTTTTAGGGGGATTCCAGAGATCAAATACAGGCCATGTGAAACCATGTCTTAATTGTTTAGTTTAATGGGGATATGTAAGGATGGAAAGCTTATTGTAAGTCTAAAAGTTTCTAGACTTAGGCCCTGACTACACATAAATTGGCTTGGGAAAAAAAGACAGTTGCATTCAGTTGGACATTTGGCGATAAACTGGTTACCAACTGCCCACAATTTACTACATGTTTTCAAGCTGATTTGTGTTGTGTGGATAAAGCCAGATAATTTTCTTTGTAGTGGGTTTTTCTGTCTTTCAAACGGAAATATTTTACAAACGGAATATTCCAAATGCAAAGGCAGGTGCTCTTTAATATGACCTAAAGAGTTGTCAGTTCACGAAGAGCCTAACTTGTCCAAATCTGTTCATAGGCAATGGGCACGTCTTCATTCAGGTGACGTCTCTTCATGGCAGGACATACATGGCAGGTCCTCATGGAGGAGAATCACCTCATTCTGCTCCAGATCATGGCCCTCAGGTAAATAACAGGGACTGGCATGGAACTTGGGGGAATATAAGAACAAATTCTTGAAAGTACACTGAATTAGCCTTGAATAGGTAGATAGCATTGATGGAATTCTAAGAATAATTCATTTTCTCTTAACTGATCTGAATTCCTCTACCAGCCCCTCAGTAGACAATTTCATGTCTTTTGTTTGTCCCCCGTTGTAAAGAATGGACATTATTATTTATAATCTGTAAAGGTTAAATAGGGACTAAGTATTACTTAAATGTAGCAAGTCCTTCTAGTTTAGAAGATAGGTCCTAGAAAGGAAATTAGAAAATGGAACCGTATATCTTTTTTAACCTTAATTCTATTACTCACCAAAATCCAAACAATCCATTGAGAATAAGCCCAACTGGTTATAGAATCCTGTGAGGAAAAATCAAAAGAACAAAATTTTAAAAAAATCTAATTTGAAAATTTATGTAGCGACTTTTCCTTTAAGGAGGTGGAACATGACTTTCTAACCTGTAAGTACGGGCTGCACATAGTTACTTTCTTCCCAAGGGTACAATGTGGAAAGGAGAGAAAAAGTAACTTTATAGAGAAGAAACTGAAAAGACACTACCTCAGTCAGGTGATCAAGGCTAACATCAAGAGTTAGCCTTGATAAGACATGTTCACAGCATGCATCCTTGATGTGCTGTGATGACAATAGCACATTAAGTCTGTGGTCTTTCTCCCTAAAGCCCACCACCCCAATCTACTCATGAGAAAAACATCAACAGATGCCATTTGAAGGACACCTACTTGACTAGTACTCAAAACTACCAAGATCATCAAAAACAAGGACAGTCCTATGAAGCAGATATGGCTCAAGTGATTGTGCTACTGTCTACCATATGGGAAGTCCAGGATTTGATTCCCGGGGTCTCCTGGTGAAGGAAAGCTGGCCCACGTGGCAAGCTGGTCCACGTGGTGAGCTGGCCCATGCAGAGAGCTGGTGCAGCAAAATGATGCAACAAAAACAGACTCAGAGAAGACACAATAAGAGACACAGCAGACCAGGTAGCTGAGGTGGCACAAGAGATTGAGCGCCTCTCTCCCGCTCTGGAAGGTCCTAGGATCAGTTCCTGGTGCCACCTAATGAGAAGACAAGCAGACACAGAAGAGCACACAGTAAATGGACACAGAGAGCAGACAACAGGGGGTGGGGTTGGTGGAGAGAAATAAATAAATAAATTTTTAAACAAAACAAAACAAAACAAGGACAATCTGGGAAATTGTCACAGAGCAGAGGCACCATAAGCCATGACGACTAAATAAAATGTGGTGTCCTGGATGGGAACCTGGAATAGAAAAAGGAAGAGTAGTAAAAAAAAAAACAAGGAAATCTGAATAAGGTGTAGACCTTACTAATAAGGTAAGATTGGTTCATTTCATTGTGACAAATGTACTGTACAAATATGTTAACAGGGGAAATTGTGTGTGTGCTATATGGGAGCTGTCTTCAATATCTTCACAAGTTTTTTTTTTTGGTAAATATAAAAGTATTCTAGGATGAAAAGGTTATTAAACCATCTAATTTGATCAAAATTATTTGTTTTTAATCATAGTAATATTGAAAAAGGGAAAAACGCTATCAACATTCGAAAGAATAGAATGTGCTGAGTTAGGAAGCATATACTGAATTTGACCACTGGCATGGCTGAAACACAGAGCAAAAAGGAGGCAGTAGTGAGAAATGATGCCCAACAGGTCGATTTGGGACTGCTTACAGGGGGTCTTATTTTCTGTGTTAAGTGTTTTTGTCCTTTCTGCTGGCAGTGAGAAGCCATCAGAAGCTTTTAAGAATGTGATTCTAGCAATGGGAAAACATTTGTCATTGATGTGGAGGCAGTGGCCATTGGAGATTCTAGGGGGAGGGAGAGGGAAAAATAGGTGTAATACAGGGGCATTTTCCGGACTTGGGAATCGTCTTGAATGACATTGCAAAGACAGATACAGGTCATTGAATAACCTGTCATCATTTACAAAATTGTGCTGGAGAGAGTTTAAACTATAATGTAAACTATACTCCATGCTTAGTGGCAATGCTCCAAAATGTGTTCATCAATTGTAGCAAAGGTACCACACTAGTGAAGGACATTGCTAATGCAGTAAAGTGTCGGACAGGTAGGGAGTGGGGCATATGGGAATCCCCTATATTTTTCATGTAACATTTACATAATCTAGGTACCTTTAAAATTTTTTTAAAGTGTTAAAAAAAAAAAGAACGTAAGCAGATCCTGCTTTAGAGAGATGACTCCTGCTTAGTAAGGATGGGTTAGCACAGGGATAGACGAGGTGGAAAGAGCACTCCAGGTCTCCTCAAGCTGGATTAAGAAAAGATGAGACTGAATTATGTCAGTGAAGTAGATGTAGGGAGGAAAGATTTTGGGGGGAAAAGTGAATTTCTCTTTCATCTATGTGTCCTTTACTCATTCACTCCTTCAGTTGGGCAGTCAGTCAACAAACACTACCTACAGCCCTGAAGGTGGGACACCACCTGCGAGTGGCTGTGCACTCTGAAGGGCGCCTCTGGAGCTGAGCAGTGGTACACCTCAAGGGAGCTGGGCATGCGCTGAGTGCTGAGGGCACAGCCCCCAACTGATACAGTCCCTGTCCATAGGGAGCTCTCCCACCCGCCAGGGCCAGACTAAGACTTGAGGCTCCCCTGGTCAGGAGAATAATTTGACATTCCTTCAAACTGACAGGGAAGAATCTAAGTGCTTTGTTGGGAGTGCTCTACCTTTTCTCTCTAGTCCAGAGCAATTCAGCTGCAGCCCCCAATTTGTTTTTCTCACCCAGCAAAACAAATGTCCTGGGGCTAACAACACCCACCTACCAAGAAGGCAGTTCAGTTAGTCCCTATGGTATTTCACTGCTCACTGTGAGATACTTGATGCTCCTTCAATTCATGTTCACTAAAGGTGGTCAGCTAAATCCAGGTTTCCCCCACCTTACTGCAGTCTGGTGAGGTTTTGGCAGTAGAGGTGATTTGGCTTCCTTTTTGAATTGATGTTTGGGGAGGCTGTATGCAAGGGCTGCCCCTTAATCCAGCTCTAGTCTAATGTGGGAGACACATGAAACAAACCTTTATGAATATTTCATTGTGTTAAGTTGGTTTTTGACATAAAACAAATAACACGACTACCCCAACATTCCCAGGCACATCTCTTTACCTTCTTTATCCAGGTCCATCCCTGAGCCATCTTACGGAATAAATAGCTCAAGGTCCTATGGGACTCCTAAGAGAAGGTCTGAAGGAGGTGTGTGGGGCAGTGTACCTGAGTTTGCAGTTCAGGTCAATACTGCCAAGAGGTCTGTCTGCCCGATGTGCACAGAAGCCAATACTGAGTCACCAGGATTTTGAGAAGAGTTTACTGCATGGTTGGTCAGCAAGGAGACTGGAGATCAGTCTCTGTGAACAAAATGGGTACTGGGTTTTATACCGTCTGCAGAAGGTGGGTTTAAGAGAGTGGCTAAAAATGGGTGGGATGATGTGGGCCAATCCCATTTGGGAAAGGCAGCTGAGTGGCATGGTTAAGAATGATGTGGGCCAATCCAGTTTCGGAGAGGCAGGGTTAAACATACCATGCTCTGTTGCAATTGTGCTTGGTCCTGAAGTGGAAGTCTAGCATGCTCTGTGACTAGAACCATTAGAGCCTGCTTCAGAAACAGTAACTTTTCTCGTGAGGCATCAAGCCTTCTAGGAATGAACATGAAGAGGTGGGCATTTGAATGGAAGTTTCTAGACACTTCTACAAACTAGTAAGGGAGGGGCTACTCTGAAAAGTGGGTTAGTCAGCAATGGGTTCAATGGGGTTGGTAAGTGGCAGTTTCAAGGTCATGTAGGAGAAGACTGCTTCCTTGGTGTACGGCAGAGTGGAATGGGAGCAAAGGCCCCCGAGAGAGGTACTGATTTATGTCAGACTGCAGGTTTTCACCCAAGAAAGAGACTTCATTCTTCAAAACACACGACTTCTACGTAAATGCAGAAAAAGAGCAGTAAGAGGGACAAGAGGCAAGGTAGAAGCTCAGTGTTAGTACTGTATTAAATCCCATACACTAGATTGTTCAGGGCTCTAGAAAGTATAGCCTGGGACACTGTGCATCACCTTGACTCTTTTGGAATGGGTTGATGGGTAATCAGCAACATATTAGGTGATGTTTGCCTTCAGGATCTACATACTTCTTTCTGAATATTTTCCCAATCCCTCTACGCCTCTTTGTAGCTGCCTGCCCTTTCTCCTTTTCTCCCCAGTCTCCTCCCGCTAAATCTAATCCAGGTGGATCTCAACATACGCCATGTAGAGCTTCGTGTGAATTTGTCACTTTTTACTTTTTAAGAGGGATTTGTAGCTTAGCTTCATCTTTCCTGGGGAATGTAAAGGTTTACGCCTTGGTAAAAGCACTATAGACAAAAGCTGGGTGTTCGAGGATTTGGGGGCACGTGTAGGAAGGGCTGGTCAGGGAAGCCTCCGAATTCACACAGACCAGGAGCTGCTAATTCAGCTTCGCCCGCAGCGGTGGAACAGCAGCCCCGCAGCTCCAGCGCTGTTGCTGAAGCCCCAGGAGGGAGGGTCAAAGCCCGCCCCACGCCCCTCATTCCTGTTGGGAAGCTGAGGACACAGCGGTTAAGAGATTTCCCTTTGTCGCCTGTCTGACTGCAGTTTTGAATGTCAGTTCCTTTACTTACTAGTTGGGCAGAGTACTTAACCTCCTGGAGCATCAAACACTTCATCTTAAAGTGCAGGTAATAATAGATGCCACCTCACAGGGCCGTTGCTATGAAGATTGAATGAAACGACGCTTGCACGGTGATCTAGCCTAGCACTTTGTGAAGCGTCAAGTAAGCTATTAGCTGTTACTGTGGAAAGAGAAACTAAACTATTTTCCATTGCATTTGAACAAACACTGGCCCTGTTTCCACAGAGGAGAAGATGGGGGTGCATAGATGGGAGAGAAAAAGGCAAGATTTTCAACAAGCTCTAAATGATACTGATGCCAGCTCAGGCAAATGCAAAGACGTTGGGAGTGACAGTTCTCCTACTCCCTAACGCTTGGTGATGAAATAATGACACGGATGACAAGTTCTCTTCTCCCCCCTCCCCCAATTTCCCTGCCTACCTGGTTAATCCAGGGGCTCTATCTGTGTGCTGCACCTGATGAAGAATAAGAAATTCTAACAATGATGTCTAAAATGTATTAAGTTTCTGGTATCTGAGAACATTTGTATTGCAATATCTGATCAACATAAACATCATTTATTAGGATTTTAAGGAGCTGTGTTCTGGGCCTAGTAATTTGAGCTCTCAGTATTTTCAGACAAACTTACATTGAAAAAAAAAAAAACAAGTGTCTGCACCAGTTACAAAGCATTAGAATAATTTATTTATTAGAAAATACATTCTCATTTCTCTGAGGTGGTTTGGAAATGACACTGCCTGAGGGGTGAATGAGATAACAGGTCATACTGAACTCTCTCCCAGCCCTATATTAGTCAGTGAAGGCTCTTGTTCAAATCGATGTTTGAATAAATATAATAATAGCTGTTGCACACAGGTCTCGGATTTAATTATATTTTTGACCTTTTCTTCTTTTAAGGTGGAATGTACCAGTATACCAATATACAATGTTAATAGGTTTACCCCTACTTGCTTCTCCTATAATTATTCAAATAATTGTAAATAATACTAAGCATTTGTTGAATGCTTACTATGTATCATACCTGGCTCCAATTTACATATTTTACATCTTTTAAGGTATAAAGCTTTATATTTAACTTACTACTTGACAATTCCACTGGAATATTCCATAGGCATTTCAAATTTAGAACCAAAACACAACCGTTGCTTTGCTCCTATAAATCTGATATTTTCCACATTAGTACATGACACTACCATCCACCCAGTTGCAGAAGTCAGTCTTGATTTTGTCATGTTCATATCTTACACACAATTCCTGTTACCTCCAACATAAATACAGAATCTGCCAATCCCTCCAAATCAACTCTCACCCTGCTAGTCTAAGCACCATCACGCTTCATTTAAACCACTGCAGTAGAGAAGCGGATGTGGTTCAAGCAATTGAGCTCCCACCTACCACATGGGAGGTCCGGTTTCAGTTCCTGGTGCCTCCTAAAGAAGACAGAGAGCTGGCATGACAGGCAGGCACAGCACGCTGACCCAACAAGAGACACAAGAAGAACACATAATGAGAGCCACAACAAAGCAGGGAGCAGAAGTCCCCAGTGCCTCCTAAAGAGGATGAACAAGACAGTAAGCTGACCCAATGGGCAGGCGTGGCAAACTGATGCAACAAGATGGCACAACAAGAAACACAAAAAGAAAAACACAATGAAAGACACAACAAAGCAGGGAAGGGATGTGGCTCAAGCAATTAGGCACCTCTCTCCCATATCGGAGGTCCCAGGTTTGGTTCCCGCTGCCTCTTAAAGAAACAAGGAAGCTGAACAGATACGGCAAGTGTAAACAATGAGGGATTGGAAATAAATAAATAAATAAAATAAATCTTTTTTTAAAAAAAAACCACACTGCAGTAGCCTCCTTCAAACTTTCGTCATTGCCTCCCTAAGTCCATTATGCCTAGAGAGGTCAGAGTGGTCTTTTATCTAATATTTGATTATGAAAAATTGCCAACATACAGAAATGTTGAAATAGTTTTACAGTGAACCTCTATATACGCACCATCTAGATTCCACAATTAATGTTTTACTTATTCTTGTTTTATCACATATCTGCCCACCTATCCATTCCTCTATTCATCCATTGATCCATCTTAGTTTTGGTGCATTTCAAAGAAATTGCAGATATTAATTTCCTTCCCTCTAAATGCCTCATCATGCACATCATTAAAGAGTTCAATACTTGGGTATAATTTTTGCTTTTAATGTAAAAATTTTAATTCTGAGGTTACATCTGCTGAGTTTTGACAACTGTGTAATGTTAACCCTTATCAAGTATAGAATATTCTCGTCACTCCAGAAAGCTCCTAAGGGAGCTCCTAAGGGTATAAGTACCCTTCCTAGTCAGTCCCTGCCTCCTCCCTACCCCTGGAAACCACTGTTATAATTTTTCTGTCTGTAGATTAGTTTTTCTTTTTCTAGAATAGCATATAAATGGAATCACATAGTATGCTGTTACCTGTATCAGTACTTCATTCCTTTTTATTGCTGAGTAATAGTCCATTTATGAATATATCAGTTAGTTTATGATTCTTTTATTGGTGGATATCTGAACTCTTTCCAGTTTTAAACTATTAGGAATAAATTTGCTATGAACATTATTGCATGAGTCATTTTGTGAATATCTGTTTTCATTTGTTTTGGGTAAATGCCTAGAAGAATTGCTGTAGGTGTATATTTATTTTTAAAACAGAGTGATCTTTTAAAAATGTGTCAAATAATGTCACTCCCCTGTTTAAAATGTTCCAATGACTTTCCCATTGTACTTAGAATGAAATCTGACCACAGTATAAGGATCAGGGTTATGTCTTCCTGTCCAGCTCAGTCTCATGCAACTCTGACCGTGTCTCCCATCCTCAGTCCGCCTGCCAGCTTGGCTCACTCTGGCCTCTACACTGAACAAGCCAAGTGTGTCCCCAGCTCACTTACACCCATGCCGTTACCCCAGACAAGGGAGACACTCTCAACTTGTTGCATGTCTGGCTCCTCATTCTTCAGATGACTTGCTCTTAACCAATGGAATAGAAGCCACTTTGTATGATTTCCAAGGCTAGGTTGTTGGAACTGTGGTAGCTTCTGTTTGGGCCCTTGCAAATGCTTATTCTTGGAACTCTAGCTCTAGTAACTCAGCCACCCTGCTGTGAGAAGCCCAAGTCATGTGGAGAGATATGGGGATATATACGGGACAAGCCCAGGTGAGCTCGTACCTGTGAGCCAGCACTACCTCCTGTCCCTGTGAGGGAAGGCTGAGCCTGCAGATGATTTCAGCCTCAGCTGACACCTGACAGTGACTAGATGAGAGACCCCATGAAAGAATTCCCAGAGAAGCCCAGTCAACTCGCAGAACCTGGAATAATAATCATAAAATACTGTTTTAAACTACTAGGTTTTTCGGTGGTTTGTTGTGCAGTCATTGTGAACTGGAGTGGGGACCTCAAGCAAGTCTAGTGGTTATATTACCAAACTGAACCAACTGGTTCTCCTAAATCAGTCATCCTCTTACAGTCCCTGTTTTGGTTAATGGTATGGCTATCGACTCAATCTTGAACCTGGAAATCATCTTTCTTTCCTTTTCTTCTGTGTCACCTTCCACATCCAGCCAACTGCCCCCCTCCTTCTGCACATGCTGTCATCTGAACAGCTCCTGTAGCTCTCCCTTGCCCCCAGCCCTGCTCCTGCCCCCTCTGCTGGGGCTCTCACCAGCTCTTCTCTGCAGGTACAGCGCTGACGTCACTGGCCTTCCTGTCTACCACCACCCTCCCCAATCCATTCTCTCCTCTGCTCTCAGACATCTTCCTAAAATGTAGATCTGACCTTGGGTATAAAACCCTGCATGGCTCCCAGTTGCTCTCAGGATTAAGTACAAACTCTAGTGGGATACACAAACCCTTCATAATCTGGCCCTTTACTTCTTCATCCTCATTTATTTCCACTGCTCCAAATCCCCATTCCCCTTGACCCATTTATATCTACTCCTCCGTTCCTCAGAACACTGTTCTCTGTTTCATCTCTGGACCTTTGCACATGACTTTTGCACATGACTATAGGTCACTATGTAACCTATAGTGCTTAAGATCTCAGACCCCGGATCTAATTGTGGCTTTGTCACTTTTTAGTTTACTTACTCTCTGTGTATCAGTAGCCACATTGGAAATAATAATAGAGACTACCTCATATAGTTCTTGTGAGGTTTCAAAAGATTAACACAGCTAAACAGCTTAGAATGGTGCCCAGCCTATTGTAGACATATCAAAGCCTCTAGCACACCAGTACCTGTTGGCTCCTGCTATTGTTATTTTTTTCTTTCTTTGGAATTCTGTCTCTTATCCCCTGCTCCTCTCTCAGTCTTTACTTGACTGGAAGCTCCTATGCATCCTGCAAGACTCAGTTCCAGCGTCTCACTTTTAGGGAAGTCATCAGCAACCGCTCTCAGAGTTCTTGATTTATGCCCTTTGCTCCCTGCCCCCATGTTTTGCAGATACCTTATTATCGCAGTACTCCTCCATACTTAAAATATTTAACTACCAGACAGAAAAACTGGAACTGAATCCCAATGACTGGCACACAAAAGGACCTCAGCGAGTGCTTACTGAATGAATAATTGGCAAACAAACACGGGAATGAAAGAAACTAGGGCAGAAAGTATTCCCACTCATCTTGGGGAGGTGAGAATCAGAGAAGAAAAGAATAAAAGAGGGTGGGGTTTGATGGAGAGCATTTTTGTGTCAGTGAAACTCAAGTTGTGGGACATTGCTGCTCATTATTTTCTTTCCTTCCCAAATCAATCTGAGTTGTGCAGGCAGTAATAAACACTGTATCTTCAGCCTGTTACTGCCCTGCCATTTGTCTCACCCCACCCCCTGCCCTGCTGCCTCATCATCTTGGGATTATCCAGAGGGGTTGCACATGGTGCCCTCTTCGTTCTTCAGGGCACACCCAAAGATCCACATTAATCCCAAAGTGTGAAAAACCAAGTGACTTTCTTCACCCAGAATTCACTATGACCTGGCAGTGATTCACACCAAGCCAGCCTAAGGAAAGTGGGCTGGAAGGGAACTGTTCACTCATGACTCAGTAAATCCAAAAAGCAGAGCTTTTGGCCAGTATCAGTGAGATGAGTAAAAAGAACTTGACTTCCTGAGACTGGAGACTGTCCTCGCCGAAGGGGAGAGAGGCCTTATTTCAACTATATTTACAAAGAAACATGAAAGCAATATTTTCTAGGCTTTCAGAGGAAACTAATGCGCTTGTTGTCTGCATGAGGAAATGCCTCTGCTCTCTCTCATCAGAGCTTGCGCTTGATTCTCTCTTCTTGGTGGCCATCAGCACTTGGCAATGCAAGAGTGAGTGTTCTTTGCAGAAAAGCGATCTCTCAGGATGACCACAGGTCACTTATTTGGGCTACTGTCCATGCTGCACGCCTCAGGGTAGCTCTTTTGGTCTGACAGCTGCACCCAGGGTGGGAACAGAGGCTCTGACTGCAGCCTGCTTTCTCACAGTACTGGGGCCTCCTCAGTACTTCAGTACCACTGCAGCTCTTAAGCTGTCTTCAAAAGCAATGGCAGGGGTCCTTCAGGGTGGAATTCACTTTCTATAAAGACGGCAAAGAGTGAGTAGGATACAACAATTTCTGCAGTCTAGGAGAGAACTCCACCTGTAAAAGCAAATCTGTAGCATACTTTCTAAGTGCTTTGTTTATATTTGTGGCACCTACCAGACTGTGGTCACTTAGTTTTCCAATATGTTCATTGAGCAACAGCACCTGGTATGACGTCTAACCCAGCATATGGGCCACAGAGTGTACACAATGGTAATTCCCTCAGCCTGGCTAGCGTTCAGGGTACAACCGGTGTGTGGGACTATGGAGTGGATTTCCTTTCTTGCCCTGAAGCTAATTCACCTTTCTTGGGGCTTGAGGCTTCTCATTTTGCTCTCCTGAATCAATCGAGTCAACTAACTCAAGTTAGAGGGACAGTACTGTGACTGAATTGCCAAGATAGTTTTTTAAATGATGATCTTTTTTACTAAGTGCCTAAAGCAGAAATTTAAGAAAGTGAGGTTGGCTAAAAGCTCTTGCTGGATAAACATTGCTGCCCCCTTGAAAATTCTGGGAGTTCCAGCCTGGCTGTTGACCTTTCTTTGCCATTTATCTAGTTGTTTAGCTGTAGCATTACTTAACTTGTATATGGAATGCTGCTCCGGGTTCTGGGAAATACAGAGAGCTGTGCTCCCTTTCTGCAAGTTGGTCACATTTTAAGTGGAAAGTCAATAAACGACATATCCCAACAGTTTAACCATTATAAACATGGAAAAACGATTTTCATATGCAATAGCTTTCTGCAAATAACATGAGCCACATTCTTGCCCAAGTGTTTGGCCATGACACTTCCTCCTTTTACAGAGGAAAAAAACACCAAAATGAGGGAAGATTGTCAAAACACATTTGAGCCTGTGCACATGGCGGTCCCTCCACTTCCCCCCCGTTACCACTTTACCATCTATCTAACCAAAGCCCATATTTTAAATGGCAGTGAAGATTTAGTCCTGGGAGCCTTTGATAGTCACCACCCTTTACAGACACACACACACACAAACACACATGCACGTGAACACACACACAGAGCTGTTTTAGTTGTCTCTCCTTTGTGGTCCCAACAGCAAACTATAATGCTCCCATCAGGACAGCTTTTACTACTAGGTATTGTGATTTCCCCTGTGATTGTAGGCATCATATCTGCCTGTTTACCTTTATATTTCCTTTGCCACTAGAATAGTGTCCGGCCCATATTAGCCAATCAATAAACAGTTGCTGAAAGCATGCATGCATGAATGAATGAGTAAATGGCAGAACCAACATTACAGTACAATTTTTATCTGCTATTCAGTAACATGTGCAGTAACATCCTAGGTATTTTTAGATCTCCATTTCTGTGCGTCTGTAGAAGGCATTGTAATTGCAATGATATATTGTTTATTAAATCCTTCACTTAACCTGTAAGATTTAGTGCTTGTTCAGGGATTAGAGTTTGATGAAACTGGTAAGAAAGGCTGTAAAGACCAGTTGATTTCTCATCTGGAAAGCTCTTCCTTAGGTTGAGCTGTACCTAGGTCATCCATTTCAAAATACCAACTGTTTCTTATGGCATGCAAAGTGTTCAGGGGTGACTGACGGACTAGGAGAAGGGGTATGACTATCTTAAGAAAAACTGCAAAAATAACTCTAAGGAGACATGACCTATCAGATTCCGTTTCCACTGAAATTAGGACCAAAATTTGCAAAAAGGACAGGGAATATATTCTGGAAATACAGCAGTGAAGGTGAGGGCTAAATATCTTGCAGGACTTAATCTGAAGTGAGTGAACTTTACTTAAAAAGCAAAGTATGTAAAAAGTTAGGATAAATTTTGTTTTAAAGTATCCTTGAAGGTCACTGAAGTAGGTTTTTAAATTTAGCTTCCTAAATCCAGTTTTTGGTTTGTTAGTTATTAGGGGATGTTTTGAATAAGTAATTCATGAAGAACTCTGGACTCACCCCTACTGTGTTCTCCTTCAAGGTTTGGTCATCTAGAAAGAATTTCTTCTGCACGTTAAAGGCTCACAGTTTAGAAACATGGTACCTTCTGCCTGGCGTGTAATATGCTGCTCAGGTTCTTAAAGATTGAGATGAATCATAATAAGGGAAATGATCCTAGACCGGAACACAGAGGGCTGGTGCATGTTCACTGTAACCTTCCAAGAGAGCTCTTCATCTCGTTTACATGTTCTTGAGAGGGTGCCTTCATGCTGTGATGAATTAGCCATCTGACGGCCAAAACTCTCCTGGCTGTGTCACACAGCAGTTGTTTCGTCAGAGGTCCTGCGCATCTGGTTTACCTTTCAATCACCTGCCATGTTATGTGTTGCAAGTGTATTTTAAAAAACACATACACACATACATATACAATGCACCCTCTGAGAATATGACTCTCTGTCTTTAATCTAGTTGTATATAATATATGCGGTGAGTTTTTAAATGAAAAATCTTTCTATAACTACAAGTGTATGGATTAGAAAGCAGATGAGTTGGGCCCTTTTGCTATCTTGATCAATAGCTTGATCTGTTAGATTCAAAAGGAAACTGAGACTGTGTTCCATTGCCTAAAAGGTCCATACATCAGGTTAAGGAAGTCTGTAATAAAAGGTTCATAAGTCACCATCCTTAATGAGAGAAACCGTAGAGTGGGGTTGTTAAATTCCAAATTCAGACAGATCCAAGAGGGAATCTAACCTCGGCTACTTACTAGCTATGTGATCTTGAGCAATTCACTTAGTGCTTCTAAGGCTATCTACTTAACCATATACTACAAATAATAATTATATCTATGCCAGAGGGTTCCTTCAATGGTTAATGAGATAATGCACAAGGAAGTATGACACACAGTGAGCATTCCATAAATATTTCTATAGAAATGATGGAGATTATTGTTTAAACATCCCCTATGTTCTAAAAATGAAAAGTCACTTTAGGGATGAAACCTACCCCTGAAAGTTAACTCAGAAACCTGTTCCAACAAGGGCATAAGTTAAAAAAAGAGAAGGGGAGGAGGGTAATATTTTTAATCTTAGAGTTTAGGAGAAAATGAATTTTTTATCATTTAGCAAATCAAGGATCTCTTAAGGACATCCAAGAGGGCACATTCTAAATGAGTTAAAACAATTCTTGTAAATTGAATAGATTTCCCTCATGAAAAATTTTACTCAGACCAATTTGTTGGGACCTTCATTGAGAAATGAACTTTTCATCCTTGCTCGGGTAATGCAACCAAGAAACCAGTAAATTTCCCAAAACAGCTAACTTGCTAAAAGCAGCTGCTCTCTTGAAAATGTTGTATTTCTTCATTAAAATATATTATTATTTTTCTTCAACATTATTGTGGGTTTACCTTGTAACAGAAAGTATTATGTTCATAACTAAGTTGGGACAATAGAATATGTCCATTAAAAAAGAAAAGCCATATATGGTATCACGTATTAAATGCCTTAAAACTGCTGACTGACAGCACAAGAATGAGCAATTCCCATCTAGAAAAAGAAGAACTGGGATCTAGTTTTTGTTCCACCACTTATTAAGACTATAATCTGGGAAAAGTTACTTAAATTCTTTAGCTTTCAGGTGTTTGTTTTTTTAAAAGAAGGAATCCAGTTTATTCATACAGTTCTTCTTTAAGTTCCAAAACATGACATTACAAACGCAAGCAGGTTCCTTTGCTCATAACATTTCCTCAAATTTTGTTCTATTTTTATTTTTAAAACAGAACACATACATGAAAGAGAAAAAGAGAAAACACTCCATTTTTTTCATACTATGTTTCAAAGTCCATAACTTCTAATATAACTGAATTTTTAGATAAGGTTTTCACCATTTCTTGGAAGAAATTAAAACCCATGAAATAAAACATCACAAAGATACCCTTCTTTAACTTTTGGTTTACCTAATGGGAATATTTTTAATAACAAACTTTGTAACATCTTTCACTGCCAAACAAATGCTTTCAGTTTTCCAAATGTAAAATGGATGTGATAATATCTGTCCTACCGTTTCCATAAGGTTGTTTGAAGGTTCAAATGAGGGAAGGTTTATGAAAGACATAATAAATTATAAAACACTGATCCATGTGTGCGTATTTTCCTTCCTCTGCCTCCTCGTAGAGTAAGACTCTATGAGAATCTGTTTGATTCTCTCTTTTCTTGTTTCCTATCTTAACTTACGCCATATCTGAAAGTTGTACCATTGTGTGCTGTGTGTGTGCTTTATCAAGTCTTATCAAGCTGAAGCAGCAGGACTAGACACAGACGTCTGGACTCCTAACCCTGAAGACAGCGTGGTTGGAGAAAGATAGCCTCTCATGTGGACCTGCCTCAGAATACTTTAGAAGCTAGTTGGTGTTACCCTCCACTTAGAGTAGGGTAAACTGAGCAGTCATTCATTTAACACTCACTCAATAAATGTTTATAAAGAGCCTACCCTGCCCTGGGAGCCCTGCACCTAACTGAAATCCTATCGAAAAAGGACTAAGGGCCTCGAACCCAGCCCTAACACTGACCTTTGCTCATTTCCTGACATGGGACAAATCACTCACCTTCTTGTCCTTTGGTTTCCTCCCCTGTGAACTGAAGGCTGGTTCATTGCAAAGCACCACACAACATTACGCCTGAACACACTGGTATTTAGAGACAAAGCGTAAAAAATAATGGGTATGAAACCCCTTTTCATTAAACTGTGTGAGAAGGATAGTGATTAGAGCATTAGGTGAATTCAGGAATTTGAGTAAATTGGGTGGTGGGGGAGGGAGTTGGGGCAAGACGAGACTGACAACTTGCAGACCGGGTGCTTATAGGGAAAGTATGGGTGATGTGTCAGGAGGCGGTACTGTGTTAATATTTAGAGAATTTTAAAACTAAAGATCTCATGGGCCAAAGAATTCTTTGTGGGGTGATGAGAAATCCCAAATTTGGTTGATAAGCCTAAAAGTAGATAACACTTTTACATGGGATGATACGGTACTTTTTCTCCTTGATTGTCTACATTTTTTTTTTTTTGCTGTAGGGTTTCTCAACTCATTGTGAAATGTATTAAACATAGATAAAAGCAGTATCTAACGAAAAGATAAAGCTTTTAAAAATTTAATACAGGAGAGCAGATGTGGCTCAAGCAGTTGAACATCTGCTCCCCACTGGGAGGTCCGGGATTCAGTTCCCGGTCCCTCCTGAAAAAACAAAAATCTACAACAAGCAAAACAAATGGAAAAAACCAACTCAGGAAGCCAATGAGGCTCAGTGGTTGAGCGCTGGCTTCCCACAAACGAGGTCCCAGGTTCAATCTCCAGGTACATCAAGAAAGAAAGAAAGAAAAATTGGTACAATCATGTTCAAGACAGGAACTGAAGTGTGTTAAGGGGAAGTCTTGAGAGGAAGAGAACTAACACGCATTGAATTCAAGTGAGCATGTGCTGGGCACTTGGGCACTTTCACATCTACAAAATAACGTCACTGTTGTCTTACAAAGCAGTTGTTCTATAGATGTGAAACCTGAGTCTCAGAGATAGAGAAATTGGTCCAAGTCAGAGAATTGTTATGTTGTTGAGCTCAGGTTTGAACCGTGTGGCTTCGAAGTTATTCTTCTCTCAGAAACTGCATTTACGCAGCACAATTGGCAAATGTGCTTTATCTTCAGAGAATCTCTATATGGAAAGGGGACTCTGTGTTGGTATTACCAGCTGGTGCTGAAGCCTGTGGCACGGGAAGGCTCTCTTTCCACCCCGTGGTGATCCATTGGGGCGGCATCTTGCAAAACCTGTGTGCTCTGTTTAGTTTGGAAAACACTGGGGAGAGGGCATGGGACCACACTCCCACTGTCATTTGGGAAAATGTCCAAGTTCGAGCAGGCGACCCACTTCCCAGAGGCAAATCTTTTTGAATCTGCACAGCTTGAGCTGAGCAAACCTTCGATGTAGACCTTCTGCTCCATTGCTCAATCTAGGTTATGGGAAGGCGAGGGCGTGAGTTCATATATGGCCCTTGCTCCTCCTGTACTCAACATTTTCCTGTCTGCAGCAGTGGGTGCATGATTAAGTTATTTAACTGATTCCTGAATTCGTAATTTATGAATGCAGGAAAAGGGCGTTTATCATGTGAATCATCCTGAAGGCCTGTGTCACATCCAGTGAGGGGAAGAGTTCTAAAAATTGTGTTCTAGGTTATTTAAGGTGACTAGATTTGTCTGCTTTGGAGATACTTATGCATACCTTACTGATCTGTGGACTGGTTCTCCCAGCCCTAGTGAATTCGGAAGTACTGGACCTGAAAGTTCTGCTTGATGGTTCCCATCATGGGTAGAACTGAAAATAGGAAGCCTCTGGTTGCTGACTGTGAGATAAAGTTGTTTAAGTAGTCTGCCAAAAGCAGCAGATCATATGAAAAGCCACATGACTAACCAGAAATAATTGGAGTTTAGAAGATGCCAGCATAGATTAGTAAGACTTCTTTCATCAAGGGGCCTAAGCAAAATCACCCACGCCTAAGCTCTCAAGTCCTGTTGTCTTTTTTTTTCAATCTCCCCCCTTGCGACTTTTTGCGTGCCGTCTGCTCTTCTGTGTCCGTTCGCTGTACGTTCTTCTGTGTCTGTATTTTTTTTTAATTTCCCCTCCCCCCTTGCGGCTTGCTTGCTGTCTCCTCTCTGTGTCCATTTGCTGTGGGCTCTTCTGTGTTCTCGCTGGTCTTACTTCTTTTGTTGCATCACCTTTTTTTTTTGCTGAGTTGGCTCTTCATGGTATCTGCGTGTCCAGAGGTGCTCCGCAGCGTGTGGGCCAGCCTGCCTTCACAAGGAGGCCACCAGATGTGAACGGAGGGCCTCCCATATGGTAGACGGGAGCTCATCTGATTGAGCCACAGCCGCTTCCCCCTCATTGTCTTTTGCCCTGGCACATTTTACTTGCCCCAATGTAGCAAATTAATTGATTTCATCAACACAGACATTGACGATAACTAGCTTTCTATTTTTGTCTGCTTTAATATTTTTTTAATATATATTAATTTATTTTTAAAAGATACTTAGATTACATAAAATATTACATAAGAGAATATAAGGGATTCCCATATGTCTCATTTCCCACACCTCCCACTTTTCCCCACATTAACAACTTCTTTCATTAGTGCAGTATTCGTTGCAATTGGTGAACACATTTTGGAGCATTGCCACTAAGCATGGATTATAGTTTACATTGTAGTTTATACTCTCTTCCAATCAATTCTGTAGGTTACAGCTGTATATATAATGACCTGTATCTGTTGTTGCAATGTCACTCAGGACAATTCCAAGTCCTGAAAATGCTCCCGTATGACACCTCTTTGTCTCTCTCCCTGACTTTAGCACCTCCAGTGGCCACTGTCTCCACATCAATGATATAATTTCTTTCATTGCTAGAATCACAGTAAGTCTATAGTAGAATACCAGTAAGTCCACTCTAGTCCATATTTCATTCCCCAATCCTGAGGATTCTGGGATGGTGATGCCCACTCCACCTTTAATGGAGAGGCGGCCTCGATGCCATGTGGCTGATGGATGGGACTCTTTTGTTTGCAGTTGTAGAGTCTCTCGGTTTCTTGGTGTGGTGGTTGTCATTCTCACCTCCTTGTTAGTTGTCCTGGGCGAGT
Organism: Dasypus novemcinctus; assembly: GCF_030445035.2. NCBI lineage: Eukaryota > Metazoa > Chordata > Mammalia > Cingulata > Dasypodidae > Dasypus > Dasypus novemcinctus. The sequence goes on along the minus strand of NC_080681.1, from coordinate 24,331,453 downwards.
CCAATGAACTGGAGAGTAGGTGTTGCAACTCTGCTGAGGCTCAGGGCCCAGCTGGTACATGGAGAGTCCAGAGGCTCAAGTCCCTTGGACGTACACCTACCAACTCCAGCACCAACTATAGGTTCAAATAAAAGAGACAGAAGAGGCATGTGTAGAGAAGTCACACTCTGGAGCACAAACTCCAAAGGAGGGCCCACTGGCAAGGCACCGAACTCCAGAGCCATCTGCCATTGCTTTATTATTAACTAACCTATTTCTCAGTTCAAAGTCTTTAATTCTACTGTGTAATAGGTGTGGTAAGAAATAAAAATACTTCCTTTATACAACGTTTTCTGATTCCTCCAGTGTAATGTCATCTCTTCCTTTCCTGAAATCTAGTAAGCTTTTGTTTGCAATTCTCCCATAAGATTTATCACATTTTGCTTTATCGTATAGCAACTTGAGAACACATCTCACTATTCAGGATGAAGACATTTGAGGGCAGCCATCATGACATGCAAATTTTTACATGTATCGTCGTACTTAAAGTATCCCTGGCATAGAATAACTTCTAAGTCTGGTACAATGAATTACTGAATAGATATTTGCTGAATTGAGTATATTGATTCAACTTAGGCTAAATTATGCTGCAGTAACAAACAACCCCTACATCTCAAGTAATGTATAACACAATGGTTTATTTCTCAGCCATGTTAATGTCCCTTGTGAGTTAGCAGCAGCTCCACTCTCCATATTCTTCATTTTGGCTCCCAGGAAGAAGAATCAGCCCCTAATTGGGATAAACCTTGTAACCAGGGAAAAAAGAGATGGCAGAAACATATGATGGATGAGAAGTGGCACCCATCACTTCTGCTCACATTATATTAGCCAAAGCCTTGCCATATGTGCCACAAGTGGGATAGACAGGTATAATTCTCCCAAGAGGAAGAAGTGAATATTTGGGAATAATAGTATAATCTACCATCAATGTTCCTATTTTCAAGGAATTTAAAATGTAGTTGAGAAATTAAACTATGTATGCAATTAAATGCAATTATAAAATGAGTAAAAATAAAATTCTATAGAAGTAAGAGGAAGGAGAGATTTCTTTTAACTGAGGTTGGTTATAGAAAGCTTAGTGGAAGATGTGTCTTTTACATTGGGCATAGAAATGTGTGGGGAGCCCTGCAAAGCAAGACTCCCAGAGGCCTGCAAAGCAGGCTCCAAGGTTCACAGAAAGAATGTGGATAAAGGAGAAAGTGTAGCTGGAGAGACTGGAGATCAGGAAGGAGGCACCCTGGGTCAAAGTCATGTGTTGATCAAAGCTATATTGATGATGGATAATGAAGTGTAGGAAAACTGTGTTATCTGAAGGCTAATAAAAACAAAGAATACCTTGTGTATTTGTAGTAACCTAGAAACAAAGCCTTCCTGTGAGAACTGCTGAACGTACTGTTTGTACTTGGGGTATAAGATAAACGGTGTAATCAGGATGGGCGCGTGCGGTAGCTGTTGCACTCCTGCAGCTACTCACAGCCCACTTGATCCCGCTTTTTTGTGTCTTTCATTTCTCTATCCCCTCACTTCCCCCTCCTTGGGGCTGCACAGACCCTGTTCAATTCCGACTACGCTGCGCGGGTTGCACCCGCAAAAGGACCTGAGTCAAGGGAAAATTGTAAGGAGTCTGAATATATCAGGTGACGGGATTCTATCCTTAGGTTGTAGGCTGCAGCCAAGCCGGCTGCAGGGATAGATGCATCGGCCACGGTCTGTAGTTTAGAGGTAAGTTGGGGACCATTCATCAGGTTTAGTTAAGCGTGGGGAATTGCAACTCTTCTCAGCGCACTTTGTACGTCCCAATGCTGAAGGCATTGTTGTCTGACAGAGGTTCTAAGGTAACCACCCAGCAGTAAGAACAGTTTTTAAATTTTGTTCAACAGATTTGTCCTTGGTTTCCAGAGGAAGGGATTGTTAATGAGGAAAGTTGGCAAAAGGTGGGACAGACATTAAGAGACTGGTATGCTATGGAGGGCCCAAGCAATATTCTGGCAACCACTTTCACTTTGTGGGGTTTAATTTGTGATTCTCTAAATCCGGTTCGTGAAAGCCAAAGAGGCGCTGCCACTCTCCTTTTGGCTCCTCTAGCGGCCAGGTGCACGGTAATGAAACTTTGTTAAACAGCCTTCTGCTCCTCTGGTAAACCCAGATAGTAATAAGAAAGATAACTGGAGTCTTTTCATGCCACTGTTCAACAGCAGCTGTCGCAGTTGGCTTTGAAGGACCAACAAGTGTTGCAAAAAGTCACCCCTGTCGGTCAACAATGCCTTCCCCCTACTGTGGGCTCTCCTCCCCCAGTATCTCCTGTCGCTGTTGCTCCCCCCCCCCCCCCCCCCCGTCCTGTTCCCTTACAGGCTGGTCACTGGTCACCAGTCCGCCCTGATGCAGGGCCACAATGTTTCTGAATTTACTTTTTTTCCTGTCATAAAATGCCCTGATCCCAACAATCCTGGCCAATATGTACATCTGCTTGAACCCATTCCAAGTTGTTAAAAGAATTGAAATCTGCTGGTAGCACATATGGTCCACTGCCCCATTCACTTTTTCCTTAATAGGATCCGTCAGTCAAAATCCTCTTTGTCCCAAAGATGGGATGGTTTTAGCTAAAGCTTGCTTGATGGGAGCCCACTATTTATTATGGAAAAGTAACTGGTTTAAAAAATGCAGTGCTCAGGCTGAACATAATTGGGCTCACAATATTGCTATTACTTTGGCGGTGCTTTCGGGCACTGGAGCCTGTGAGCCTTTGCAACAAGTACAACATCCCGCACAGGCAAAAGTGCTAAATAAAGTCCTTGTTAGTGAAATCAGGCTTGTCAGAAAACTGTCTGTTAAAGTGTTAACTAAGATAAGGGAACTATTCTGGCAGCAACTCTGCAAACCCCCTGTTGTCCATATGATAGTGTCGCGGTGGGCTAGTGAGGGTTAATAGAATTAAGCCACTGGAGGAGGAGAAAAACAGCAACAGTGATATTCTGTTTTGTTTCCATGCTGATTCTGATTGGGCCTATTTAGCCAAGCTAATAAAATTAGTACAAAACTTTTATCAAGGTGGTGAAAGGAATTTTCGGTTTTGAATCAATAGCTTACACCTGAACTTCAAGTCTCAGTGTAGTCTTAAAGAGCAATAATCCAAAAAATATGTGTTAGCTGTCTGTCTAAACTGCTAAATAAAAAGCTTAATTACGTTTATGCTGCTCAAGTTATCTTAACTGGTTGCTGATAACTAATAAAAGTATTCCCCAAAACAAGCTTGCATGTTACAGATAACATGGATTCCAAAAGAAATTTTAAGAACAGTAAAATCTAAGATTTAAAATGGAGAGCTTATAAACAACTAAACCAAGAGGGTAAGAATTATGAGTCGAACTGTAAACTCTGTGTTTCTATTGGTGTGTTGTACGTGATTTGTGTTTATCTGTTTGTTCAATGTCAATGTATATTTTGATACCTCCAGATGGTAATATAAGTTAATAAATAAAAATTTCTAAAAGAGCTCTATTCAAATAGCCAAAATTAAATAAGTGCTTATATTAATACGTAAGTATAAATGTTAAAGAGCTCTCTACTATAATAAAAATTATAAGTCTTGATTAACAAAATTACTATGTCTCTTCATAAAAAATAGTTCTTGCCCAAATTGGAATGAAGAGTTTATTTTTCTTTACAGGATAAAATGAAGGATGTAAAACTAAATGAATATATAAAAGGTAAAAGTTTGTGGGAGTGCTGACTGAAATTTAATAAGTTTATTCAAAAAAGTGTGTTTTATCCTAAAATAAGATGGATAGTTTTCATAAAATCAAAATGGAAATATGCAGGACAAGACTTGAATGCATATGACAAGTTGTCAAAGGTATTGTGGTAACTTTAAGTAAGGGAATGTGTTCTGGTGCTGGTGAAATTTGTCTTAAAATAAAATAATTATAGTCTATATAGTTATAAATAATTATGAGAAGTTTGTGGAAGTATTATTTAATTTAAAGTGTTTAAATGGGGAAGCAGACTTGGCCCAGTGGAAAGGGTGCCCGCCTACCACATGGGAGGTCCAAGGTTCAAACCCTGGGCCTTCTTGACACGTGTGGTGCTGGCCCATGTGCAGTGCTGATGCACACAAGGAGTGCCCTGCCACGCAGGGGTGTCCCCCCTGTAGGGGGGCCCCATGCGCAAGGAGTACTCCCTGTAAGGAGAGCCACCCAGCATGAAAGAAAGTGCAGCCTGCCCAGGAATGGCACTGCACACATGGAGAGCTGACACAGCAAGATGACACAACAAAAAGAAACACAGATTCCTGGTGCCGCTGATAAGGATAGAAGCGGTCAAAGAAGAGCACACAGTGAATGGACACAGAGAGCAGACAAGTGGGAGGGGGGGAGAAGGGGAGAGAAAAAAAATAAATCTTAAAAAAAAAAAAGTGTTTAAATGACTAATTCCAAAAAGTCATTATTAAACAAAACCTGAATTAATAATAATAATAAAAGGTAATTTTATAACAGTAAACATGTCAGTAGCCAGCTCCCTGCCAACTAGTTTCTAAAAGACTGTTTCTAGTATTGCATGCTATTAAGTGTTTAAAGTGAAGAAATGTTCATTATTTTAACTAGTTTGTTTAGTGTTGATGGAGATTATATGTTGTAAGAAGTTTGCCTGTAAACAGTTTCCAAAACTGTTTTGGTAACTTTCGTATGTAGGATGTATAGACGTGTTTTTATTATTAAGAAAACAGAAAATAATTTTGTCCTAAAATAAAATGATTGGTTATTAAGAAAGAGTAAAATATGGGACAAAACCTGAAAAAATACAGAAAGTGCAAAAGGTTCATGGAAAAAGTAGTTTTATGGTAAAAGTTAGATTAAATTTAATGGGTCTATCTATAAAGTTTTAAAAGGTTTATTATCAAGTAGTACACTAATGCAAAGTTAAAATTTTGTTCTTCCTCAAAGTTTCTGGGTCATTGGTCTGTTTTAGTAAAAGTTTGTGAGGAGTTTTTATCCTGAGTTACCAATATATGAAGAGGATCTGTTTTATCAAAATAGCTTCTTGTGCTTTAACCTTATCATTTCCTTGGTGTTCTAAGAGGAAAAAGTCTTATCACTTTTAAAGGAACATAATGTTCAAAACTGCTTTCTCAAAAAGTATCTTTTTATTTCAAACTAGTTACAAAAGATTTGTTCTTTTACCTTGAAAGAAAAATTAAAGTAATGAAATAGTTGAGTTCATTTGATATGTTGTAAGTTGAATGGAAGGTTTTTAAAAGTGTTATAAAATTGAAAGGATGCTTTAACCCTTTGTTAATTAAAGTTGTACGAGTAAAAGGTTCATATGAATACTTAAGAGCATATAAATTTACCAATATTTCAGCATAATATTAAACAAAATTACAGTATGGTTAATTATGGTTTTAATTATTATAAAAAAGTATATGTCACAGAAACAACCTCTTATCATAAACTGAAGTAAAAACACTGTAGTATGCAGCCGTCTCAATTACTGCTAGTTTGTTGCAAGAAATTAATATCCAACTGTGTCACTATCACCTTGTTTTAAAACTTGCTAAGATTTTCTTTAGTATCTTCTTAAACAAGTCAAGCCAGCCTGCATTCCCCTATCTGTGGAAAACCCAACAGTGGACTTTTGCAGTGCTTCCCCAGAGCTATGTGCATAGCCCAACCATCTGTCCTGGCGTGGTGATAAAAAAATCTGGCTGTGTAGGAAAAATCTGTGACTGAAACCTTACTGATAACATTATGGTAACCAGTAATCCTTTTTCCAAAATTAAAAGGAACATCAGAAATAGTAGTATCTTATCTTAAAAGCCTAAAATAGGCAAACAATTAGAACAGGCGGCAAAGTCCCTGTTGCTCTATCAAATTCTTAAATGTCGTTTGGTTGGGTAAAACAAAACTCTACCCTCTGCAGTAATTAATAAAGTACAATGTTTTCTCAGGTTAAGAGAGTTTGTAATATTGTTAAAATTCTAAAAATCTTTCATCCCTCATTTAGCTCAAATATTAAAACCATTGTATGTACTAATTGGGAAAGGTCTTTTCATGGAAGTAGGAAAACCTCCAGCAAACTGCTTTAAATGATAATAAAAGGGAGGGAAAAGGTGGACATTAACTTAGCTTGTGAATTGGATGTGGCCAGGACCAATATTGGCTTTGGGTGGGGTTTGTGGCAAAGGCAAAATTCTAAACAAGTACCCCTTGGTTTTCAATCACAATTCTGGGAAGAGGCCAAAATTACAATGTAAAAAAGCAATTGTGTGCAGCATAGGAGGCCCTGCTGAAAGTGAAATATTTAACCCAATAGTGTCTGGTCACTCTGAAGACTGCCATCCCTATCCAGGGGTGGATTGCAAATACTAAAAGCAAGACAGAAATGATAGACTATTGTAGATCACCCTCAGATCTATGGAAAAACATCTGGGATACATGCCAGTAGTAACAGGTAACTGTCTGTCATGTCTCTGCCCACTCCTCTAACATCACTTTTCAGGACTGTTGAGGCAGATGCTTTTGTAAAGATCCAGAGCCTTACCATTGAAACTTGAAAAAATGCTGAGTGGCTCCATCAGCTCATGACTATCACCCAGGAGTGTCCTTTATGTTCACTCCAAGGACTGTGACATCGGGCCCCTCCTGCCCTTGGGGGGGATGAGGTATGCTTTCACTGCTACAGACACTGCATCGGAACACTTATAACAAAACAGCTAATATTTCCTGGCATATAACTGGTGCTCCATACAATCCCCAAGGACAGGCTATCATTAAACATGCCAATAACATTCTTAAAACTTTGCTTAATAAAACAAAAAGGGAAAGAAGTGTGGGAAAAGCTAACAAGTCCACAGCACCACATGATGGCTGCCTTATTCACTCTTACTGGCAATGTGGTATGTTTATAACATCACTGGGCGGCGGACTTGGCCCAGTGGTTAGGGTGTCTGTCTACCACAAGGGAGGTCTGTGGTTCAAACCCTGGGCCTCCTTGACCCATGTGCAGCTGGCCCACGTGCTGTGCTGATGCGTGCAAGGAGTGCTGTGCCATGCAGGGGTGTCCCCCGCGTAGGGGAGCCCCATGCGCAAGGAGTATGCCCCGTAAGGAGAGCCGCCCAGCGCGAAAGAAAGTGTAGCCTGCCCAAGAATGGTGCTGCACACACAGAGAGCTGACACAACAAGATGATGCAACAAGAAAAGAGACACAGATTCCTGTGCTGCTGACAACGAAAGTGGACAAAGAAACAAGACACAGCAAATAGACACGGAGAACAGACAGCTGGGGTGGGGGGGAAGGAGAGAAATAAATAAATAAATAAATCTTTAAAAAAAAAGCTTTAAAAAAAAATAACATCACTGGACTCCATAAGGAAGTGTATACCTGGGCACAGCGTGTTGATCGTAAGCACCTGCCTGTCCATTGTAAGTCTGCCAGAGGTTTGGTCGGCAGTGTTTTCACCAGCTCAGAATGAGTACTCCAACGAGACCTTTGACAATTGGTGGCTGCCGTGTATCATATTAACTTTACAAATCCTGGAACTGCAAGCTTAAGGTCTATGTCTGCCTATGGACTTGGGGCCAGTGTGACCTCTCCATACACTATCATAGCAGAACTGTTAACATTTCAAAGGCAGAAGGGTATTATTATGTATATTGTTTGCATTGTAATTTAACTGTGTTACTACTGCTAATTGGGATGATGATCTCTTGATAGTCCATCAGCCTACCTTTGTTATGCTTCCCACACGCTTAAACACCCCCTGGTATAGTGACACCAGAAAGAGTACTGCAAATTATTCAACAGCAATTAGCTCCCAGCACCCTCGAGACTTAGGTTTAATTGTGGCTGGCATTATCTCACTTATAACAGTCTTTGCCTCCTCCATTACTGGTGGACTTGTGCTTTCACAAAATATTCAAACCGCACATTTTGTTAATTCCTTAGCACATAATACTTCCATAGATCTTCAAGACCAGGAACATTGATCACAAATCAGAACAAAAACTAAATATTTTAGAAGAACCTGTAAACTCCTTGGGTAACCAACTTGATGCTTTACAGTATGAAATGCATTTACAGTGTCATCCTCAATGTGTCTGTGTTTGTGGTATCCCCATATTATTCAATGATACAAAGTGGAATTGGACTGCTGTCTGGCTCCATTTACAAGGGATTTGGGATCATGAAAATATTAGTAGAGATTTGCAGAGCCTCCATGATGAAATCCTAGCCCTTCAATCGGCTCATCTCGCTACCTTAAATCCTGAAGCTGTTGCTAACAGCCTGTTAAACAGTTTGCATAATTTTGCCCCTTGGGACCTCCTCTGTAACTACTTTTGGTATTTGTTAGCCTTGGTCAGTTTTTTGTTACTTCTCTGATGCCTATTGCCTACAATTCGTGCACATTTACAATGGCAAATACACTACATACAAACTGAAAGCACCCAGTTATGTCTAACTCAAAAGGCCTTGTGGCATAATAAGATGTAAACAGCCCCCATGAATAGGAGCTACATGGGACAAATTCACTGTCCTCACTGGCTGGTAGTCAATGATGGGTAAGAACCTCAGAGGAGGCCAACCTAAGACAGGCACAGTCATAGCTGGCAGCCTTTCTCTTAAATTTATAACAAAAAAGGGGGATATGTGGGGAGCCCTGCAAAGCAGGCTCTAAGATTCACAGAAAGAATGTGGATAAAGGAGAAAGTGCACCTGGAGAGAGTGGAGATCAAGAAGGAGGCACCCCTGAGCAAAGTTATATGTTGATCAAAGCTATGTTGTGATGGATAATGAAGTGTAGGAAAACTGTGTTATCAGAGAGCTAATAAGGGAAGCAGACTTGGCCCAATGGATAAGGCATCCGCCTACCACATGGGGGGGTCTGTGGTTCAAACGCCAGGCCTTCTTGACCCGTGTAGAGCTGGCCCATGCACAGTGCTGATGCGCACAAGGAGTGCCGTGCCACACGGGGGTGTCCCCCGTGTAGGGGAGCCCCACGCGCAAGGAGTGCACCCCATAAGGAAAGCCACCCAGCGCAAAAGAAAGTACAGCCTGCCCAGGAGTGGCACTGCACACGCGGAGAGCTGACACGGCAAGATGACGCAACAAAGAGAAACACAGATTCCTGGTGCCACTGATAAGGATAGAAGCAGTCACAGAAGAAAACACAGTGGCTGGACTAAGAGAGCAGGCAACTGGAAGGGGAGAGAAATTAAAAAAAAAAAAAAGAAGGCTAATAAAAACAAAGGATAACTTGTATATTTGTAGTGACTTAGAAACAAAGCCTTCCTGTGAGAACTGCTGAATGTATTGTTCGTACTTGGGTATAAAATAAATGGTGTAATCAGGATGGTCATGCATGGTAGCTGTTGCACTCCTGCAGCTACTCACAGCCCACCTGATCCTCACTTTTTTGTGTCTTTCATTTCTCCATCCCCTCACCTCCTTGGGACTGCACAGATCCTGTTCAGTTCTGACTACACTGCGTGGGTTGCAACAGAAATGTAAGATTTTGTAAGAAGGAAATATGGAAAAGGCAGTCTAGGTGAAGAGAAGAATATGAAGAAAGACATGATGGCACTCAAGCAAAGGTCGACTCAGGAAAAAGTGAATAGTCCACTTTTGTTGGAGAATAAGTACCACATAGAGAAATAATAGTGCGTTAAATTCCAACTAAGGAATCTAGAGTCTATTCAGCAGGCAATGACAAGCCATTGGAGGTATCCGAGACTAATTGACAGATGGGTTGAAGGGAAGCTGAAGCCATATATAAGGTTACTTAGAGTTCAGACAGGAGATACTAAAAGCCAGAACCAGGGCTGTGACAAATATAATGAACATGACAGAACACTATTGGCAACCTGTAAAGGAAATCAACAAAGTTTGAAAACTGATCTGTTTAATGGACAAAGGAAAGGGACATAGAGAGAGACACACACATACAAAGACACAGCAACAGAGAAAGAGCTACCAGAGAGGCAGAGAGAAAATGCAGAGTATAGTTTAGGATTTTGGTTGTGATTGGAAATGTGGATGGATGAGACCTCCTCAGTAGGTGACAGTGGAAGCCATGAATGCAGGTGAGAATACCAAAGTAGGAAAGTAGATAGCCTTGGGCGCTATCTACATGGGGGTGAGGGGGAGCAAATGACGATTAGCCAGGGAAGAAGACTGAGGGGCACTACCAGGGAGGAGATGAGAACAGAGTAGAATAGAGTCAACCAAGCTGAGGCAGACTCTGAGGAGGAGATGTCAAGGGGTCAATATTTTAGAGCGCTCCAGGAGGGTGGGTCTAGAATAGGAGATTATTGGTGAGGGATACAGAAACAATTCCAGTGAAGAATGGTGATCTTTTTGATGATGTTAGATAATAAAAAGTATAGAGATTGAATGATGGAGGGTTCATTGGAAGGGGTGGAGCCAGGAGTACAGGGAGTGGGCTAATGTCTGAAAAGAAGATGGACCTATTTTACAAGAGGAAGGCAGGAGAGAAAAATGAGCTAAGAGAGGAATTGTCAGGGAGAAGTGATTGTATCAGAGTGGAAAATAAAGAATGTATTCATTCTTTGAAATTAAAAATCATTTGCTATTGAAAAATCAGAATTTTTTTAAAAAACTATGTATATACAACCAGTCAGGGGAAGCTGTAGGGACCTTCTAAGTGACTATATTGTATTTATTTTAAATCTTCAGAGTCTAGCACAGAGCTTGCCAATGTTCACATGTAATAAATAGTTACTGGAGAGCATATTACTGGGCTTCAGGGCTGATAATTTTGGGGAATTTTTCCGTTATCTGGAACTTGTTTATTGATCTAAGTGGACTTTAGGTCATTTTTCCCCTGATATCTCTTCAAATGGCTAGGACATTTGCAACCCACAAGGTTCTGGGGGAAATAAAAGCCAACCAGAACATAATTATCATATGCTAGGTTGATATGTGGAGCATATCCTTGGGCAGGAAGAACTGGTGAGTTTAGCAATAAGAAATGTGTAATAATCTCCCTCCCTCCCTCTCTCCTTCCCTTCTTTCCTTCTCTCCTTCCCTTCCTTTCAGTGTGATGGAAAGTTCTCGGATGGGTTTTGGGCAAGAGGGCAACATGTTAGGGATATAGTTTTAGAAGGTCTCTCTGACTGTTTTGTGGACCATAACGGGACCAGACCTGAGGCAGAGAGACCAGGTAGGAAACTGTCACAGTAATTTCAGGTGAGAGAAGATGGTGGTTTGAACAAGGGTAGCAGAGTTGTAGTGGGGAAAGGTAAAGATTTTGGATGTACTTTTCAATATAACAGTTTTATTGAGATATAATTAGTAACCATAATTTTTATTTAATTGTACCATTTCCAAGTGTATAATTCAGATGTTTTAGAGATAGATATGAAAGGACTTGGTAATGGAGTTGATAGTGTGAAGGGAAGCAAGGCATCAAAAATATCACTTAGATTATGGATTAAGCAACCGGATGAATTTGGGTGTACTTCACTGAGGAGTACTGGGAATAATAAAACTATACAGGGAAGTGGATTTGGCTCAATGGATAGAGTGTCTGCTTACCACATGGGAGGTCCAGGGTTCAAACACAGGGCCTCCTGACCCGTGTGGTGAGCTGGCCCACTCGTGGTGCTGATGCATGCAAGGAGTGCCATGCCATGCAGGGGTGTCCCTGTGTAGGAGAACCCCATATGCAAGGAGTGTGCCCCATAAGGAGAGCCGCCCCATGCAAAACAAGTGCAGCCTGCCCATGAGTGGTGCTGCACACGTGGAGAGCTGACACAGCAAGATAACTCAACAAAAAGAGACACAGATTCCCAGTGCCACTGACAAGAATAAAAGTGGACACAGAACACATAGCGAATGGACACAGAGAGCAGACAACTGGGGGGGAGGGAAGTAGGGGAGAGAAATTTAAAAAATAAATCTTAAAATAAAATAAAATAAAAAAACTGTACAATTGGGGTAGGAGATAATCTATAAGCACACAGAAAAATGCCTATTGTGTTGTAAGTGGAAAGTGTATTTTTGGCTCTTCTTTTCTCTATGCAATATTTCTCTTCTATTTTTGTACACAAAGAGCAAATGGAATATCTGGTGCTGAAATCAGGATATAGGGTCAGAAACATTAAGCAGGGAGGCTGATTTGATATTCAAAAGCCAAATTTTGTATCTAGGAAGTTTCATATTTCTAGTTTCTGGTGGTGGAATTGGTTTCTTAGTTATGGCAGAGAATAAAGATCTCCTGGAAACCAGGTAGTAAATTATCATGCAGGATATTTTCTCTAGGAAACTAGAGCACAAACGATCATGTTGGATATTTTTAGAGGGCCATAGAATGACCTCTGTTAGCATCCTCTTATGGAAAAAGAATTAGGGCATATATCAGATGCTATATCCCTGTTGCCCAATAAATCATTGATTTGTAAAATTTGGTGATCTCCAAAGGTATTCCCCACCATTAATTCTACAGTAATGACATTATGATGTGCCAACAGCTTTTTTGAATTGTCTGTATTTAGTAAATTTACAAATAAATTTTCCTACACCACACACACACACACACACACATAAGATGCAGGCCTAGCAGTAACAATTCACATACATTATTAAAATTACGGATTAAACAACTGGAGAAGGGCCAACTGATTGTGGAGAGGGAAACCCAGAGGCAAAATTGGTTAATGGGAAGTTCTTGATCTGGATTCCTGCCTTATCCTGATCCTTGGGACTCATCATTTAAATTTTCATCTATTATTTTGTCACCAACCATCCCAAAGCTGAGTGGTTTCAGACTTAGTTTATTATGCTCCCTTCCAGGTTTGTGAATTGCCTGAGCTTATCTGGGCAGTCTTCACTAGGCGTTCTCTCATGTGGTTGTAATCAGAGAGCAGCTGGGGCTGGTTCAGTTGCCTCAGGACCCAAGATGGCTTCTTTATCAAGTCTGACACTCAGTGTTCCTCTGTGTGGCCCCTCTCTCCAACAGAGTAATCTGGAATGCTTATATTGCAGCTCTGGTTTCCAAGAGGCAGAAAATGGAGCTGGCATGATGTCACTTCCGGCATTTTCTATTGGTTGAAGCAGTCAGAGGTCAGCCTGGATTCAAGATGGTAGAGAAATAGGCTCCATCTCTCCATTGAAGAGTGGCATACACACAGAGGGAGAGAAAGAACTGATGACAGCCATATGGGAGATGAACTACATTTAATCAGCTTATAAATACTTTTCTCTCACACGGGAATTGCCAAGCCTTTTACAAAATATTGTTTTAAATTGAGTTGTTGATTAATACTAGATAAAGACTTATATTTAAACTAAATATCCGGTAGCCTACACAATATTTAGTCTATTCTACAGTTAGAAAATCAGAGATTTCTGATTGTTTTGCATCTTACAAAATTTAGCCAACACCAAGAAATGATTTGGCATACAATCCCTTCCTTCAGAGATGTTTTTAGGTTCTTAGATGCTATTCCTTAAAAAACAAAGACAAACAAGCAACCAAACAAAAAGAGATCCAGATTCTCCTGAAATGCTTTGCTTGTTTTCAGTATCTACCATTTAAATACTCTTTGATTTTATTTTTAAGCTTGAATCTACAGGGTAGGGGACAAAACAACCTCCAGAATCATTCTAGTCATAACGTTCGGTTGTTGTGATCCATTTTACTGTTCTGAGATGTAGTAGACACGGGCAATCATTTGTGCTCTGGACAATCCTGTTTTGAGGTGTCAGACCCAGAGGAAGGTTACACAAGAGTCAAAAACCAATATAAAGTAGAAGAAGCCCAGACCTGACCAGGAGCTGACTCTGAGGAGCCCAAAAGCGGTATGTAGTAGGAATTGGCAAAAGAGTTGGTGGGTATAAAAAAAATCAGGAGACAATCAAGAATAGCTCCAGGAATTTCCAGGAAGGTGAGAAGGGCAGGCATCCTAAGCAGGACAATAGCTAGCGTAAGATCCTGAGCAGGAAGCCAGGAGAAATCTCATACAGAGGTAGCAGCTAGACAGCCATACAGAAGTAGATAAATTATGGACAAACTCTTTTAAATACTTGATGAGAGAGATATATGGCAAGACCAAAGAGTGCAAGAAGCAGCCATGGAGAAGATGAACTCATGAGTTGCACCAGCAATTATTCAAGACAGGAAGGTTCTTTAAATTCAGTTGCCAAATTCCTTCCAGTTATTCCTAAAGAAACTTTCCTTGGATTAGACAAGAAGGTGTAAAATCCATAACACTCATAGGTTGAGGAATTCCTCATTCTTGTTGTTATAAGGAGTTATTTCACTCCTCTTCTATAACTATGAATTTTCAAGTAGTTCATGTAAAGTGCCCAGCTGCGTTTGGCATGTGGCACTCAATGAAAGTAGTTCCTTGCCTCTTGCCTTCTAGGGGCAACGCATAAGAAAGGTCATTGTGCAGTAAGCAATTCCTGCCCCGACCCTCATCTTGGGAAGGTGGAGCTGATCTGGCTTTGTCATTAGCATTACTTTCAATTGATGGGGATCTCTCATGGAGCCACAACTTCCTGATCAATTTGAACAAAATTATGGCTGCCATGGTTCTCTGACTTATATATGTAGATTACAACCTAGGAACAAATTTAATAGTCATTGAAGAGTGGCTGCTTTTTTGTATATCTAATAGTCTGCTCTGGTCCAAGTTCCTTTGAAACAGAATTAAATTGGAGCTAGAGGGGTTAAGGCCATTAGAAGGGAAAAGGTATGAGGGCCACTCAGATCTCTGTGATAAGGACTTGGTAGAAGTTTGTAGAAAAAATCTAAAGTTGATTCCTATATTTATTAAGAAGTCTAAATAAAGATGAGAATATGAAGGTGAAATGAGCAGTGTCATGACGATCAAAGCTACTACATCCTGTATTAGCAGAAACTCCCAGCAGCACACCCTGATATAGGAACCAGTGACAAATACCGTAATTCAAGTGAGGAATGGCAAAGGCAGACTTAATTTCCAGAACTACCTAGTTAATTAAAAAGCCTGTCACCATTCCCAGGATGTTTAAAAAAAAAGTCTAGACAAAGTCCCAAGATAAGCTTTCTACAATTGATCTTATGCCAGCCGGATGCGAGAAGGTAGTTAGAGATCTGCATTATCAAAAGAGTTTTACGGAAAATAAAGTGACTTGCAAAATGAGGCTAGGACCTAAAAGGTAAACACAAATCATCTGTATGGTATCAGGGGAATTGAGAAGGACAGAGGAGCATTCAAGGGAAAGAAGAAACAACCCTACAATGGGGAGGAAGTTGATCAGACTTCAGCTTCCCCAGAGGATAAGCATCATTTAGTTATTAACTTGGACTTGGCACCAGGATTTGTCTCCACACAAAGACTTTAACTCAAAACTAGGAAAATCCCTAAGAGAGGGGAGGAGATGTTTAATTTGAAGGTGTGTGCTGTCATAGTGATGACAAGTGGAAGTTTCAAACCACATAGTGACCCATGAAAAAGATAATGATAAATGATAGCATGAAAAAGTATTGCTCAGTGATTATTTGGGGTCCATAGATAGCTTTGTGTTATGCCAAAGTTCTTGTAGGTGGGTCTAATTATGGCACTCCCATCTTACCAAGAACCTTTAATGTTCAGCATATCTGGAACTTTGCCATTTCCTGAGAAGCTCAAATAAGTCACAAATAATTCTCATCAGCCCATATACAATATATTCATGATGCAGTTCAAGTGCCTTCTGAAGTTATCCACTCACTCCTTGAGATTTTGCCTAGAAGCACTTCCGCTCAACTTTGCCAACTGTAGCTGTAAATACTCTCTAAGTAGGTCAGGTAACAAAATAGAATCAGTAAAAGGCAATTTTTTTGCTGATCTCCCACCCCCAATTTTTTTTTAATTAGCTAAAGATCAAAATCCCAAACCTAGCCTCTTCTATAATCCAGTAATTCTATTCTTTCTTAGGTATAGATCCAAGAGAAATATCATTACCCCAAACATGTATTGCAATGTTTCTAGTAGCCTTTTTTATACGGACCAAAGATGGAAAACAACCCAGAGGTACATCTGCAAAAGAATGGGTAGAGAAAATGGAATAGCCATACAACAGAATATATTCATCAATAAAAAAAGAGCAAGTTATTGCTACATGCAACAACATGGATGAATCTTACTACATAATGTTGGGCAAAAGAAGCTAGGTGCAAAAAATACTATGATTCTATTTATATAAAGTCAAGGATAGGCAAAACAAACATACATGAGAAGAAGAATAGTTATCTTTGGAGGATATTGACTGTGTTTTTTACCAGGATGCCTTCTGGGTAGCTAGAAATATTCTATATTTATTTGCATGATTGTTACATGAAGGTACACACATGTAAAAAGTAATCAAGCTGTGCACTTAAGATTTGCTCTACTCTTTTAAATGACTGACTTGCAAAAAAACTCCTCTACCATGATGGTTGATTTTTCTTAATGGCTCAAATAAACAATTTCTATATCTGCAGGAAGCACAGTTCCATTTCAGGGAGGAGAAACTCTGTTGCCATCTACAAGTTTCAAATCTACTTAGGGAGCCAATAAACAGTGAAATGAGAGCACTGAGGGAATCATAGATGGGCAAGAGCCCACCAGGGTCCAACAGATGTTGGATATGAATCCTGAAGAAATCCGAGAGGTAAAGTGAGTTGGGAGCAGTTTCATTACCAATGAACCTTGTTTCTTCTGCAGGAATTTCATGCTGGGTAAATATTTATTTAATGTGGTGTCTTAAGAGTCCACAGTGCAACAAAATGGCTGAAATCATTAGAAAAGATCAATTGAACCTCAGCAGTGGTCATGGAGAAATTGCAGTGTAAAAACAAAACAGTGAATAAAAGCCTGAGTGTTCAGTTTTGTGGAACATCAGGAAGTCAATGCTTTTAAGGGAGAAGTCGCTGCCTCTAAGGTTTGGTGAATGGAAACCAGGGAGGAATGTGGGGTTGGAGTCTGACTAGCAGCAAATTAGTGTGTACTCTTGATTGCTGTTTCCTGAAAATGGAGTCTTGTACTAGCTATTTGTGGAGATTGGTGCATAAACTTTCCAGGCAGGATTATTTGTAAGCTTCTAGAGAATTTATGATTACTTAATATGATATTGAAAAAAATAAGCTGTGAATGACGTAATGTAGAATTTGGCAAGCAGTTATTTTAGAGGTTTAGAATTTCTTCAATATCTCTTTACAATGAACACCTACTAAGTGCCAGGCAGTGTGATGAGTATTAAATGGGGAGTTTACAGACTAGTAGGTGATCCAGACAAATAAAGAGCCATTTACTATGTACTCAGATAAGCACCAGACATTTGATAAGTGCTAACATGTACAAATGACAGTGTGCTAAGCCTTAGTGTCTTCATTTGTAAAAGGTGGCTCAGGAGAGTCCCCATCTCATAGGGTTGTGAGGATTGAATGAACTGAAGCATTTAAACCTGGCAAATAGCAAGCCCTGATTTTATGTGTAGTCATAGACATAGACACAAACTTAGGTAGGACAGGGTGCTGTGGAAGCATCTAGAAGGTGCACATTAATCAACTTAGGGGCAGAACTTCAGAAAAGATCTCCTGTCTAAGATAAACTTAATGGAAACAGGGTCAGTTAAGATGGAGAAAATACATGGATTCAGAAGATATTAGAAGGGAGGAGATATAGCTCAAGTGGTTGAGTGCCTGCTTCCCAAGTACAAGGTCCTGGGTTCAATCTCCTGTACCGCCTAAGAACAACAAAAAATGAAACAAATGTAAAAACTAACTCAGGGGAGCCAATGTAGCTCAGTAGGTGAGCACCAGCTTCCCATATATGAGGTCCTGGGTTCAGTTCCTGGCCCTGGTACCTCAGGAAAAAAAAAAAAAAAGAAATATAGATGATTGATCAGCTATGGAGGCTTAGGATGGGTGTGCATCCAAGAATTAAGTGTGGGTTTTAGGCTTGAGCGGCTGGGTGGATACAGAAGCATTCTCTAAGAAAGGGAACTCAGAAGATAGAAAATGTTTGAGAGAAAACAGACAAATTAACATTTTTAGACTTATTAGGTTTGAGTGCCTCATTCAAGTGGTAATCTCCAGAAGGCAGATAGTTTTACGTGTCTCAGTCTAAAGAGAGATGCAGATTTGAAAATCATCTGCATATAGATGGCCATTAAAGCTTTGTTAGTGCATGAGATCCTTGAGTGACAACCTAGAACAGAATCCCCAGAACACTGATGTTTAAGGGATTGGGACAAGGAATAGGAGCCTATGAGGGACAAAGAAGATGGGCTGGAATTTGGGGGAGGAATACAGTCGACGATGGTGTTGTGGACCTAGAAGAGAGTCTTCCAATGACAGGATGACTGGTGACATAAAATTCAACTGAGAGACCAATGAAGACTGAAAAATGGCTACTGGATTCTACTAGGAGATTATGAGTGTAGTGTCCTTGGTAAGAGCAGATTTAGTGAAGTCAACTTGCAGCAAGTTGGGTACTTGAATAGAAGACCAAATTATTTAACAAACACATAGTACTTGCTATGAGCCAGGCACTGCTTTAAATGCCTTATACTTATTCACTTATCGAATCCTCAGAGTCTCCCACTAAGGGAAGTACCATTGTTATCTCCATTTTTACAGATGGAGAAATTCAGCTAAGGTCACACAGCCTGTAAAGTACGGTCGGTATTTGCCCACAGGCTACCTGGAGGTAGAGTCTGTGCTGGTAAACTTTAACCTATGGGCTCCTTGTTATGCTCTGCTGACTTTGCTGATGGGAAGGGGTCATCCTGGAGAAGAGGTTGAAGGTACGGAAGGGGAGGAGAAACTAGTAGAACTAGGTACCTCAGAAGGTGGGAGGGGAAAGTTTAACCTTAGACAGGAAGGAGTATTGAAAGAGGATGAAGGAAGGGCAGGTGAGTTTATAGGTTTGATGACAGCAAATCAAGGATTTTTTAATAGTTTGAAGCAGAAATGGTCTCAAACAGCAGTAGGGTGTGAGGAGCATCTTGATCTAAACTTCTTACTTCCAAGTTATATGGAATGTGGGAAAATTAGCAGCTTTCACTTAAGAGGGCTGTCTGGTGTCTCAGAGGAGAGCTAGGTTTCAGTTAAAGCCAGGAGGAAAGGGTTGGTGAGGAGGTCCGGGATGTGTGTGTGGGGAAAGGGGGCCAATCATAGATGAGAGTTACGGAGGGCTGAGAGGAAACATTTGGAAGGGAGAAGAGGAATGGAGAGTTGGGATGAGAGGAAAGGAGGGAATAGGATATGAATTTCCAGTGGGGCTTATATCTTGAGTGGTGGTAAAGGATAACAAGGTTGTCCCTACTTTATACAGTAAGTTTATATGGCTAAAGAGCACCACTGTCCCACATGGGCCCTAGGTTTGGTTGCCTCCTAAAGAGAAAATGAGTAGACAGGAAATGGCCAGAGAGAGCAGACAGTGA
The DNA here is from genome assembly GCF_030445035.2 of Dasypus novemcinctus. NCBI lineage: Eukaryota > Metazoa > Chordata > Mammalia > Cingulata > Dasypodidae > Dasypus > Dasypus novemcinctus. The sequence goes on along the minus strand of NC_080681.1, from coordinate 24,312,004 downwards.
GTGCAAACATTGAGGGTGGGGGATAAATAAATATAATAAATCTTTTAAAAAAGAGTTCATATGAAACTAAAGATTAAAAAAAAAGAATGATATAATGATTCCTGCACCCATTTACTCACTATCTAGGTTCATTTGAAAAAAATTTTTTTACTACTTATATGTATTATTTTTACATAAAAAGGCCAATATAGGGGAGCAGATGTGGTTCAAGCAATTGGGCTCCTGCCTACCACATGGGAGGTCCCTGGTTTAGTTCCCGATACCTCCTAAAGAAGACAGCGAGCTGGTGCAACACACAGGCACAGCAAGCTGACACCACAAGATGATGCAACAAGAGACACAAGGAGAAAAACATAACAAGAGATACAACAAAGCAGGGAATGGAGGAAACTCAAATGATTAGGCACCTCCGTCCCACATTGGAGGTCTGGGGCTGGGTTCTCAGTGTCTTCTAAAGAAACAAGGAAGATGAACGGACACAGCAAGTGCAAACAATGAGGAGGTGGGGAGAAATAAATAAATAAATAAATCTTATTTTAAAAAAAGAAAAGCCAATATAATGAAAGTGATTTGTCCTGATGCCTGCACAACCACAGGCATATTAGTCTAATCTTTAGTCCCCAAAGTAGGAGAAAGCTTCAGGACTAAGGAGTCTTAGCTTCTTCGCTCTTTAATTCTATCAGCTGTGTAGCTAGGGGAACAGTGAGCCTTGTCCAGATACCAACAAAATTAAATCTTATTTTAAAAAGCAACATCAAAGGTAAGACTGTCTACTCTGTAAGGGGGGAGGGGGATTTAATATGCTCCCCCATCCCTTTCCAACCTCCCCCTGTCCATATTTTCATGAAGGGACAACTTGATTTATCCTGCAGCTTACTTTTATCTCTTTATAATACTCACTCCATTACCCAGCAGAGCCCAAAGCTAAGAAAACAATGCTTTCCTCCTCTTCAATTTGATGTGTCTTAGATAGCCAAGCAGCTGCTGCCAAATGTTACCCTTTATCTCAGAGGTCTAATGGATGTATCGTGCCAGAGGTCCAGCGGAGCTTGGAGAAATGGAGAATCCCAGGCCCCATTTCAGAAATTGTCAAATTCTGAGGATTGAAAATGAGGACACCTGAGTCCAGCAAAGATTCATTCATTTACTCAGCAACCATTCATTCCACACACCCTACTCTCTGCCAGGCTCTGTGTTGCAGTTAGGATTATAAAGTTGAGCAGCACATGGTCCCTGACAATCAGGAAATTATAGAATTCTATAATTAAACTTTCATGATTTGCTCTGGTGTCCCTGCCAGGATTTTGGCCAGGTTTGCCCTTTCCTATCTTGTCCCTCTATTCTTATTTATCCTTCAGCATTTAGCTCTCAAATCACCATCTCTGATGAATGACATTTAAAATTGTTTCCTGTGCCAGGAATGCCCTTATCTTGTCCACCTCTACTTACTCATCCTTCAAAACTCAGGTTACCAGTTCCTCATCTGTGTAACCCCACCTGACTCCTCAAATCCCAGCTAGTTACTATGCTTATCAGATTAGAAAACAGCAACTTATGTGTCTGCCTCTCTTTAGGATAGAGAATTTGATTCTCCAGTTTGTAGCACAGTGTCTGGTACATATATTCATTGAATTAATGTGTAAAGGAATGTTACACCATCATGTCTCTGGGTTTTATGCCAACTTAGGTTCTCATAAGAACCTTCAAAGATAATGGCCATCAGCCCCTTCATGGCTGCTTCTCCTTTTCTCTATATTCTACCAAAACACAAATCTTGTCTGAGTGCCTGTGCTGGTTTGAGTCTTTTGTAGACCCCAGAAAATTATTTTCTTAAATTGGTCCATCCCTGTGGGTGTGGGATCCTTTGATTGTATTGACTTCAGTTGGAGGCCTTTGATTAGAGTACTTCAGTGAGAGTGACCCAGGGTGGGTCTCAATCCTGGAGTCTTTCATAAATGGAAGAAACATGCAGAGAAAGAGAGCTTCCATTTTACCTTGCCGTATGAGAGAGGACTCCAGGATTGCTTGCAGCTGTAGAAAGACAGAGAAACCCTGACAGGCTGAGAGATGTCAGGGACTGGAATTAGAGGAACAGCTGAAGCTGAAGTAGTGAAGGCTGGAGGAGAGGGGAAAGACAAGTCATATGCCTGATTGCCCACAGCTGAGCTCAGGGAGAAAGTAAACCTGGAGGAGAAGGCAGAGACCAGTGGCCATTTTGCCTGCCATGTGACAGCATCACCAGAAGGTGACATCTGGTGAGTCAGCATCTCTTGATGATGCCTTGATTTGGGCATATTCCCATTATAAAAGCCAACCCATTTCTGGTATTTTGCATTGATAGTCCGTGAACTAAAACAGTGCCCAAGTACAAAATAATAAAAACAGATGTATGTCTAGGGTTCTAGCCCAAAGCAGCCAAAATTTATTGCTTGGACCTTCCAACTAGATACTGATTTCAAAACTATTTCTTGACCTTTCCACTTTAAACACTGTGTTAAGTGTAAGAAGAAACAGGAACTTACAAATGCTCTATCATGACATCAGTGGCCTGCTCTGACATCGATGGGCAGCACGAGGGTCAGTGGAGAGCTATTGAATGATAAAAGAGCTGTTGAGAAAGACTTGCTAACAGATGCCAGGCAAAGAAGCATAATGCAATAAGCAGTAAGCACAAGAATAAGAGTCAGGGGACCCAGCTTTTACTGCCTTTTGAGGACTTAATTTCTTCCCTTGCAAAATAAAAATGGAAGTTGGTCTCTGGGTAATAAAGCTAGGGTCTCTCTTAGCTTTAACCTTCTTTGAGTCTATAAGCCAGCAAACAAATATTTTCAGTAAGTTGAAACCAAAAGTGAATTATCTTTTCCAGTCTCATCTTCTCTCATTAGTCAAAGGAGAATTTTTCCTATAAATAGCCATTAGGACATTGGGGAAAATTGTATTATTTTTACTTGTGTTATTAATCCTTTCTGTCAGTTATGAAACTTACAGGTAAAAGCAAGCAAAAAAAAAAAGTACTTGCGGGAAACCGACTTCAAGAGAAAATTCCAGTGCCCATTGTCTTCACTTGATTTCTTTTTGGCAAAGATAGCTTAATTCTGGCTGCCATTGCATATTTTGAATTTAATCTAATGGGAGAAAATATTCCATTCCTTATTTATAATTCCCCTGCAGACAGCTCCCATTATGGGTGGGAACGGGTTTTTGGAGCTATTCTTGGCAATGAGCTTCTAGATCGTGGCAGTCTCAAAGACTCCTTTAATTCTGCCAGGACTGTTGTCAGTATCATTGTCTTCTCCAGCAACAGGACTGCATGTTTAATTGGCGGCTCACATTTCTGTTTAATATCAATGGTTCTGCTAAGAGAAATCCTCCCAAATCAGATTTATATCAAATGCTAGAGGGGGAGAGATAAGAAGTGGCTTCCACTCAAAAGGAAAAAAAAAAAAAAGTTAGAACAATAACTAGTAATAATATCATATGCTTACTGTATGCCAAGAATTACCTCATTTATAACTTTCCTAACACTGAGTTAGGTACTATTATATACCCCACTACGTAGATGATGAAATTGAGGTTTAGAGAGGTTTGTATCTAGTTTAACATTACACAATCTACCAAATTGGTATTAAGATCTAGAATATCTGACTTCTTAGTCTATGACTATAACTGCTATGATATACTACTTTACAAGAATTGTATCAAAACTAGGATATGTGAATATATATAAGGTTTTTAATGGGTTCCAAAATTATAATAGGAAGCTAACGGTCAACATGCCTCCTGAATGAGCCACAAGTGAAGTTTTAGATAATATGGAAATAGATTTCTTTAATAAATGAACAGAGGAAAAGTTTAAGGAACATCCACTGGATAATAAATACAGGGGCAATTAATGAGTTGTATTAGTCAGGGACAATAATATGAGCTGCTGTAACAAACACTCCAATATCATAATGGCTTAGGAAAACAAACAATTATTTTCCACAGCCCAGAGTGGTTGGTGGGTGAACTCTGCTCCATGTAGTCATTCAAGGGAGGCCAGGGACTAGGTGACTTGAGTAAGGCACTCCCCTAAGGTGCAAAATTTAAGAGAGTATTAAAAAAACTCAGTAATCAAGATAAATATGTTAATGCAGTTTTAAAAAATCAAAACTAATGTAAAAAAAATCCATGAGGAACAAAGTACCAAAGTTTTAAATAAAGACAAGATCCAAAGGAGCTGGGATTAGGATAAGGTGAGTGGGACTGAGTAGTGCTGGCTAATTAAGTACTAATTTTCTACATACAACTAAGAGTTGAATGAACTTTACAGAAAATGTAGATTCACAAAGAATAAACACACAAAAGCATGCATTTTTGTTCCCTCCCACCATGCTTAGACCTATGGTAAAGAAAGGAAAGTCCAATGGAGGAACAAATGCTGACATTTTCTCATAGAACCAAAGAGGTTGTAGAGCCAAGAGTGTGCTTTGTTTGGCAGCCATGGGACCCCAAGGAACTGGGTCTTCTCATCCAGACAAGGAGTAACAGCTGTTCCACCAGTGGAACTTAGTGCCCTGGGTAAAGAGACACAGAGAGCCTTTTGGTTAAGGGGCAATCTGGATTAATTATTGTTTTCATGGAAAGCAGCCAGGCTGCCTGTGTACAAGGTACCCAGTAACGATTTTAAATTATATTGCTAAAACCCAGTTACAATCGTCCATTTGAAGTAATAGTTATACTTATTATAAACTCTTACATTACAAACAAGTTGCATCAGCCTACTTCTAATGTGGGACCAACGGACGTTAACTAATTTACAGCATAGTCTAGTGGTCATAAAGAGAAAGCTTTGTTATAAGGTGGCAGATGTTGGAGAGCCCAGGACTCCAGAGGCTTTGTCCTAGGCCCCCTATCATTGTGCTCCTCCACCCACACGTCTTCCCTGACAATCCACTGCCAGGCTTGTCTTCATGGCACTTATCACACTCTGGCATTTTCTTATTTATTTGTTAACATTTTATTTTCCATTCCTCACCCCAAATCCACTATGTTGTAGGTACCTTGAGATGAGGGACCTTGTCTCTTTTGATTACTCCTGTATTCTCCACACACAGACAGAAGCTCAATAAATGTTAGAATGAATAAATAAATAAATTGGAGCCAATCTGGTAGTTTTACCTTGACTACGTTTTCTTCACGAGATTCTTCCCCTGTGATTAGCACATTAATGCACATGAAATGATAGCTGCAATTATTGTTATTATGGGGAGTTACAAAATGACCCTGGACCAGCTAACAGTAAGGATGGATAATTACAGCACCACATTCAGGTCCTTGGTACAAAAAATATTTTTTATACAATTAGAGAAGCTCAAATTACATTATGCCATTATAACAAATTTTCCATATTTACAAACCTTTGTCTATCAAAACAACCATATTTTCTAGGACTTTCTATGATTCTTGGACATTGGACCTGAAAAGATTATGGAAATGTGGACTTGTGGTAACTTTTGTAGATGTTAAACACTCAGAATTAATGACTTATTTTATAAACACACATACATTCTTACATGATACATTCTCTGGATAGATAGACATAGATCATAGATGATAGATAGATCTTTTTAAGTTTCTTGATAGTAACTAGAATAAAGCAGTATATCATAACACGGCATATGACACAGCATTCACAGCAGAGTTCCTGCCCAATAATTTCTACATCATCAAAGACATTTATTAACTAAATGGTTTGTAGCAGTTTATGATCCAAATACAGGCAACTGCCACTGATTCACTCTTTTAATGAACTATATTAAAATCTATGTATTTCATCAAACTATTATATTTTTAGATGTCAGGTCATATTACTCTCTCTAGTAGCAATACTCATCAGATGTTATGGCCACGATAAATTCATACTGCATTAATTCAGAGCCAACTCTACCTTTTAACATTCCACAGATTAATATTTTGATATAACCTATAATTAAACAATTCTGAAATCAAGCTGTCTTATACTCAACATCTCATAAATATAGTATTTTTTTTCTTAAAACCTGTTATTGATGTAATGGTGTGTCTACAATGAATGACCACTCAGAATCAAGGAAGTGTGGTATTTGTAAGAAACATGATAGACAGATTTATATCTTAATATATTAAAAATTCATTAAAAGAGATAAGAAAAGCAGAGAGACTTGGAGAGGTAAATGGGCAAAGGACATGAATTGATCATTCGCACAAGAAAGATTTAATTAGCCAGTAAATACGAACAAGTCTAGGATTCAAATAATTGCAAGTTAAACCAAAAGGAAACTACATTGTGGAACGTGGATTTGGCTCAATTGATAGAGCATCCACCTACCACAGAGAAGGTCCAGGGTTCAAACCCACGGCCTCCTGACCTGTGTGGTGAGCTGGCCCACGGGTAGTGCTGATGCACGCAAGGAGTGCTGTGCCATGCAGGGATGTCCCCTGTATAGGGGAGGCCCACATGCAAGGACTTGCCCCCCTCAAGGAGAGCCACCCAGCATGAAAAAAGTGCAGCCTGCCCAGGAGTGGCACCACACACATGGCAGAGCTGACGCAGCAAGATGACGCAACAAAAAGAGACACAGATTCTCGGTGCTGCTGACAAGAATGCAAGTGGACAATGAAGAACACACAGTGAATGGACACAGAGAGCAGACAACGGGGTGGGGGAAGGGGAAATTTTTTTAAAATCTTAAAAAAAAAAGGAAAACATTTTGCTTTCAGATCAGCAAAAAGTAATTTTTAAAAATCCAGTGATGATCAGAGAGAAATAAAATGGGCACCCTCATCAAATGTTGGCGGTCAAAGTGGTACAAAATTTCTGGAAAGCAATTTGACTGTATATATTAAAATCCTTAAAGTGTTCATACCTTTATTTAGTCTTTCAGGAATGTATTCCAAGAGAACAATCAGAAAGGGATCAAAAATTTATTCACAAAGACAGTGAAAAAAGCAAGATACAAAATTTATATACTATATTTCAGTTATGAAAAGGATTAAGAAAAAGATTATAATGAAATATGCTAAGATATTGAGAGATTTTATTCCTCTCTTTTATACTTGTAGATTTTTTGCAAATAAATGTTTACTATTTTAATAATCAGAAAAGAATTTAAACACTGAACAGAAAGAAAATAACCACAGGACACTCTAACAAAATACCCCTTTCTTCCTACAGGAGGAAAAGGGAAATTGTTTGCCAGAAAGTTTGTCCTCAGATGAGACTTATACACCAAAAAAGAAGTGTGTTGAGTCTTTAATATACAGTTTGTTTTATAAATACATTTTTTTAATTGAAGTATATCATTCATACATGAACATTCATAAAAAACAAATGTATAGTAAAGGTTGTGAACTTACAAAGTAAATATGCATAACATCATAAAGGTTTCCTATACATCACCCCTCCACCAACACCTTGCATTGTTGTGAAACATTTGTTACAAGCTATGCAAGAACATCATCAAAATATTACTACTAAATCTATTCTCTATCTTACATTTGTTGTTTTTTTCCCCCCAACCCACACTATTTTTAAAAAATATGTTTTTATTACAGAGTTGTGAACAATCATGCTCATGTGTAGCATTCCCATACAACACCCCTTCACCAACACATATTATTTGTGGCATGATACAAACCATTTCAAGTTTTGTTAAACTTAGAAGGCTTGGGGGAAGTGGATTTGGCTCAACTGATAGAGTGTCCGCCTACCACATGGGAGGTCCAGGGTTCAAACCCTGGGCCTCCTAACTCAGTGTGGTGAGCTGGCCCATGTGCAGTGCTGATGCGTGCAAGGAGTGCCATGCCACGCAGGGCGTCCCCTGAGTAGGGGTACCCCACGTGCAAGGAGTGTACCCCGCATGGAGAGCCGCCCAGTGCGAAAAAAGTGCAGCCTGCCCAGGAGTGGCGCCACACACATGGAGAGCTGATGCAGCAAGATGATGCAACAAAAAGAGACACAGGTTCCCGGTGCCACTGACAAGAATACAAGCAGACATAGAAGAACACACAGGGAAAGGTGAGAGAGAGAGAAAAGAAAGAATGCTTGAAAGTACTGGTTCTTGAATTTTAAATTTGTGGGCAAATTGTTTTGAAACTTGTTTTACTTGTCTTACTACACTTGAATCTTCTTATAAACACCAGCACAGCACTGGTTAAAGTTACCCTGTTAAGCACTGTCTTCCTGGAGGAGGAAGTTTTCAATGTCCTTGCTAAAGATGCTATTAGTCAGCACTTTATTATCTCTCACAAATAATAGTCGGATATGGTTCACATCACATAAACATTTATTTATTCAAAACTCCAACAGAGACTATACACGGCTAACTAACAGTTGTGTAATAAGAACATTGCAACACTTCCTTCTGATACGGATCTTACATCCAACTCAAGACGGCCTCAGCATGGAGCGCTCTCCCCAAGCCTTCAGCTGTCTCTTATTCTCTATTTCAGCCTCGTCTCCAATCTTGAAATTTCATTCCTGCTTAAATTTTCTTAAGCAGAAATCAAATAAAAACATAACAGTATTCTGTGATTTGTGCCTTTGATATCAGAAAGAGAATGACTGGTTAAAATCGACACAAAAGTTGCCTAATATTTTTTCTGTATCTTTCAGTGTGCATGGTCGTGTGTGTGTGTGTGGGCATGTGTGTGTGTTTTAACTGGTGGGAACATGTAGCAAGCAGCAGCAAGACAAAGAAGCTCTTCCTCCCTGGATTCTCAGAGCTTCGCTGGCTTGTGTCTTGTATCTGAGCTGGTTTCTGGTCTCTCGTCTGTTATATGAGCTCCCCAATATCTCACCAATGCATTCATTTTTATTTAAATTAGCCAGTGTTCATTTCAATTGCTTGGAGCCAAAGGACCCTATCTGGTTTGGTAGCTGAGTCCTGTCTGGTTTGGCATCAGGAGCTTCTCTAATGAATGGTCCTAACCCGTGGACCAGTGAGTGGCAACGAGCTTGCCCAGACCCTCACTCTAGCCCTACCCTCCCACCAGATTTTAGCCCCAGGAAGGGCCAAATGCCATTCACATTTGATATGAAGAAGACATAGACAAGTTACCTGGGGCCATTGTATATTGTTGATGCATATTTTTATCCCTGATTATTATATTCATTATAAAAATTTGGAAAATCAAAATCTATAATTTCACCACTCAGAATAACATGTTATCATTTTGTTTTATTTTGTTATATTATAAACCATATTTATATTTAGTAACTGAGGTTATGTTTTTTTTTTTATTTTGCTTTTTGAACTTGGAATTATATAACGAGTATTTATGTCACTAAAAATTATTGTGAATACCACTAATGGTTGCCAAGGAATTCATCATATGAAGGTCCTATAATTCCTTTAAATATACTCCTTTATTTTGCCAGTTAGGTTTGTTTCTTGTGATTCATGTTACAAATAATACTTTGAAGAACTTGCTTCTGTGTGACTCTTGCTTTAGATGTATTCTTATAAATTTGATGATGGGATCAAAAACCATTTTAAAGACTTGTTGAAAATTCCTGAGGCAATGAATATTGGGGAATAAAGATGTAGAATGCACATTAAAAAAAAAAATCATTTTCTTTTTTAACAAACAGCCCTGAGGAGAAGGGACCAGGGGAAGCCAGCTGAGAAGCAGCAGGGTGGAGCGCCACAAGCCCTCCCCTCCCATCCTCCCCCTTTTTATTTATAATCTCTATGCAAGCCCGGGGGGAGGGGGCGAAGGGGCTCTCAGGGGCGGGGTGGGGGTAGGGGTGGGGGTGGGTGGGGGGAGCGGCCCAGGTTCCTTGTCCCCTCGGGGTCCAGGGGCTTCGGGACCCTGCAGAGGGCCTCGGCGGGGAGGTGCGGAGGACTCGGCTTTCAGTGCTCGCTGTGGCCTCCAGACGAGCACTGAGGCGAGACCAGCGCCTGTCAGCTGGGTGGGCCTGGTCTGTGCATCAGGCTCCGGGTATCGGCGGAAGTTAACATGCCCGGGCCTCATCTCCTTGAAGGGAAAGCGCCCCCATGTCAAGGCGTTTAATGAAGTTTAAAGACTCCTTCCATCCGCCCCCCTTTTTTCTGCACGAGCAGGGCATGAACAGCCACACATTTGCTTTGGGGTGTGTGTGTGTCTTTTCCGAAAATGTTTCTGAGATTCTTGTGGCAGAATAAAGGGGAGGTATTTAAGAAGTTCCAAGCTCTTATTTACTGTTTCGTATAGTTATACTTATGCTATTTTCCTTAGATATTCTGAAATGAAGGTATCGGTCGGGCCTTCAAGGATCTTGCAGACTCCTCGGAGGTGATGCGGGGCAGATATATAATCAGTAGTTAGAGTGTAAAATCAAGAGGTCCTTTCCTCTTTTATGAAGCATAAAGTTATTGAGTGAGTGTCACATACCAGGGAGTAATGGGCATTGGGAAAACAGAATTGTACAAGACAAAGCTCCCATCCCTGAGAAGATGGGTACCTGGACCCTCTGAGAGCATGGAAGAGGGACGGGTTTCCATGACCTGAGGATAACCGACCTGGCATCCCACAGTAGTCTCAGTTCCTTTCCCGTCTTACTCTTGTATTTCTACTTCCAGGCTCCAGCCAAGTGAGTTTCTCATTCAGTGGGTCTGGGATGAGAACTGAAATTTGCTTTTTTCAAAAGAACTTCTTCATTATTCTGAAGCGCAGTGCAGTTTGGGAACCACCATAGAGCTAAACAGCCACGATGAGCTCACATGGAGGTAGGAGAACTTGTTGGAAGACAGCAGGCACATTTTCTTTGAATCATCTTTTTTCACATCATCTTGTTGCTGCTAGCGTGAAATTTAGATATAAGCTTATTAATGGTATTACCTCTAGCTCTGCCTGACAGTAGATAAAGTTATCCATGATTCTTGGCTTTTGTAAATTATTGAATTGGTATTCAACTGCAGTCATTCTTTTGCTCTCATTTGAAGTTGTAGTCTATGGAAATAATAGTGAAGTCCAGTTTCTTGCCTGGTTGGTGCAAGCCTTGACTCTTCTCTTTTGCAGTTCCACAAATGGGCCATGCTTTCTTGCCTCTGGGCCTTTGCACATGCTTTTCCTTTTCCCACTCACTGGCTCATTCCTTCTTGGGATCAAGTGGTTGAAAAACAATTAAATTTCAGATATGCATGATCTCAAACAATGTAATTTCCATGCATCCTGTCATAGCTATTGTGAGGTGGATAAAACAAGAAAGAGGAAGGCAAGGCTTGGTAAACTGCTAGCTAAAGAGCATCGCCAAGGGAAGGAAGTCCCTGAGTGACAGCTGTGCAGGAGGATGCAGAAACCCAGAAGGGAGAACTTGCAGGGAAGGAAAAACAAAGTTCATGAAAAATAATATTGACAAACATTTAGCCAATATGATGGGGTAACTAGTCACATAGAAAACTTCAGAAATAAAAAAAAGAATGTAAAGTAGAAAATTGCACAAAAAGGAAAATGTAATTTTTGTATACTTTTTGGCCAGCAAGGAATAATATTTACATCATCATTGTAATAAAAAACCATGATTATTTATTTTCCCAAAAATTGTGATTGAATTTATTGGGATGAGGGAAGAGAGGAATTGAGTAAGAAGTGGTAGCTGTTAAATTCTTTACCAGTACTAGAAGTCAATAGGGAAGGTACAAATTTGCTGAATCAAAAAATAATATGTGAATAAGTGATACATATCTAAATATTATATATAGTTTAATATATGGAAAGAAATAACAGAAGAAATGGTCATAAGAGTTCAAAGTGGTTGCTTAAGGCCAGGATGGGTTGGGGGATAGGGGGCTGTTATGTTTTTTCCCCTTTAGGAATGTCTTTTAAACCTTTAGGTCATTTTTGTTACTATTGTTTTTTAAAAAGTACATACATTTCTTTGATCCAAAAGTTGCCAGGTAACTACCATGTGCCTGGCAAAGTGCTTTACTTTGTCCATGAGAGAAGAAATGTTATAAAACTTGGCTCCAACACTCCAGGATTGTAAATTGCATTTGGAGATATAAGCTACTATCCATATAGGAAGGAATTAGAGAAAAAGTGTGATTAAATCTAAGAAGAAACCCAAGAAATTGTACTCAACTTAGATATGCCATGATGTTTATAAAAGTATATAAAACAAGAAACCCTATTGAATTTTTAATTATTTGCCTTATTCAAAAGGCAGTGAAAATGAATTACTCTGTTTCACCTCCTCCCTAAAGGTTTATAAATTTGACCCTATTGGTTCCCTCTGAAAGCAGATGACATCAGGCAATTAGCTAATCTCTGCACTGCTACTGTAATGGCTGCCTTTTTGGCTTTCAGTCTTGGCTGTGGTTAAAGGAAAAACAATTATCAAGTACTTACTTTGTACCAGGTTCTATGCTCTTAGGAGCATTGGGTCCTTGTTCCCTTTTGCCCAATTCTTTGGGGGTGGTTTCATTATTGTATTTCTTGCATTATTGCATATTTTACTTGGACATCTTGCACTTCTCCTGTGCACTTTGTGACAGAAAAAATTACTAGGAAGGTTAAAAATCACTGAACAAGTTGTTTATGTGGCATGTTCCTTGGCAAGAGATTCGTCTTTTGTTCCTTGGAGAAGTGTTAAACCACAGAGGACAATTAAGCTAGCAGAAGCATTAAGTAGTCTCAGGTTAGAAGGTGCCAAATGTACATGAATTTAAAACAGTCTCTGAAAGGCAAATGTATCTCAGATATCCCCTATGGAAGATGTTTCCTACCGTTAACAAAATCAGTCTCAAAGTCTAAGATTTGTCTGCCTCTTTAGACTAGGGAGTTGTAAAAGTAATACATGCTTATTAAATACATTTTGGAAAAGGAAGGCAAGTTCACAGAAGAAAGCAACCATTTCTTGTAATTACCTTGCTTAGAGTAGATTAATGTTAATATTTTAGTGCTATTTATAAATATACATGTATATGTATCTGTATCATATATGTTAAGAAGGACCATATAGTTTTTATATAGTTCACTATCATGCATTTCTTCCATTGACATTCTGTTCCACTTTTATTGTGCTAGATCAAGTTGTCAAGAATTTGGGGTATTTATCCAGGCCTGAAGGGAACATGGCCGAGCCCTAAAGTAGCCCCTTTCACCTAGACCTGAAACCCTTTATGATTCAGGCTCCACTAGAGTTGAAAATCAACTTGCAAATAAATTATCTTGTGGTTGGTCATTCAATTAAATTAGATAATATATTTTAAAAATATAAAAAGTTAAACACTACTGTTTATTTATAACCTTATCCTGGAAGGATTTATGACTGAGAAATTATTTGATATTGTTATGCAAGGCTCAGTGTCTTCATGAACATTTATTTATTTCCCCCTCTCCCCTTGTTGTTTGCTGTCTGCTCTCTGTTTATTTCCTTTTTAGAAGGCACTGGAACCAAACCCACGTGGGAGGGAGGCACCCAATCACTTGAGCCACCTCTGCTCCCTGATTTTTTGTCTCTCGTTGTGTTTCCTCCCTGTGTCTTTTTGTTGTGTTATCTCATTGCATCAGCTTGTTGCATCAGCTTGCTGTCTTGCTCATCTTCTTTAGGAGGAACTGGAAACCCAAACTGGGGCCTCCCATGTGGTAGGCAAGTGCCAACTGCTTGAGCCACATCTGCTTCCCCTCATGAACATTTTAAAGTTTTATCAATTACTTGAGATAACCAAGGAGTATGCCAAACCAATTGGGAGACTGGGATACCAACCTGTAAAAGTTATTTAAAGATCTTTGGGAATCTTGTATGTACCAGAAGTCCTCTCAGGAGGATATTTCATTGGTTGAAAGAAGTACATTGAAAAACCTTTGGAGTAAAGACTGAAACCCTTAGAGCCTGCTTTTGTGACTAAACTGTTTTAGGAAGCAGGGAGATTCTGGGCAATGCAGGGCTCTGTTTTAGTGGAGTGGGGATGGGAATGTTGCTCCACTTAGCACCCAGACCCGTCTCAAACAAATGTTGAGCAAATATGTGCAAAATACTGGTTTGTAGGGGAGGCGTAAGTAATTGGCCTCTTCAGGTTGCCCACATATTTTTGTCAACTTTCCAGTTCAGTAACTTTCTTCAGCTACTTCATTTATTCCAAGCCGTTCTTCTGCCCTCAGTCTCCCTGCTTTACCGTTCATCACCCTCACTGGTGCCTGAGTGTCCTTTGTGAAACAACTCTGATCACGTTTCACCCTTCTCGAGAAGCCTTTGAAGGGTGCTCATTGCCTAAAGTAGAACTTTTTAGAATAGATGTAGCTCCTCAGTCTCTTGGAAGAGAGCAGGAGAGAAAAACTATTTAAATAGTGCAGGCTATTTTGCCCGCCCACCATTGCAGATCATGAGCTATGTCAGAGAATGAGGATGCTGTGCCAGCCATGAATCTTAGGTGCCTGGTTATTTCCCACCTCTGAATCTTGCTGTTCCTTCTTAAAGAATTCCTGGGGAACATCTACTCATCTTGCAAATCTCAGCTCACGGATTACCCTTCAATGAATTTTTTCCCAAAAAGGCCCCCACTCTGTTAGCTGTTTCTTTTTGTATCTTCTTTCCTTCTCTAAATGGGAGTAGTGGTTGAAAGGCAAAAGGTCTGTTTCTTACCCCCAGCATTTAAAAAGAATCCATGACAATGTGAGAACAGTTAGTATAACCTTCCCCTTTTAAAGGAAGTGGTATACTCCCATTGCACTGAAAGTGTTTGGCAACTGCACGGGATTTCACGCCCGATGCACGTGGAAATCATCGGTGAGTTCTCCCAGTTGGATGCTGAGACAGGAAAGGAGACCGGTCCCATGGGCTAAACCTAACATTTGAGTGTCTACTTTGGGCAGAAGAAAGCTCATTATCTTTTCCTCTTCCTGAACACCTTCTTCTTTTGGGTACAATCATCCTTTTTTTGGGGAAAAAGAAAATAAAGGTCTTATGGTGAGTTGACCTCCCACCGGAATGAAGACAGAGGAAGAATCAAGCAAAATTACTCCTGTCTAGGAAATCTCTTTGCCATTCAAAATATGACCCAAGGACCTATCTAACCTGAGGAGGGCTGTTCTGAGGTTTGTAGTAAAAATAGTTCTTTTTAAAACAGTTTTCACAGGTGCTCTTGAAGGGCCTCAGCACCTGCTGCCATTGCATTGTTAGCCAACAGCCTTTGAGTATCAGGCCAGCAGCTGCACCAATCTGCTCGTTGATTGAAAGTGAATGCAAGCAATAGCATAGTTTTGAGAAACCTGCATTTAATTTCACTAAAATTTCCTTATGAGGCCATGACCTCCTTGGGGGTTTATAACCAAAAGAAGATAGCTAAGAAGAAAGCCACCATGTGGGCTTGACTCTCTTGGGGGCCCACCGCAATACCAGGCCTCTAGCCATATTCTCTTTCTATCAAACAAAACTTGGAGCCCATATATGGATTTGGTTCTGTGACCCACTACCGAAAAGAAATGTTTACTCCCTGCCTGAGGGTTTCAATTCTTTTCTTTCTTTCTTTTTTTGGTGGAAGTGGAATGATATCTTTCAACTACGAGGATAGCATGGCCAAATGGTTCTTTATTTTTGCAGAAAAGTCCCTCGGACCTCACAGAATAAATATTTACTTTGCCAAGGTTTCTTTTAGCTCTTTCCCCTCCAAAGACTGCCTTAGGTAAATGTTGACCAAAGCTATAGAAATTCATCATGGTGCGTGTGGCCCCACTCTCCCAGTCCACACCTGAGGAAGACAGCGCTCTTTTCCTCTAGCCCTGGAATCCCCAACCCAAAGCTCCCGGGTGCAGCTACCATCAGATTGTAGTTGACAAGTTGAAACCTTTGTACTCTTCAAGGTCCTTTACTTGCCAAACGCTAAATATACAAAGGTGAACAAGAAACAGTCTTTCAAAAAAAAAAAAAAAAAAAAAGAAACAGTCTTTCCATTCAAGGTCACTACTCTCTTGTGGGTGAAAGTTAATAGCCCCATATCCTCCCCACACCCTCACCCTGCTGCTCTCTCTGTTCTTGAGAAAGCCATAATGTGTGTGACTTTTACTTTCATGGCAAAAGGTAAAAAGGCTGAGGTTGTTTTTATCCCGAAGTCTTTCCTTCCGCTGAAAAGTCTGGGACTGAAATGTGTTATTTTAATTATAAAGTCTCATAATTTCTGTTTCCTTTTCTTCTTAGTCTGGTTTAATTACTTCTGGTTTAAAGGTCGCATAGCTGGATGTTTCATGGGAAGATATTTTAATTTCCTCTTTGTGGCTAGTAAAATAGCTCACCCACCTCTAATGTTTTGGGTTCCTTTTTTCCCCTCGTTGACAAAGCAGCCACAAAATTTCCTTCCTCAAAATGCTCACCTAGTAAGCGGAGCCGGCAACTGGCAATTAGAAGGGAATTGCCCCTCATTCCTTTGTCCTGCAGTGAGGGAGGACGTCTCGGTCCTGGGGGTAGGCCGGCCTCATTCCTGAGATTTCAGAGGCCAGGGCAGGATCCTCATTTTCTCCCACCCGAAGTTCCTCCTTTTTCTCCCCACAATTGCCTTTATGAGGTGATTGAGTCTCTCAGGCAGCAATTGAAACTTCACATGCAAATGCCCCTGGAGCAAAACGCTTTGTTCTAACTTTGAGGTGTAGATGATTAAACACAGATTTGCATCAGGAGCCGTGAGGAGACTGGAGAAACCTGACTGGCCTTGGAAGGGGAAACGGAGCTTTCCCAGCGAGAAGATTCTGGAATAGGGGGTGGGGTGGAGCAGGAGAGGGCTTACAGTGGCTTCCTCAGGAGTTTAACTAAATCTCACCTTTCAGTAAACCTGAGGGAAGGTACTTGACAGATGCCTTGAATATCTTTAAGGCCACTCTGCGGCTGAGAGCGTCTTATCTTGCCTCCATTGTACAAGATTGTTCTTCCTTGCTGGGAAGGGCAGCAGATTCCTGGAGGCTCTTAACAAATCCAGAAAATAACAGAGTCCAGGAATTCAGCAGGTTACATCCCTGAGAAGACAGGCTGTTCCTTTGTTTCAGCATCTGGTTTCGTTTTGTGCTTCCTGGTAAAGCTCCATGTGTAGCAATGGAAAATATTTCCACAGATTTCTTCTGAAACAGAGCGTTGTAGGCAGCGGTGGGCAGTATAAGGGCTTTGTGTGTGATTCTAGGCTACCATGGGCTGAGGAGTCCGGAAACTAGATGCCTCGGTCCATTTAGGAAGTTCCGGTCTCTCATGCTCCGAGGTGTAATGAATGCTGACTGCTCTAATTACTTCCATACACTCTCCACACCTCTTTAAGGATTAAGGGGGCATTTCCTGTCCTGGTTTTAACCCTTTTCAGTGTGTCTATTCGCTCTCTGGTTATTACATATTTTTTGATTGGTGAACATAGCGTTGATGTAGTTTGACATTGGTGCCAGGCAGATATGGGTTCAATACCAGCTCTCTAATTTTGGGTGACGCTGGTCAAGTTCCATGACTTTTCTGAACCATAGTTTCATCATCGTTCAAGTTGGGCTATCAATACCTAACTATTCAGGTGGTAAAAATAATGGGAAAACATATTTGACACAGAGATAGCACCCAATAAGTAGTGTTATCACACTGAAATATCCTAATTTTTAAAAAGGCACAGCTAAACAGTGGGCAAATTGCTATAAGTAATAACAAGCACAACAACATTTATAGGACATAACAATTTGCCAAACACTTTTACATATATTTTCTTATTTGAGGCTTACCAACTTGGTGAGTTAGGCAGAGCAGATGTTTTAAAATAGCTACTTTAGAAATTAGGAAATTGAGAATCAGTCAGGCAAATATAATGTCACCCAGTTGTTCAGCAAGGTGTTGTGCATCCTACTGTAGAGAGGGTACTGAAATTCAAAGACCTCAGTGATTTGCTGAAAGAAGCAGAGCTAGTAAGTTGTTCTAGCTTCCTTGTTGCTAAAAGCAAATACCATGCAATGGATTGGCTTAAACAATGGGATTTTAGTGGTGTACATTTTTTTTTTTTAAGATTTATTTTTATTTATTTCTTTCCCTTCCCCACCCCACCCCAGCCGTCTGCTCTCTGTGTCCTTTCGCTGTGTGTTCCTCTGTGTCTGCTTATATTCTTGTCAGTGGCACCGGGAATCTGTGTTTCTTTTTTGTTGTGTCATCTTGCTGCATCAGCTCTCCGTGTATGTGTGGTGCCACTCCTGGGCAGGCTGCACTTTCTTTTGCACTGGGCAGCTCTCCTTACGGGGCTCACTCCTTGCATGTGGGGCTCCCCTACGTGGGGGACACCCCTGCGTGGCACGGCACTCCTTGCACAGATCAGCACTGCATGTGGGCCAGCTCCGCATGCATCAGGGTGGCCCTGGATTTGAACCTTGGACCTCCTATGTGGTAGGTGGATGCTCTATCCGTTGAGTCAAGTCCGCTTCCCTGGTGTCCAGTTTTAAGGTTAGTAAAAGTCCCAAATCAAGGCATCAGCAAAGCAGTTGCTTTCTCCCAAGAGTGTGGCATTCTGGGGCTGGCTGCCGATAACACTTGGTTCTTGGCTTTTCTGTCATGTGGCAATGCATATGGCGGCAACTTCTGGCTTCCCTTCTCTTTTCCCTTCTCTCTGTTTCAGCATCTGGCTCCTCCCTCTGGTTTTCCCTCTCTCTCTGTGGCTTCCCTACAAGGCCTTCAGTTATAGGATTAAGGCCCTTCCTGAGTCGGTTGGGCCACACCCTAACTGAAGTAATCTTATCAAAAGGTCCTATTTACAATGCAGTCACACTCACAGGAATGGATTGCATTTAAGAACATGTTTTTTCTGGGCTACCTAGTTCCAAGCTACCATAAAACAGAGAAGGAAATTGGAACCCAGGTCTTCTGATGCAAAATCCCATGCTGTTTTCATCACAGCAAATTGATTTTAATTCTCAAGAAATTGTGGAATTGTGCAGAAAATATTAAAATTATTTGCATTGAAGTAATATTGTTTAATATTTTGTCTGCTTAATCTGTCACTTTATGAGAGAGATGTGTTAAAATTTTTAACTACCAATTGTTATTTCTTGAACTATTCTTTTTAGCATATGGAACATCCTTCTTCATCCCTTATGATGTTTTTATTTTGAATTCTATTTTGATATTAAAATTTCTACCCTGACTTTCTTTTGACCAATACTTTTCTTTTATTTCTTTATTTTCAACTCTTCTTATCCTTTTCTTGTAACTGTGTGACTATGGTAGACTATTTACTGTTGATCTTGTTTTTGAAACACAAACTGAGACTCTCTTTTTAAGTTTATCCATATACTTTTGTTACAATTGTGATTACATTAAGACATTTCTAACTTATTTCATATCTTCTAATTACCTTCTTTTCCTCTAAGAAAAAAACCTCCTGGATTCTGTTTGGGTAGATTAAATTATATTCTGGTGATTTAAAAGAATGTTACCTTTATTTATACATACTTATTTTTTAAATCAGTTTATTACACTGAATATCTTCCTGAAGCAGATAAGTATGGTAACACATTTTCATCACCTTTGCTTGTCTCTTTCTTGTCCTCTATCTCCACCTTTTCCCTTGTTGTTATTCTCTAGAATTTTAGGTCTGTATTGATATGAATATTTTTGAAAATTGGGATTTGTTGTCATTTGTTCTTACAGTGGTACCTTGGTACTTGTCATTAACTGGTTTCCAGGAGGTGCAATGAGTACCAAAAATGAATTCCAAACAAATTTTTCCCATAAGAAAGAATGTAAATTAATTTAATGCATTCCCAACCAAAGACAATGCACATTTTTTATGGCAATATGCAAAAAGATAGGGTTGTATATCATTACATGAGAAATCTAAAAATTAATAAATTCTTAGATGAAATAAAATGAAAACTTTACCTATTCTGAGAAGATTCCATGGCCTAATGGGATGATGGGAGGAGAGTGGTGAGGGGGAGAGGCTACAGGAGGAGTGTTGCTTGGAAGGAGAGTCCCCCTCCACTAGAACATGGGGCACGTGCACGTCAGGCGTTCTTTCTCTTTTCCGCCATTTTTCAACTTGAACCACAGGCTCGGACACACACTTTGTCACCTTCATAAAAACTTATCCAATGAGGATGGCTTCCGTTCTCTTTTCAGAATTCCTCGAAAATGTGAAATGGTTTGGTCATTCAATAAATTCACATTTCTGCTTGCCAGAGCTTTGTCTGGATGGTACTTCTCAAAATTCTTCTGCCCATTTTGCACACATTTCTTTTATCAAGAATCTGGGAACATCCTTCCTTATCTCCTCACCTGAAGAAATCTCCACTACCCCTTGTTGCCACTCCTTCTGTAGTTCCTGTAGCTCCTCAGTGCTGAGCTCTTCATGCTGTTCCTCCACTAACTCCTCAACATCAGCAGCATCGACCTCCAGACCCCTGGATTGGCTCAAAGATACAATACCCTGCACAAACTGGACCCTCTGCACCCGCAGGCTTGGGCTCAGCCTCAAATCCTTCCAAGTCTGAGTCACAGCTTCTGGCCACAAATTCTGGCCTGGTAATTCCTGCTCCTCCTTTGTGATGTAAGTTCTACTTGGCATTTTTTTTTCCCAAAAAACTCTGGTCTCATCACAGTTAAAAACTTGGTGGGAAATAAAACCCTCAGCCTCTATGTAGTCTTGAAATTCACTGACAAATTCATCAGCAGCCTTTTTATTAGCACTTGCTGCCTCCCCATGCCTCACAGCACTATGGATGCTGGTCCTTCTTTTTAAAATTACCAAACCAGCCTTGACTGGCCTTAAAAACAACAACACTCTCATCACTCAGTTCAGGTTTGTTTTTCAAAAGATCGGCATGCCACACTTTGGCTTTTTTACGTATCATGACTTCCAATACACAGTCGCCCGCTACCTGCTTCTCATTTACCCAAATTAATAACAGCTTTTCAACTTCCTGGAGTGTTTGGGAATGCTGCTTTGTTACTACTTTAACTCCTTTCACAACATCAGTCTTTTTTTATCACCTCTTTATTCTTAATGATGGTGGAGACCATTGTTCTAGGCAAACCGTATTCCCTAGGAAGATCAGTAATGCAAATACTGCTCTCATATTTACCTATTATTTATTTATTTATTTTTCTCAATGGTTGGTCAAAGTAATTTTCTTTTCTGCTCAGTGCTATCACTGCTCATTTTCTTAGGACCCATGGTGAGAAAAAACCCACAAAATTATACAAAATGACCACAGAAGCTAAGACAAGACCACAATGAGGTGTGCACAGGGAAAGAGCTACTCTGTGACTAACATGTGACCCTTTGTGTCAGCTGGAAAGGGGGGGGAAGTCACGAGGCAAATGGCACTGACAAGTTCTAGCTTGTGTGTTGAGTACCAAACAAATGACAATTACCGGGACAAAATTTTTGTGTCAAAATTCGTTGAGTACCAAATCTGACGAGTACCAAGGTATCACCGTGTTTGGGTCCTTGTTTTTTCAGATAGCAACAAACTTAAGTATTTCAATCTACACTTTTTTTCCAATGTCTTGTGGTTTTAAAACATACCTGCCAATTCTTTGCACTCCTCCCAGAAACATAAGGCCTACTTTCCCTTCCCTTAAGTATGGACCCCTTTAGTGAAATGTAATTGACATCCATATACTGAACATATTTAAAGTGTAGACTTTAATAAGTGCATACCTGTGAAACCATCACATCAGTCAAGATAAGACACAACTCCATTCGCCCAAATTTCCTTGTGCCTCTTTGGAATCCCGTCCTTCCACTTTTCCCTCTACCCATCCTCCCACCGTCTCTGTTCCCAGGAAGTTAACCACTGAACTGCTTTCTGTTTCTATAGATTAGTTTGCATTTTCTAGAATTTTGTATAAATGGAATCACATATTATGTACTTTTTTTTTTGGACTGGCCTCTTCACCTCAGCATATTGAAGGTTTATACATGCTCTTATGTGTACCAATAGTTCATTCCTTTTTATTGCTGAGTCATATCACATTGAATGGATGTAACACCATTTGTTTATTCATTCATCTGTTGATGGACATTTGAAGAGTTTCTAGGTCTTGGCTATTAAAATAAAACTGCTAGAAATGTTTGTGTACAAGTTCTCATATTCATTTCTCTTGGCAAAATGGCTAGGAGTGGAATCATTGGATCATAAGGTAAGTATATGTTTAACCTTTTAAGAAATTGCCAAACTTTGCCAAAGTGTTTATGTCATTTGACGTCCCCACTAGCAACGTATGAAAGTTGCGGTTGCTCCACATTCTACCCAATACTAGGTACGGTTAGTCTATATTCTGGATAGTGCTTTATCAGCTATATGATTTGAAATAGTTTCTCCAAGTCTATGGCATGTCTTTTCACTCTCTAAACAAGTATCTTCAAAGAGCAAAAGTTTCAAATTTTGATCCAGTCCAATTGATCAACTTTTTCTTTTATGGAAAGTGCTTTTTGTATTGCATCTAAGAAATCTTTGCCTAAATCACACTTGCAAAGATTTTTTTCTACACTTTTTTCCTAGATGTTTTATAGCATTGTTCTTTTTTTTGTTTTGTTTTTTGCTTGTTTGTTTGTTTTCCTTATTTCTCCCCCCTCCCCCCTCTGTTGTCTGCTCTCTGTGTCCCTTTGCTGTGTGTTCTGTGTCTGTTGTATTCTCATTAGGCAGCTCAGGGAACCTATCCTGGGATCTTCTGGAGTGGGAGAGAGGTGATCATTCTCTTGTTCCACCTCAGCTCCCTAGTTCTCTGTGTCTCATATTGTCTCTTCTCTGTCTCTTTTTGTTGTGTCATCTTGTACGGCATTGTTCTTATATTTAGGGCTTCGATTCATTTTGCATTAAATTCTATACATGAAACATGTATATTACAAAGTTCTTTTCTTCTCTCCTTCTTTCCCTCCCTCCCTCCCTCCTTCTCTCCCTCCTTTCCTGCTTTCCCTCCCTCCCTCCCTCTCTTTTCTCCTTCCCTCCTTTGGTTTGCATCTCTTTATCAAATTGTTCCAGCTTCTTTTATTGAAAAGGCTATTCTTTCTCCACTGAATTGCCTTTTCACCATTGTCAAATTGTCCATTTGGTTTCAATCTATTTCTCAGTAACATTTTATAGTTTTCTGTGTAAAAGTCTTGTACATCTTTTGTCAGTTTTATATCTAAGTATTTCATATTTTGGCTGCTATTGTAAATTATGTCTTCTTCTATGTAATTTTCACTTGTGTATCACTAGTACATAGATATAAATTGATTTTTGTATATTGATCTTATATCTTACAACCTTGCTAACCCACTTTCTGGTTCTATAAGCTTATTTGTAGATTACATAGAATTTTCTACATAGACAACGATGTTATCTGGAAATAAAACAATTTTACTTCTTCCTTTCCAATCTAGATGTCCTTTCTCCAACTCTCACACCTTTGTGTGTGTGCTTTATTTCAGTGTCTAAGACCTCCAGCAGTAGATTACAGTAGATATCTTTACTTTTTTCTGATTTTGGGGGGAAAGTGTTCAGTCTTTCACCATTAAGTATGATGTTGTCTGTAGTTTTGTTTTTTTTTTAATATGTTCTTCATCAGGTTGAGGAAGTTCCTTTCTCTTCTTAGTTTGCTAGAAATTTTTAATCAGGACTAGATATTGGATTGGGTCAAATGATTTTCCTTTGTCTATTGAGATAATCATTGTTTTTCTCTTTTCAGTTTTTAAATGTGGTAAATTATATTGGTTGATTTTTGAATGTTAAACTAACCTTGCATTTCCAAGATAAACCACACTTCATCGCGATGTTGTATCCTCTTAATATATTGTTGATTTATTTGCCAACATATGAATAGAATTTATATATATATTCTCGTGAGAGATATTGTTCTATAGTTTTTTTCTTACAACTTGTTTTTCTAGTTGTAGTGCCATATAATGAAGTGACTGATTCCCTCCTCATCAATGTTTCAGAGTTTGTGTAGTTTCAGTATCAATTCTTCCTTAAATGTGTGGAAGATGGTTCAATGAAGTCAGTTGACTAATACAGGGAAATTCAGTTTGTCTTGAGTGAACTTTGGTAGTTTGTATTACCAAGGAATTCATCCATTCCATCTACATTGTCAAATTCATTGGTGTAAAGTTGTTTATAATACTCTCTTTTTTTTCTTTTTAATACCTGTAGAATCTGTAGTGCTGTCACTTCTCTTATTCCTGATACTGGTAATTTGTATCTTCTTTCTTTTTTAATTTGTCAGTCTTGCAGGAGGTTTGTCAATTTTATTACTCTTTTGAACCAGCTTTTGATTTCTACCTTTCTGCTTTCCATTGATTTCTACTCAGATAGTTATTATTTCTTTTCTTCTGTTTATTTTGGGCTTAATTTGACAATGTTTTTCTGATTTTGTATGGTATAAGATATAACTATTGATCTGAGACTTTGGTTCCTTTCCAGGTCTTTAGTATAAATTTCCCTCTAAATACTGCTTTAATAGTATCCTGCAAAATTTTATATATTGCATTCCATTCAAAGTAGTTTCTAATTTCCTCATTATTTACTTCTTTAACTCATTGTGTTATGTAGAGTGTTATAGTTTCCAAATATTTGAAGCTTTTCCAGAACTCTTCCCTTTATTGATTTCTAATTTAATTCCATTGGGATCAGAGAAAATATTTTGTTGACTTAAATTTATTGAGATTTGCTTAATGGTCCAAAATATGGTATGCTTTATAATTGTTCCCTGTATGCTTTAAAAAATGTCTATTCAGCTGTTCTTCAGTGAAGTGCTTTATATATCTCAAATAGGTCAAGTTAATAGCTAATATTTTTGAGTCTTCTATGTCCTTACTGTCATTTTTCCTACTTGTTATATCAATTATTGAGAAGGATCTATTAAAATAGCTGACTATAATTGTTGATTTGTCTATTTCTCCTTGCAGTCCTATCTGTTTTTGCATTTTGCATTTTGAAGTTTTGTTATGTGCATGAATGTTTAAGAATGTTATGTCCTCTTGACAAATTGGCCCCTTTATCATTATGAAACTGCTTTCTTTATTCCTTTAATATCCTTTTCCCTGAAATCTACTTTGACTGATATTATATAGCTGGTCTGCCTTTATTTTGATTTGTGTTAACATGGTATCTTTTCACCATCCTTTACATTTAACTAATTTGTGTCTTTATATTTAAAATAGGTGTCTTCTATAGGCAGGACAGATAGCTCAGGAGTTAGGCACCCTGCCTGGGGCCCTACTTTGGAATTTATGCTCCCTAGTGTAATAGAATTGGACTTAGTTGCATTTTCCCTACACATGGCTCTATAGACCCCTATTTGAACCTATGGTTAATACTAGAGTTTATAGTTGTATGTCTAAGAGACTTAAATCTTTGGGTTGTCCACGTACTAACTGGGCCCTGAATCTCAACAGATTTGCCACACCTACTCTCCAGTTCACTGGACTCACCCAGGACAACTAACAAGAAGACGATGGCTGACAATAACCATCTCAAGGAACAGAGACTGCAACTGCAGAAAGCAAGAAAGTCCCATCTATCTGCCCCATGGGATATAAGACCCCTCTCAACTAGAGGTGGAGTGGGCATCACTGTCATAGAATCCTCAGGATTGGGGAATGGATGATGGGCTAGAGTAGATTTATAGTTGTTCTACTGTAGACCTGTTGGGATCCTAGCAGTGGAAGGACATTTGTAATGGATGTGGAGGCAGAGGCCACTGGAGGTTATGAGGGGAGGGAGAGGGAAAAATAGGTGTAATTTGGGGGCATTTTCAGGACTTGGGAATTGTCCTGAATGACATTGCAATGACAGATACAAGACATTGTATCTTGTAATAACTCGCAAAAATGTGTGGGAGAGAGTGTAAACTACAATGTAAACTGTAATCATCGTTTAGTGCAAATGCGCCAAGATGTGTTCATCAATTGTGGCAAATGTACCACACTAATGAAGGATGTTGTTGTTGTGGGGAAATGTGGGAGGCTAGGGAGCAGGGCATATGGGAATCCCCTATATTTTTTTCTGTAACATTTATGTAATCTAAGTTTCTTTTAAAATATATATATTAAAAATATAAAATAGGTGCCTTGAAGGCAGCATAGAGTTGACTTTTATATTTTTTAGGTTCTATAGTAATTTTTAAATGTTTTTTTAGATAATTTTAAACTTTTGGAAAGTTTCAAAAATAATACAGAAAATTCCCATAAACCCTTCATCAACTTCCCCTTATGTTAGCATCTTACATAATCATAGAACATTTATCAAAATTAAGAAGTTAACTTTGGGTCTGTGGGATTATAGTTTTAATCAAATTTGAACATTTTTAGGTCTTATTTCTTCAAATATTTTTATGTTTCCCCTTTCTCCAGCCTCTCTTTTTTGGGATTCCCCTTACATATATATTAAGCTGCTTGAAGTTGTTCTTACTGCTCCCTAGTTCTCCGTTCATATATCTTTTAGCTTTCTTCTCTCTGTGCATTTCATCTTGGAACACATCTGTTTCTATATCTTCAAGTTCACTAATCTTTTCTTATGCAATGTGTAATCTGTCATTAATCTTAACCATTGCCTTTTTGCATCTCACACACTGTAATTTTTATCTCTTAGGAGTTCCTTTCTTTCTTTTTAAAAAACTGTCTTCTATGTTTCTACTTAACATGTTCAATTTTTTCTCTAGCTTTTTAAACATATGGAATACAATTATAATAATTTCCTTAGCATTTGTTAAGGGTGGCCCAAAGCAACATTTACTCTAAAGTAATACTAAGACAAGACACTCTGAGTATTCTAGCTAATGTCCCATTAAGTATGAGGTTTTCCGGCCTGGCTGGTGGCAGGCAATCTTCCTGGACCTGTGTGAGATCTAGTTACCATTCTTTCTAATCTTACCAGGTAGTTTTTTTCAGCCTCAGGTAGTGTCCTCATACACGTGCACTGATCTGTACTCTGCTGAATACTTGAGAAGGTCTCTCTGCAGATCTCTAATTCTTTCTCTGTGCAGCTCTCTTCTCTTTGGTACTCTAGTCAATGAGCTGCAGCCACCTTGGTCTCCTGAGACTCTCAGCTCTATCTCCTCAACTCGGGGAGTTTGCTGGCTTGGCTTGGATTTTCTCTCCCCTCACTGAGGCCTGCAAACTCTTAGAAGCTAAGCAATCATTTGTTTTCCATTTCTGCAGACTCACTATCCCTCATTGCCTGGTGCCAATGTCTTAAAATAGTTGTTTCATATATTTTGTCCAGTTTTTTAGTTGTTTCAGGCAGCAGGGTAAACCTGGTCCCTATTGCTACATCTCAGTTATAAGGAGAAGTCCCAGTGACTCACTTCTAATAAACAGAAGACAGTAAAAATGATATTGCTAAAAGACAATCTTTTGTGGACCTCTTGCACTTCTGCATGTCCTTGGAGCAGAAATATGGCCATCTTTGTTCCAACCATCTTTTGAAGGACATTTGTATAGTGAACTGACTTAGAAAGCAAGATATATAAGCAAAGGGCAGATTTCTTTAAAGTCCTGGAAAATAGAGACTGTGTCTTTCTCTAAAGCAAAGGATGACCATGTTTACTGTCCAATATAATAAATCTGGATTTCCGAAGCTCAATGGCCCTCTCCTGTAATTCAACCCACTGTGTGAACAATTGTCACCTGCCCTCTTTTTGTCACCTTGCGGGAATTGGGGTTTAGGGAATCTGTGGAAGAAAATGCTTATTCTCTGTCTACTGCTACCTTTGTCTTTGACACAGGAGACTTATACCTTCTGCCTGTGGCAGGCTAATTTGTTAGGTTGCAAGTATAGAAAATCTCACACTATTCACAGTTCTTGACAGAAGAGAGGAAAGACTGTATTAGAATTTAATACAACATCTGCCTCCCTTTCTCTCTTGAGACACACGCCCTGAGAATCCTGATCGAACATGTTAAAAATGTTTGGCTACTGTGAAGCTGCTGTGCTAGAGAGATCACATGGGAAGACTACACTAAATCTGAGATACTGAAAAAGCCCCCAGATGACTCAGTCTTGTTAGCCCAAAAGCCAGATATACAAAGTGGGCCTTCAGATCATTCTAAACCCCAGCTCTCAATCCAGTGTTAAGTGGAGCAGAGATGAGTTGTCCTTACAGCCCTGCCTAGATTGCAGATTAGTGAGCAAAATAAATGTTGTTGTTGCTGTTGTTTTAAGCCACTAAGTTTTCAAGTGATTTATTATGCAGTATTAAATAATTGAAACACCATGTATTTTTGTAGTATTCTTCTGGATGCATTGCTTTTTTTGCTAGATTTTTTCTCTGTAAGGTTTTTAAAGAGGTTCTTGTATAGTAAATTTGAACTTGTATGTCTGAAAAGATATTTATTTCCTGTTATATATTTTTTTTAAGATTTATTTTTTATTTATTTTTCTCCCCTTCCCCCTGCCCCCACCCCAGTTGTCTGCTTTCTATGTCTATTTCCTGTGTGTTCTTCTGTGTCTGCTTGCATTCTTGTCAGTGGCATCCGGAATCTGTGTCTTATTTTACTGTGTCATCCCGCTGTGTCAGCTCTCTGTGTGTGCGGCACCATTGCTGGGTGGCTCCTTATGGGGCGCACTCCTTGCGTGTGGGGCTCCCCTATGCAGTGGACACCCTGTGTGGCAGGGCACTCCTTGCTCGCATCAGCACTGTGCGTGGGCCAGCTCATCACACGGGGTTAGGAGGTCCTGGACCTTGGACCTCCCATGTGGTAGGCAGATGCCCTATCTGTTGGGTCAAATCTGCTTCCCTGTCATATTTAAATAATAGTTGAGTTGGTTGTGAAAGCATAAGCTTGAAGTTCTTTTCTTTCAAACCAATATCTTCTATTATTATTTTTTAAAATTTTTAATTAAAAAATTTTTATTGTATTTTTTGAAGATATAGAGATCACAAAAAATGTTACATTAAAAAATATAAGAGGGTCCCATATACCCCACACACCCCCTTCCCACTCCTTCCACATCAACAACCTCTTTCATCACTGTGGCACATTCATTGCATTTGGTGAATACATTTTGGAGCACTGCTGCACCCCATAGATTATAGTTTACATTGTAGTTTTCACTCCCAGTCCATTCAGTGGGTTATGGCAGGATATATAATGTCCAGCATCTGTTTCTGCAATATCATTTAGGACAACTCCAACTCCTGAAAATGCCCCACATCACATCTCTTCTTCCCTCTCCCTGCCCTCAGCAACTACCATGGCCACTGTCTCCACATCAGTGCTACAGTTTCTTCCATTACTAGTCGCAATAGTTCTATAATAGAATACCAGTAAGTCCACTCTAATCAGTATTTTATTCCTCCATCCTGTGGACCCTGGGATGGTGAAGTCCACTCCACCTCTATATTGAGAGGGGGTTAAGATCCCACATGTTTGATGGATGTGATTCTCCTGCTTGGAGTTGTAAGCACTCTTGGTTCCCTGGTGTGGTGGTTGATCATCTTCACCTTCCTGTTAGCTGACCTGGGTAAGTCCAACAAACAGGAGAATAGATCCTCACATATACAGTCATCTGATATTTGACAAGGCCACCAAGCCCACTCAAAAGGGAGAGAATGGCCTCTTCAACAAATGGTGCTTGGAGAACTGGATATCCATATGCAAAAGAATGAAAGAGGATTACCATCTCACACCTTATACAAAAATCAACTCAAGATGGATCAAAGACCTTAATATAAGAGCCAAGGCCATAAAGACCTTGGAAAACAATGTAGGGAAGCATCTACAGGACCTTGTAGAAATGACTTCAGGAACTTCACACCCAAAGCACGAGCAGTTAAAGAACAAATAGATAAATGGGACCTCCTCAAAATTAAAGCCTTTTGCACCACCAAGGAGATTGTCAAGAAAGTGAAAAGATAGCCTACCCAATGGGGGAAAATATTTGGTAACAATATATCTGATAGGAGACTAATATTTTGCATATATAAAGAAATCCTATATCTTGAAATTAAAATGGCAAACAATCCATTTAAAAAATGGTCGAGATTTGAACAACTGCTTCTCCAAAGAAGAAAGAAATGGCTAAAAAAGCACATGAAAAGATGCTCAAAATCACTAGCTATTAGGGAAATGCAAATCTTCTATTGTTTTTTTGCATCCAGGTCACTGTTCCAAAATCTGATATCAGTCAGATATCTATTTCTTTACAGCTGATCTGCAGTTTTGACCTAGCAGTGTTTTAGATTCATTTCTGCCTGCTAAATTTCTTATATTTTAATATAATATGTGTAAGTACAGATTTTAAAATCTATACCTTTTGTCCTTTATGAGACCTTCATTCAAAGGTCTTAGATACATCTCTAACTCTGGGAAACACTTGGACTCTATTTCTTTAAGCATTCCTTTCCTTTTTACTGGATTTCTCTCTTTTTCCATTACTCCCACCTTAATGTTGACCGTTCTAGTTCTAGTCCTCTTAAATTTTCTTTGATATTTTCCATAACTTTATTTCTTCCTAGTACCTTTATATGGAATTCTTCATCCTCATCTTCTAGCTCACTAATTTGTTCTTCAATCATGCCATCTACTGAATACTTTATTTCAAATTTTATATTTATGGTATTGTACTTCCATTTGGTTATATTATATAGTTGCTTGTTCCTACTTTATGTTATTGATAGCTCACTCATTTTTTTGAAGATGATTATGATGCTCATTTAAAATCATTTATCTATCTCATTTATAAGGCCTGTTTTTTTTAGTTTTGGTTTTTCAATTTGCTTCCTTTTTTTTCCTTCCTCCTCCCCTCTGCCCTGATGTTTTTTTGCTGTGTCCATTCACTGTGTAATCATCTGTATCTATTTCTCTTTTTGTCTTCTCTTCTTGTTTTTCTCCTCTAAGATTCAATGGGATTCAAACCTGGGGACCGCTGATGTGGAGAGAGATTCTTATCACTTGTGCCACCTCAGTTCCTGGTTTCTGTTGCACCTCACTGCCTTGACTTTCCCCATCGTCTCCTTTGTTGTGTTATCATCTTGCTGTGTGGCTCATTTGCATGGGCACTGGCTCGCCATGTGGGTACTTACACGGGCACTTCCCTCGCTGCGTGGGCACGCTCTTTTTTTTTTTTTTTTAACCAGGAGGCCCCAGGGATCGAATCCAGTTCCTTCCTCATGATAGGCAGAAGCCCAATCACTTGAGCCACATCCACTTCCCTCAATTTGCTTCTTAATGCTTGTTTTGGAAATCAGATGTCTCATTAGATTGCCTGTATGCTTATATCTCCCAGTAGGTATCAGTCAATGTTCAGGAATATGGCTAAATTCTAGTCTCTAACTTGTTGCTTTGCTGGTAAGTGTAAGCATAGGGGTAGGGTAGGGAAGTCACATCCAGAAGGAGAGCTGAGGTTCTTCTACTTGCTCTTTGTCATTTCCCTTCCCTCCAACAGTTGGTTTTCCAGCAAACCCTGTCCTGACTCCACTTAGGGACTGCTCTTTCTAAGTTTTTTCCTTTGATTGTAACATTCTAGATCTCTGTTTCAGTCTAAGCAGAACCACTAGAAGATATCAATCATCTCCAGATCTATCTATCTATCTATCTATCTATCTATCTATCTATCTATCTATCTATCTATCTATCTACCTATCTATCTATCTATCATCTCTATCATCATCTATAATCTATCTCTCTGTCATCTAACCAATTGTATATCAGTCATTTCTCACCCTACCTATCTTTTCTATCATCTGTCACTCTATCTATATCTATGAATCTATTTTGTATATATCTCTATATTAAGGTATTTGTTAGATTTGAACTTACGTAGTTAAAGGGGTTGGTTAAACAGTCCCTGTAAGGCTGTTATCTCATATCTGATGAAGGAATTTGAAGTCTGCAGGAAAGGTAGTCAGGAAGAAAAGATGTATGTAAAATTGGGGAGAGCAAAGACAAACTATAGCCCATAAGCACAAGCTGGAACCCACAAGGACAGCCAGAAACCCATGTCGGTTCTCACTGCCTTCAACCTTGAAGCAGTGAGAAGCTGGAGCCCTTTGTCATGAACCTAACGCACATCTTTCCCATGAGCTAGAGAAACTGAAGAAGGATACAGGGGAGGATTAAACAGTTGCATATCTGTGAAGTAAGCAAGCAAAGTGACAGTGTGCATGAGCTTCAAAAGCTCCTGATTATCTTGCCCTGACTTTCTGAGTGCATATGTATATATAAAAAACACCAACGTGATGCTGCTTGACTTCAACTCTCTCCAATATTGCACAAAGTATGTATCTAATCCTAACTAAAAATATAAGGAAAGGAATTCTTGGAAACATAGTTTATCGTAGTTGAGACATTCAGAAGATAACACAACCTCAGCATACAGAAGGGAGGAGGGAAAGAGGTAGAAGGAACTCCCAGGGGCCGGCTCTGCTGTCTGCATAAGCAGTTACCTGCTTCTTCCTGCTCTGGGATTTGACATTGCCCTTTTGTTACCCCATTTTCCCTAGCCACACTTCATTGACTTGGCTATTCTCCTGTTCTATAGTGGCAATGTGACAAACAAGAATAATCTTTTTAATGCAATAAGGGTGAGAGAAACAGCACAATTCTGAAACTTTCCCTCAACGTATTTCTCAGTCATGCTTTCCAGCTCTTTTCAACCCTTGACTGGTACTTTCCCACTCTCACCCATCCACCCACCATTCTCATTAACTCTACCACAACTGCCTATCTACTAGGCCTTCCCAGTTTGTACCTAGTGTTTCAGCTGTATCCTCTTCCCCATCACACATGTAGCAACATCAAGGTTGTGTGATAGGGTTTTTTTCTTCTCCTTAAAAATTCTCATTTTTATTAAAGATATACATATGCATTTTTAAATTAATTTTTATTTGTTTTCATTTTTTCCTTTATTTTTTTCCACTTTAAAAAATTTTTAAAAGATACTTTGATTACATAAATGTTACAGAGACTATAAAGGGAATTCTCATATGCCCTGCTCCCCACACCTCCCACATTTTCCCATATTAGCAACATCTTTCATTAGTGTGGTACATTCATTGCAATTGATAAACACATTCTGGAGCATTGTTACTAAGCATGGATTTAGTTTACACTACAGTTTACACTTTTTCTCATTTGACTCTGTAGGTTATGACCAGATACATAATGGCCTGTATTTGTCATGGTAAAGTCATTCAGATGACTCCCAAGTCCTGAAAATGCCCCCATATTTTACCTGTTTTTCTCTCTCATTAACCCCAGAACATCCATGGACCATTGCCTCCACAACAATGGTATTTCTTCTATTGCTAGATTCATAAGTAGTCTATAGTAGAATGCTAGTGAGTTTATTTTAGTCCGTAGTTCATTTCCCAGTCCTAAGGCCTCTGGGCTGGTGATGCCCACACCACCATGAATTAAGGGGGCTTTGATCCCATACATTCGATGGATGGGACTCTTCTTGCTTGCAGTTGTAGGTAGTCTCGGTTCTTTGGTATGTTGTCTGTCCATCATGTGTGATAGGTTTTTGAAAAGTGTGTTTTGTCCCATGTGCCAGAGTAGAAATGCACTTAAAGAAAGCTGGTTTTTTCAATTGCTTCAAAAGATGATGAGACGGCTGATGACAAATAGCTGTTCTTATTATTTTGGAATGCAATTGATCTATCCAGTTCTTCCCTTTGTCTCCATTAATTAAAGCAGTATTTCCTTAGAAACCAAAAGGGGAAACAGCCTTCCTGTGCCTTTAATTTCTAAACCTGACTTGTGGCTGGTTAGAACAACTGGTAGCATCCAGCCTGCCCAATACATTTTTCTGTGTCTCTGAAATGAATTTTCCAGTGCCCTGAAATCCTCAGCCACAGGAAATCGAGGCAAACAATATAGACTGAATGTTATGCTTATTTGGACATCAGAATAGAATTTAAGCTCCTACAAATGATTGAAAATAAATTCAACCACATAATGCAGTATACCAGAAATAATGGTGTATCAAAATGTTAGACATTTTGACAGTTCATCATCCATTCTTAGAATTCACAGAGCATGCTGGCCAAATAATTACTACAGAAATGCTCCTTAACAAACAAACAAGCTAACTAACTAAAAGGAGAACAGAAGATGGTAATGCTCTTATTTGATAATGTTCTTATTTGTAAAATATTTTTGGAAGATATTTGGAAAGTAAACCTCTTGAAAGCAGGCCAGATACTATGCTGCTTCATTGCCTCACAAGATCTGGGAGACAAAGTGATCAAGATTGAGCAAAGGACAACGCAACTGTCTGCAACATTTAAACTTCATGAAGACATTATTAGGTAGATGGGGCCAAGTGCAGTGACTGATCTTCCTGACAAAATGACAGTGCTTGACAATGGCTATGAAAGCTTGATGACCCTTTACATCTCATGGAACAAAGGAGTCAGTTAAACAAGGTGAAAATGTTAAAGGGGGAACACAAGAAACACAAAAGAAAGATGACAAGGTGACAAGTTAAACATAATCCACGGAATAAGAAACGTCAGAAGCCTCCCCCGCAGTACACCTACAAACACCTGCCCTTTTGTTAATACTTAAAAGAGAGCCTCTCACTGTAACTCTTTAACTTCCTTGGTGGAAGGAAAACAGATGATTAGGTGGTGTGAGGTGCCTGCAGGGAGAGATCTGCTGGGGCATCTCTCTGGACAATACTTCGGTAAGATCTATTTTACCTTAACCAGTTTTTTTACTTGTTACCTATAGATTTTGGGCTGTTCAAGTCTTCCAACTCTACCTCGGTTCTCCTTTTATGACTCCAAGGGAAGAAATAGGTTAGAGCAGGCACATTAGTTGAACTGTAAGCTTCTGATTTGAGCCAGTTTTGAAAGGGATAAGACAATGCATCAGCCACTTGTGATATTCTTTCCTTAATTACACAAAATCTTTTTCAAGTTCTCAGTTTACAGTCACACATCTCTGACAGCAGTTGAAGTCCATGATGTGGTGCTGGTGGAGGAACCTTCGTGCCCCTGTGGTTTGCCCAGTAGGGTTGGCCTTAAAGTCCACCATGAAGAAGGAAATCCTTCATTTTAAGCATTGTTTTTTTTTTTTATCTAGCAATAAAAAGGTAGTATTAGAATGAATAGGACAATGGACTACAACCAATGTACTATAAACCAGTCATTCATGTCAGTTTCTCTAATAGATGACATGCTATAATTTATGAAAATAAGGACCAGAGGAAGAAAGAGACAGATTAAGAGTTGAGAAAGATAAAGGGTTTGGAGTATGAGGAAATGGCAATCTTCTGAACAAATATCATTTGTGTGATAATTTGTTATTCCCTTTCTGGACATCAGATGCAGAAGACTGAGTTATTCATTCTTGCAGCACATGTAGCTTTAGCAAAGACCCCTCTTTCTTTTGAAAATTTATTCCATTTTATTTCCATTCCTCACCCCCATTCTCCGGTTCCCACAGGTAGTCATTCTAATATATTAAATGCTCTTGCAAAATGCACATCTTTTGAGTGCATTTGATTTAATTTACATAAATGATATCTTGTTGTGTATTTCAATCGTTTTCTAAATTTTCTTTTATTCAGGGCCATTTGTTTAAAATCCATTCATATTGCTGTGTGTTCATCTAGTCCCTTGCTTCTAGCCACTATATAACACACAAATGTGAGAGTGTGTCTCCCACATTCTCCTTATCCACTCTCCAATTACATATACTCAGGTCCCTCTGTCTGTCACCCCGAATGATGCTGAACTCAGCAGTCATACATACTTTCCTCTTAAGAACCTGTGTGAGAATTTCTTTGAATTATACACCTAGGAGTAGAATTGCTGGTGAGACGATCAGAATATATTTAATGTAAGTATGGCCAGACATTTTTAACATCCTTTGTTTTTCTGCCACTTTTTCTTATATGTGAGGTTGGTATTCATATTATAATCACCATTTTACAGGTGAGTAAATGGAAGGACCAGACATTAAGCAACATGCCCATCGCCTCTCATGAGTAAAGAATGGACCCCAGGTATGACCCTTTCTCTTTTGACTAAGCGTTCTTGTCTATGCTCTGTACCACATGACTTTGCCTCTGCAAACTTTCCTTATCCTGAAAGTGAAAGAAGTTTGTGTTCCATTAGTTGCGTACACTTCCTGTGGGTTGTCTAACCACTCTCTCCTTTGTGAATATAGTGTAATTAGCCACTCACAGACTTAGCCTAATGATGTGGGAAAGACAAATCCCCTGTTGGCTGGTGGCAATCCCAGTGAACTCATTTAACTGTTTTTCGGTCTACTAGGAATAGTACCTCTGAATTGAAATCAGGGACAACGAAATGTGTGCCTTTTGCTGGCCCAGGTCTGAGAAGTGAATCTCCAAGAAGATGACTAACTCCTCGAGATCCGTCCAGGCAAGGGCAATACAACTTGTAATCTGTCCCCTTGCAAGTGAGACGTATCGAAGGCTTGACAATAAAAAAAAGTGAGCATGGGCTTGTGAAAAGGAAGACTAGCTTTAAACCTGCTGGGAAAACAAAATGGAACAAAGTCACTTTATGAGAGGTTCCTCAAATGTCGTTTATAAATATGATAACTAATATGAGTGTTAGAACAACTTCATTCTGTAACACACACCATCATAAAATACAGATGGCTTTCTTGGCTTTTAATGGTACTCCACATAATGCTCCCACATTCTTCAGATACTGTCACATGGAGGTCCCAGGAGCCCCGCCGCAATAACTCTCTTATCAACACGAGGTACTCAGTCCTCGAGAAAGCCCGATAGAGTCATTCCAAACATTCTCACAAGCCATTTCTGCCTTTTACGAGGGCTCTTTGATGCTGAGTCAAAGAATCTGCGTATAAGGGAGAACGCGTCCTGTCATTTCAGCAAAAGCAGTGATTCTCAACTTGGGCAGAGGGAAAAGGAGACTCTTAGAGTGTATGTGTTTGGGGACGTGGCAGGTTTTCAATGCTCTAAGCCTTTACCTGAGAAGAGATTCTGGTGCTGCCATCCCCCAGCGGTTTTCCATCCAGCATCCCACACGCAATAGCAGTGTTACCAGTCAACCTGAGTAAATGTCTTGTACAGAGTCAGTAAAACAGATACTAGGAAGCTGGCTTAAGTGATAGGCAAGATTAGAAATTTAGAAGCAAAATTCTCTTAGGTTTCCCCCATTGCCGTGACATTTCTATTTTTCTAAAAGGAGCATAGTATATTAGTCCACTGAAAAAGCAGTGAGTTAAGTTTAGGCACGAGAACTGGATTCTAGTTGTGCTCTCTCTGCAGCAAACAAGCCTTATGTATTTGGGAACAAGAAAAACCTTTGTTTGGATTAGATAAATGCCCAGAGCTTGTCCAGTTAAACAATTATTAGGCTATTAAACCTGGAGGAAAATATCAAACTGCAATGGGACCTCTGATTGTCCTGGTTTTCTCAGTTTTGGATCAAAAACATTATTTCCTGTTTCCCTTCGTCTTGTTACTTAATTCAATGATTTATTCTTCTCTGGACCAAAAATATTATAAATATGTTGAGGCTCTGTTCTAAGAAACAGGTTGTGCCACAGGAATGCGTTCTCATTCCAGTAAGCACAGGAAGAAAAGGGGATTCCCTTGGGAAGGACTCCTTGGAGAACAGTGGTTTGCAAATTTTAAAGCAACAGGGCTTTAAATCATCTGCAGGGCTTATGAAAACACAGATCTTGGGCTTCATCCCCAAGGTTTCTGATTTAGTATATCTGGGGTAAGGTCAAGGAATCTGTATTTCTAACAAGTGCCCGGTGATTCCTTAAGAATCACTGTTATAGAACATCATTTTCTTAGTGTTGAGGCAGTGACCTGACCCTCTCACTGCCAGCCTCATTCCCAGGTTATAGTATGTGATGGACAGCCTTTGGAATGATGCTACAATCTTCTATTTCTGATTCCAGAAGATTTCGTTTTCCAGTATTAATCACCAAATAAAGGAGGAAACAGCAACATAGAAAGTGGAGAATAAGGCAAACTTACATATGTTTACTCAACTTCCCCATTCTTCCTCTTTTCACGGCTCAAAACTGCTATGTCTGAAGGCTGCCCTCCAGGAATGGACTCAGGGTAGAGGCCACCATCTCAGCAGCCCTGAGAAGATGGGAGCCTGAGGATGGGTTGGGGAACATGGCAGGAGTCAGCTTTAGGCAGCCAGCAGACCAGGAATGTATAGACAGCAGATTGGTGATTTGTAGATAGTCCAGCTCAAATAACTCAGACTAAAATGATATTTAAAAAAAAAAAAAAGGATAGGTGTATTTTAGATGATACACCATTAATTTTCTGCAGAATCCAATGGACAAAGATCTCAAATCAAGTTCAGATATGGATTTAAGTCTTTCCCTTTCTCTCAGGCGTAGCAGATATTTGTTGAGAATTTTCTCTTTAGCATAAAATGTGCCTGAGACTGCCCGAGAAAGAAGTGGCAGAACTAAGATTTGCTGTGCTCTATTGCCTCCATTAATGTGACACTGGAAACCCACAAAATACCCACTGTACATCTCTCATCCTATAAGATGGGCCCACCTCCCAGGGATAATGTAGGAATGAATAAAATTATAGACTTGAAATCTCACTGAGTATCACAGGAAAGGAAGTATGATGGCTACAAGATATTACTCTTGAAATATTTTAGATGGTACTCTCCTTTCCTTGACAAATCAAATGCTACATTCTACACATTTATTATTATCTCTTTTACTCTCTTTGCATTTTTGCTCCTTAAAGAACTATTTTTATGTCCTTTTCCTTGAAATGGTCATGCATTCCTTTTTCCTGATGACATTCAGCAGAACTACTTAAAATGATTTTAATTTTAACCTGAAACACAGGCAGATGCTCTGGGGTCACCAGAGGGTAGTGGAAAGAGAGCTCAGGATGGGACTTGAGTTCTAGCCCAGACTCTCCTGCTGTGCTGCTCACTGTGACTTAAATTTTTTCTCCACTATAGTAGGATAGATTATCTTAGTATTTAAAAACCTAGATTGGGTGAAACCCAAAAATATCTTGCAGGGGTGTAAAGCAAATATCACTGAAGACTTTTTTCCTAATTATAACATCTATAATAATTTGACCATCAGTTGTCTTTCTCACTGTGTCATAGATACGATAAACCGAGGGTTATGAACAATTCCAGGCAAGCTGGCTGTAACTCTGCCTCTTTACTCACAGTTAAGAAAGCACATCAGAATGCAATTAAGTATGAGGATGTTGTCTTGGGAATTACCTGGAATCAAATCTAATTTATGTTTTAAAATCACTCCATCAGCAGATGAATGGGTAAACAAATGTGGTATATAATACAATGGAATATTATTCAGCCATAAAAAGGAGTGAAGTTGTGATATATGCTACAATATGGATGAATCTAGAGGACATCATCTTGAGAGAAATAATCCAGACACAAAAGGACAAATATTCTATAATTCCTCTTATATGAAATATCTAGAATAAGCAAATTCTTAGAGACACAAAGTAGATTAGAGCTTACTAAGAGGTGGAGGGAATGGGGAATTTTTTCTTAATGAGCAGAGAGTTTCTGTTAGGGTGATGAAAAAATTTAGGTAAGGATGGCAGTGATGGTAGCACAATATTATAAATGTAGCTAATGCCCCTGAATTGCACATTTAAAAAATGGTTAAAATGTCAGTTTGTGTTTTTTTAAAACAATGTTACCACATTTTAAAAAGTAAATCATTTCCAAACAGCAGCACATAATTCAGAAATGATTGGTAATGTAACTCACAGTTGATCACCACACCACTCTGATACTGAGAACCACAGGACTAGACAATTTTTAAGAACCCTTCCAACACGAACATTTCATGTCTGGTCTTGGAACTTTTATCCAATGCATCTTCAAGATGGTCTTTCTGGATTCACTGCTTTCCAGATAAATTAGACAGCTCAATTCTTCTAAATTTGGTCTGGTTTGCTATTCTGAAAACAAAAAGGGGGGGGGGGGAGAGGGCAGATACTGCAGTAATTCTTAAGAAACAAAAACAGCGCTGGGTAGAAAACAAAACTGCGGACT
This sequence comes from Dasypus novemcinctus, assembly GCF_030445035.2. Lineage (NCBI taxonomy): Eukaryota > Metazoa > Chordata > Mammalia > Cingulata > Dasypodidae > Dasypus > Dasypus novemcinctus. Next base: position 24,272,079 of record NC_080681.1, on the reverse strand, counting down.
CCATCATTTCTCTTTCAGAATTCTCAGAGGCTTGGAAGCTATAGGCCTGCCTGATACCTGTTGACTGCTAAAGATTATTGCCATGGGAAGCAAAGTGACCTCAGTCCTGGAATGACAGGAGGACATAGCCCACTGATTCTTTGGTGCCTACATCCTTCAAATGGAGAAATCCTTTAGGACAAAGCTGTCCACTTTCATTTTTATTTTCAGCATTTCTCCCTATTTATTTATTTTGCCTGGGACTACTTAAGAGCCTGCTTGGGGAATATTTAGAGAATAATTGTAATCTCTATAAGGACAAAGCAATACTTGAGTTAAATTTCCTTTTTGAACATTCTAACCATTGAGTATATACTCTATTTATCCTGGCACAAAGGCTTTAAAAACAGGATATTTTCCTTAAGTCTTGTTTTAGCTATAATGTGGCAAGCCACAAGCAAGCTTTTATATTGTTTTACATGAAAGTCTTGGAATTTCCACAGCTTATGTTCTGAGCCAACAAAAACATACAGAAATGGAAAGCAGAGAGTTTTTGAATTCAGATGATTTGCTTCACGACTATTTTTTGAAAAAAACACTTACTTAACAGGGTGATGAATTTTCAGTATGATTTGGAAATGGAAAGTTGAGTTTTGTGAACTTAGAGGAGAAAGTGTAAAAAAGGAAGTTTGTCTCTAGCTTTACCTCAGCTCAGGAAAGGGTGATGCCTGCATTATCTACAAGGCTTTCCTGGACTGCTACCGGGAAAGGAAGGCCAAAAAAGGTCTGGTGTTGAGCTACATTGAGACCGTTTTGAAAGTAGTCAGTGTGCTAGAGTGGAAAGCACATTGATCGGGGAATCAGAAACTTAGCTTTCCTACTACCCAGTTTTTGTGTTATCTGGTTGTGTGCTTTCAAGCAGGTCAGTTCATCTCTTTGACACTCAGTCTTCTTCTAATGGAGGAAAAAAAATACATGCCTTGTGCATTTCTGACGATTGTTAGAAGGCTCCATTGACATAAAATATATTAAGGCATCTGGAAAATTATAAAATATTTTACAAAAGTAAAATTTTTATAACATCTTTTTATAATTTGATTAATTTTTAAATATGCAATGTTAAAATTGAAAGGTAAGGCAAGATTAATTGGGGCCTATTAGCCTGTCAGGACCTGGTATTTATATCATAAATATTTGTTCATACCTTCCTAAGTTTATTTGGCTATTTCTTTGGAGCAAGTTCAGAAAGTACTAATGTTTGTATGATTTATAGGAAACCTGTTGAGTTCTTATAATTCCTGTTAAGATCACCCTCCCCCATTCTGCTCTGCTTTGAAACTTCCATGAACTCCTTGAAAAAGCATTCCTTCTTTGCCTATCTTACCATTACAAACTGCCTATGAAGCCAGACCAGAAGATGGTGATATTTAGGTCTGATCCCAGACCTTCCTCTAAAAGACCATTCATATTAATCACATCTATCCTCACATGCCTTTGTCAAGGCCAGCCTTCTGTACTCACCATTGACACCTCTCTGTGCATTCCCTCCTCTGGTCTCCCAAGCCCTTCACTGTGCTCTCTAGAATTTAAAATACACCATCATTTTAGACATGAACTTTACCAAGCATTCCAAGAAGAATTAACACAATTCCTGCTCAAACTATTCCAAACAGTTCAAGGGGAGGGAATACTTCCTAACTCATTCTATGAGGCCAACATTACCACATACCAAAGCCAGGTAAAGGTACTACAAGAAAAGAAAATTACAAACCAATATCCCTTATGAATATAGATGCAAAAATCCTCAATGAAATATTAGGAAAGCAAATACAAAAGCAAATTAAAAGAATTATATACCATGATCAAGTGGGATTTATCTCAGGTGTCTAAGAGTTGTTCAACATAAGAAAATCAGTTAATGAAATACAACACATTAATTTAATGAAGGATCATCTCAGTTGACACAGAAAAGGCATTTGGCAAAATCCAGCTCCCCTTCTTGATAAAAAACACTTAGAAAACTAGAAATAGAAGGAATCTTCCTTAACACTATAAAGGGACTATATAAAAAATGCACTGCTAACATCATACTTAGTGGTGAAAGACAGAAAGCTTTCCCTCCAAGAACTGGAACAAGACAAGGATGGCTACTGTTATTCAATACTGTCCTGGGAATTCTAGCCAAATCAATTAGGCAAGAAAAAGAAAAAGCATCCAAACAGGAAAGGAAGAAGTAAAACCTTCCCAATTTGCAAATGACATGATCTTATAGATGGAAAATCCTGAAAAATCTACCAAAAAACCTCCTAGAGCTAATACAAATTCAGCATATTAGCAGGACACAAGATCAATATGCAAAAATCAGCAGTATTTGCATACATTGTTAATGAAAACTCTGAAAAGGAAATAAAGAAAAAAGCATCAAATATATAGGAAAAATTTTTATCGAAAATGTAAAAGTCTTATACATGTAAAACTACATAACATTGCCAAAAGAAATGAAAGAACTAAATAAATGGAAGGACAATCTGTGTTCATAGATTGTAAGAATAAATACTATTATAATGTAAATTTCACCAAAGTAACTTTCAGATTTAATGCAATCCCAATGAAAATTCCAACAGACTTCTATGAAGAAATGGAAAAACCAATCATGAAATTTATATGGAAGGGCAAGGATCCCTAAATAACCAAAATCACCTTAAAAAAGAATAAAATTGGAGGACTCACAGCTCTAGTTTTTAAAAATTATTGCAAATCTGTAATAATCAAAACAGCAAAGTACTGACACAAAGACAGACATATAGACCAATGGAATTGAATTGTGATTTCAGAATTAAACCTTCATACCTATGGCCAGTTGACTTTTGACAAGGGTGCCAAGACCAATCAATGGGGAAAGAATATTCTTTTCAACAAATGGTGCAGGGAAACCTGAATATCTATATGCAAAAGAATGAAAATGGACCCCTACCTCATACCATATGCAAAAATTACCTCAAAATGGCTCAAAGACCTAAATATGAGAACCAAACCTATAAAACTCCTGGAAGAAATTTTAGGGATGCATCTTCGGGACCTTGTGTTAAGCAATGTTTCTTGAACTTCATACCAAAAGCATGAGCAATAAAAGAAAAAATTGATACATACGACTTTATCAAAACTAAACACTTTTGTGCATCAAAGGGCTTCATGAAAGTAAAAAGACAACATAAAAATGGAAGAACATATTTGGAAACCACATATCCAATAATGGTTTAATACCAGAATATATACAGAAATGCTACAATTCAACAAAAAATAGATAAAAAAAAAACAATTAAAAATGGGAACAATACTTGAATAAACATTTCTCCAAGGAAGATACACAAATAGCTCATAAAATATGAAAATATGCTCATCATCATTAACCATTAGGGATAATCATATCAAAACCATGGTGAGATAGCTTGCATACTCACTAAAATGGCTATTAATTTTAAAAAGTGGAAAATAACAAGTGTTGGAGAAAATATGGAGCAATAAGAACACTTGTTTTTTGTTGGTGAAAATGTCAAATGGTGCAGCCACTGTGGAAGACAGGTTGGTTTTCCTCAGGAAGTTAAGTATTAAATATAATCCAGCAATCCCAATTCTAGGTCTATATGCAAAAAAGTTAAAAGCAGGGTCTTGAACAGGTATTTGTACACCAATGTTCATAGCAGCATTATTCACAATTCTCAAAAGATGAAAGGAACACATGGGTCCATCAACAGATGAATGGGTAAACATAAAACAGTATATACATACACTGGAATATTATTCAGTCATAAAAAGGAATGAAGTACTGACACAAGTGACAAATGGATGAAACTTGAAGACATCATGTTGAATTAAATAAACCAGACATGAAAGGACCAATATCATGTGATCTCACTGATATGAAATAATTAAAATAAAATTAATAATGAAAAAACTAGAAGAGAGGGACTGGGGTGGATTAGGTAATGGGCAGTTAATGCTTTATAAGTACAGAGTTTCTGTTGTTTTTTTTTTAAAGATTTATTTTTTATTTATTTCTCTCCCCTTCCCTCCCCCGTGCCCCCATTATCTGCTCTCTGTGTCCATTCACTGTGTATGTTCTTCTGTGTCTGCTTGGATTCTTGTCAGTGGCACTAGGAATCTGCATCTCATTTTATTGTGTCATCTTACTGCGTCAGCTCTCCTTGTATGCAGTGCCACTCCTGGGCAGGCTGCACTTTTTTCGCGTGGGGTGGCTCTCCTTTACAGGGCGCAATCCTTGCACGTGGGGCTCCCCTACATGGGGGACACCCCTGCATGGCATGGCACTACTTGTGCGCATCAGCACTGCACGTGGGCCAGCTCACCACACAGGTCAGGAGGTTCTGGGTTTGAACCCTGGACCTCTCATGTCTAGGCAGATGCTCTATTAGTTGAGCCAAATCTGCTTCCCACTGTTGGGGTTTTGGTAATGGATAGCTGTGATTATAGCACAAAACTGAATGTAATCAGCACCACCGAATTATACATTTGAAGTGGTTAAAGGGGAAATTTTTAGATGTATATATGTTACTAGAATAAAAATTTGAAAAAACATATGACTGTGCAACACAGTGAACCCTAAGGCAAACTTACAGACTATAGTTAGTAATATGATTAAAATAATATTGTTTCTTATGTAACAAAGGTACCACAATAATGCAAAGTGTTAGTAATGGGGGAAGCTGTGGATATGAGTATGGGGATATGGGAACTCTATATTTCTGCATGATTTTTCTCTAAACCTAAAATTTCTTTAATATGGGAATTCTGCACATTGTGCATGATTGTTTTGTAAGCTCACAACTTCTTTAATCCAAAAAATGAAGAAAAAAATCATGCATACAAAATAGATTAGATTAGGGATCTTACTTCTCATTGCTACTTCCAAAACATTTCTCCTCCTTGCTACCACCCTCCTTTAATTTCCTGAGACCTTTAATCACATCACCATTAATGAATTTGGCAGCCTGTTTATCTTCTTCCTCTCCACCACCCCTCTCTTTATTCTTAATACCTTGACTATCCTCATGCACCTGGCCTGTGAATTCCTCATTTCTAATAGCCATTGCCTCCACCCCACTTTTGTTCATTCCTAAAACTTACCATCACCCATAATATCTTTAACTGTGAAATCTTGATACCAAAATTCCCACTTCCTGACTATCACCTCTTTATTTTTTTCTGGTTTATCTACTACACTGCAATGCCAGTCTAATAGTTCTTTGCCTCTGTAGTATTGTTGCTAAATACTATGGTCTAGTGCTGTAATCATGCCTTTATAAATACCTTTGCCCTTCTTTTCCTCCATTGTCCTTAACCACAAAACTATCAACTTTGGTTAATCAACTTTTTCACCTCACTGAACATCCATTGTGATAGCTAAACATGCCTGGAGCAAAACCAGTGAGTCTTTTAAGTGGGTGACTTCTTAAGACATTTATTTCACACATATTCTATATCTTGAGCCACTGCAAACTTAAAAAAATAAAATTGGGGGAAACAGGGGAGGAGCTTCTGATTAGAATTCGCCATTCTCTTGTTCAAACACTGTACTTCTACCTGGTGTTTGGTTTGCTCTCCTAACCTTTTTAATTTACCTTCCCTCTGCTAATCCATCTGCTCCTCACATTTCTTTTTTTTTTTTAACATGTTTTTTATTTTTAAAATATACATAGATCACACAAAATGTTACATTAAAAATACAGAAGTTTCCATATGCCCCACTCCCCATACCCCCCACTTTTCCCACATCAACAACTTCTTTCATTAGTGTGGTACATTCATTTCATTTGATGAATACATTTTGGAGCATTGCTAAACAGCAATGAATTATAGTTTAAATTGTATTTTACATTCTTTCCCAGTCTATTCAGTGGGTTATGGTAGGATTTATAATGTCCTGCATCTGTCTCTGTAATATCATTCAGGACAACTCCAAGTCCCAAAAATGCTCCCATATTGTACCTTCTTTTTCCTCTCCCTGCCTTCAGCAACTTCCATGGCCACTGTCTCCACATCAGTGATATAATTTCTTCCATTGCTAGAGTCACAATAACTCTACAGTAGAACTCCTGTCCCTTTTATTGAACCTGTGGTTGGTGCTGGGATTGGTGTATGCTCAGGACACTTGAATCTCTGGACTGTCCATGTGCCAGCTGGACCCTGAGCCTCAGTGGTGTTGCAGCACCTACTCTCCAGTTAATTGTACCTACCCAGGTCAGCTTACAGGAAGGTGAGGATGGACAACCACCACACCAAGGGGTGAGAGACTCTTCAACTGCAAGCAGGAGAATCCCATCCACCAGCCATATGTGATCAAAGCCCCCTCTCAATTAGAGGTGGAGTGTGCATCTCCACCCCAGGGTCCTCAGGATGGAAGAATAAAATATGGATTAGAGTGCTCCTCACATATCTTTGTCCAGTTCCACTAGAATATAGACTCCATAAAGCAAGAATATTGCTTATTTTGTAATCACTTTATCCCCAGCACCTAGCACAGTTCTTGGTCCGTAGGAGGCAACTAATAAACATTTATTTTGTCACCAACCTTTGCTGTGTCTCTACTGGAGAGGAAGTAGACATGTCTAGGTCCAGGGGCTCAAGACCTCTTTAACAAATAGAAACACTGGGACATGCAGAGTAAACCCAAGAACTCAGAGCTACAGTCAACAGCAGAAAGCCTGTCTATGGTATAAAAAAATAATTACATTGACCTAAAGAGATGAAATAGGAGCTCACGTCTTTTCATGGAGTTCCTGCAAAGGAATGTGAGCCTTGTAGGAGGATCTGTGTTGACATGTTTAGAGTCATATGCCTAGGTCAGTGGACAACTGGCCAATTTGTCTATGCTTTGTGTCTACTTATTATTGGCCCAGAAATCATATGACAAAAGGGAAGGACTTTAAGAGATCATCTATCTTCCTCCTCCCACTTTACAAATAAGAAAATGTAGACCCTAGAAGTGAAGAGACTTACCCAAGATTACTTTTTTTACTTATGGAGTAGGGGGAAAACCCAGGTTTTCCTACTCTTGACTACTTTTTTTACAGCATAGTATCCTGAAACTGTTTAAAAGTCTTCTTAAACAGTTTAACAGGGCAATGCTGAGCTGTAGTTCTTAAATTGTCCTTAGGTTCCAAAATAAAATCTTATGTATTGCTTATGAAAATTGGTGTTTTAATTTAGCCCATAAACAAAATCATTGTATTTTAAAAGGTTTCCTAGGTGTTATGCTTTACAAGAAAATGTTCAAATGGTAGAAAAATGTATTCTAAATTTTGTTTTCTATACAAAAGTCTGATCATAGTACATTAGGTGATTGTCCCCCATTTGCACAAATAATTTATTAATATGTGTTATAGATTTTGGTTTAGAGTGATTTTCCATCACAGTATTTGATAATTTTTTCCCCTTCTTTCCAAGTCTCCTCTCGAAATGTAAACAGATATTTTGCAATCGTTTTGGCATGGGAGAAATCTTGAATATTTTCATCTCCTTAACTCCTTAGTGCTTGTTCATGTTGCAAATGAGAAATGGAGTTGGATTCAGTTGGGGCCAAGAAGTATGACAGAAAGGTTTCAGGGGTCTGGCTTCCAAGGAAATCCCCCTTAGGTCTAACTGGAGGTAGTTACAAGAAAAAGAATAAGAGGTGTGTTTTGATGCTCCGAGGCTCTGTTAATTTTCCTTCTAAGCTCCAACAAGGGGAAAGGGAATTCCTTTCTGAAGTTAGTCTTAGTCAGGCTCTAAGAGTGAATCTAGAGAAGATATTCCCATACTGCCTGTTCATCCCTTTCCTTCTTGGCTATGTACAGAAGATTCTGAACGCTCAGTACAAGTTGTTCTCATATTTAAAATTAAAAAAAAAAAAAAAAAAGACCCAGAAAGTGGTATTGAGAAACTTATAGCCATCAACTTGAGGAGCGGTGGATGCGGTCTCCTGGGTCACCTGCCATATTCATAGCGGCTGATTGGAATTACAGATCATGGGCTTCTGGGTTCTCTAAGTGACAGCACTGGTGCTTGAAGGGAAGATGAATCCTTCCAACAAATACTGAGGCAGCTTGGCATAGTGCAATGAGTAGTGTTCTGGAGTGAGAAGAGCTGGGTTTAAGACCTGATTCCCGTTCTTCATTGTCCATGTGATCTTGCTCAAATAATCCAACTCCTCTGAGCTCAGTTTCCCCATCAACACGATGAAGATAAGAACACCTGTTTTACTTATCACATTGGGATGCTGTGGGGCTCACAGGTGACAATCTTAAAGATTTTCAGAAAATGTATTAGGTAAAGAGTTATACAAATGTAAGGTGTGATTAATAACTGAAAGAAATTTCCTGATTTATTGTCTCTGTAGTTATGTATTTAATGGATAGCATCCAGTCACTCAGAAAGCATGCATTTGTTTATTTCATATCTCTTCAGTGGCATTTGGAGCAAACAGAAAGACAGAGCATCAGACTAGGTCTTTTGTAAAAAAGGGCAAGAGTCCTATACACAAAGAGTTAAAATTTGTTGAGACAGCCAAGCTCATATTAGAAATAGTAAGTAACGGAACAATTCCAAGGCAAGGTGTTCTTATAAGAAGGCCAGAGATGGGAATTAGCAGAGAAGAGAGGAAGGTCACCCAGGAAAACTGGAATACACAAAGGCACCTATGTCCATGTGAAATGCTGATGGATCATCAAAGCATAAATGATTGAGTTCTGAATTTTGTTAAGTAAATTTAGAAAAAGGAAAGGGGAGATAATTTTTATATTAGCAGTCTTCTTACTAATATTTTATGCAACCGTTCAGTACCAAATTTGAAGAAGGGATTGTCGGAGCCATCTACCATCCTCATGACTTCCCTCTGCATATCTTCTATTTTGTCAGTCTCTTTCTTAAGGAATGGCACATTGAGTCAGACACCCTGGTCCCAATATGGTTTAGTGAGTGCCTGGTACCCAAGGACCATGACCTTAGGTGATTGGAAGGTCGAATTGCTATGAATGCAACCTCAGCTTATTACAGTTATTTTTATGTCCATGGCAATGTCAGCTCATGTTCACTTTATAGTTAACTAAAACCACCATAGTATCTTCCTATGGATTATTGCCAAGTCAAATCTTCCCCATATCATATACAAGCATTTAATGTTTTACATCTGAATGCTAGATTTCTGAATTCTCATTAAATTTCACTTAATTTTCTGGGCCATGATTCCATCTCTTTGAGATCTTCCTATATCTTGATTCTGCCATCTCTAAGGTTAGCTGTCTCTCTCAGTCTTGTGTTACAAATAAAATTAGATAATAATGTCCTCTATGTCACTGACAGAATGTCAAAATAAATAAGTACAAAGACAAAACCCAATACTACTCCACAAAGATAGGGTTAGCCCCAATCTGTAAACTTCCACTTGCAACAGTTTTCACTATTCATTGGACAAATTTTACAAAGTACCTTATTCTGGGATAGATATTGAACTGAAAAATTGGAACCACTTAAGTTTGCAAATCAGGAAAGATAGACATGTTGACCAGTATCTTAGTTGCCTTTGCCACAGGTCTGCCGGTACAAAGTACCAGAAATAGGTTGGCTTCTACAATGGGAATTTTATTTAGGGTAAAATTTTAAGAGTTCCGAGGTTGTGAAATGTCCAATTCAAAGCACCATCAGAGATGCTTTCTCACCAAGGTCAACTACTGATGATCCTGGGTCCTGTCACATGGTGAAGAAAGATGGCCTCTGATCTCTGCCGCGGTCCCTGCCTTCCCTTCCAGAATCTACTGAACCCAGAGCTCAGCAATGGGTGATTAGGCCCAGGGCTTGCCTCTTTCTGGGCCTCCTTTCTAGTCTCAGCTGCTCTGCTTTCTTCCCGAGTTCAGCTGTTGACTATCAGGCTTGGTAGCTGGTCTCCTCAACACTGAGCTGCTCCATAGGTTCAGCCTCTTGCGGGCTTCATGCTTAAGCTTTGGCTACTAGAAATCCTCAAGTCCTCTCTAACATGGCAGGACCAAAAGTGGCAGCTTCCTTTCATTGTGTGTTACTCTCTCTGTGTCTCCATTTATACAAGACCCAGCCACAAAGCAGAGACTCAACCTGAGTTACGCCTTGCTCATGTAGCCCAATCAAATGGGTCTCACACCCTCAGGAATGGATTAGTTCAAGAGTATAATCTTTTTCTTTTTGGGATTCATAAAATAACTTCAAACTGTCACAATAGGAACATGCAGCATGACAGGGGCTTTGCGGTAGGTATGCCCTGCTTGCTGCAAGTTTACAGAGGAGGACCCAATCAACTCAAACCGGGCTTGTAGGAATTCAAAAGGCACCAAATTCTAAGACATATGGGGGACTTCATTAAATATTTTCCTGAGACCATTATAAGCTAAAATCAATAGATTCTACATTTTTCCAATGTGTCAACCTTGAAATCATATCCAAACTCAGAACAGAAGTTATTTACTAGGTCTTGGTCTTAGTGATCCCATTTGGGTTCTATTGGTCACTTGTCTTTAATACCTTTCTGAAAAAGGTATTAAAACACCTTAGTCCCCTTGAGAGCTATTCTGTAGTTAAACAGCCTACATAAAGGGTGCTGATAATCTTCCAGGATACTAACATTGTAAGTTGTTTGTTTACCAGGTAATTTTCCCCCAAGCCACTTTTCTGATCCCCAGATGTTTGGTAGATGAAGGCACATTTACACATCATCACAGCCCTAGAAGAGGAATTCCCAGTTTTTTTCACTCCTTGTCCTTTAGTGGGGATCATGTCAGTGTCCAAGAGGAGGTCTGGAAGCCTCTCCAATCATGTAGGGACAGCTGTAGATTCCAAATCTCAGTAATGTTTATTGTACACATTCCTTAAGTGTGTGAGTTCTTACAGATTAGGGGTTTTCTCTGTCTTGGAAACCTTAGCCCAATGCATAGAAAATAGTAGAGACTCAGTAAATATTTGGTAAACAAATGAAGAGCTATGGAATTTTTAAAATAGAATCTAACATCTTCCTCATGCAGTATTTACATATTATTGCCAGTGTTTTGGAAGTTTCTTTTTAGAATTTGACATTTAAAATATTTATTATTGCACTTTTTTTCTATCCATTAAGTGCAAAACCATTCATTAGACATTGGGAAGCTAAAGGCAGATACAACAATGATCAAGAACTGGCCCCTGCCATGAAAAGAATTTATGATGCAATGGGGGAGGTAGATCTGCACAGCATGAAGGAAGTGTCTATTCCTGTTCCTTTTTGATGGGCAAGCATTTTGCAAGAACTTGGACTATGTGTGTGCAATGCTAACAAAGCCAGTTAACTGAGCCTTTAAAAAAGTCATTTCACTGGGGAGGGAAAAAGAACATAAAATTGGTTATCATTCCCATCCTTATAACAAAAACAAATTCTTTTTCATGTTTTAAAGGGGGACTGTGGTTAAATCCCACAGCTCAAGAGAGATTTACCACTTCAGATGAATTTCATACATCTGCATTTTAAGTCAGCAAAATACTTCCAATTACCCAGCAATTGAACCAAGAGGTTGGCAATTTTTCTGAAACAAGAGAAAAAATTATTTCCCTTGTTTCAGTAGCAAAATCCAGTTTACATTCCTTAAATTTGCACTGAAGACTATCATTTCAGAAAGGCGGTGTTTGTTGTCAAATAAATACTTTTATGAATAAAAAGTATAACACTAAGAAGTCATGCAGTCTTCCTTTTTAATGATGACTCATCAAAGGAAAGGAACTTTTCCTTTTTCTTGTAAGGGAAAATTGAATCTCTATTTTAGAATTGCAAGTATATATTCTTAGTGGAGAAAATCAGTCCACATGTCACAGTGGTTATTTATCCACTTTAAAAACCAGAGCATAATTTACAATTTTCTGCCCCCCCACTCCCCACCCTCTCCATTGGTTTCAAAAAGCCTGGTTATGTACTGAATATTACCTTATATTTTCCTAGCAAAGATCTCCTTTTAGAGTTGAAAATCAGGAAAAGCCTGAAATTTAAAACTTCAGAAGCATTTTACTTTCTCTTCCAGGGCAGAGAGAGTTGTCTCAGCAGAACAACTGAAGGGGTTAATCCCGGGACTTGGCTGGGTGTCAAATTTTTTTTTCCCTGCCTCTGCCCTGGGTTTCCCCTTGAAGGGATTTCCCTCCGCCTCTGCAACAAGACCCTTTATAAAGAGCAGACTTTCTATTTCACCCTCACTGAGCCTCACTGGCAGTGGGCGTTGAAGACTCTTCTTGGGCAGTTCCAGGTGGGACAGAAAGAGGGGGTTTGGGACCGTTGTTTTCTCATCACAGCAGCAACTTACAATGCCTGGGAAGATGCCCTTGATCTTTGGAGCCTCAAGGATACTTTGGATGGTGTTTGCAGCTTGTAAGTTCTTCTCCTTGATCTGGTTCAGAGGCTAGCATTCCATTTTAGCCCAGGTTTTGGCTTTCATCAGTTTTATTATGGTAGAGAAGAAAGGCACTAGGATTTTTAAACAGTGGGAAAACTTACCCTAACTTTTAATGTGCTCTGAAGTTTTGCTATGTACCATTATATTGTCATAGTTGAAGCTGCAAATTGATGCTTTTTGATAGCTTTTTCCTCCAATGTTCTGAGTAATTTTGATTCTATCTCTGGTAGGTCTATCCCTTTAGTTTCCTCACTTGATGATATCAAACTAAGGAAATAAAAACAATGGAAAAAAACATGTTAAATGATATAGAGCAAAGCAAAACAAAACAAAAATGTACTCTGATAAATGAACATTGAGGCCTGACCTGAGGGTTCTCTTAAGTGAAGATGATTCCAACACTTCGTTTGGCAACAACGTTAGTGCATTTCGGCTATGGGGCCGTTACTAATAGTTTGAAGCAGTTTAGGGAAGAGATTGTATTTTGGACATTTTACCGGAACAGAGAAGAGGGAGTAGAATACTAAATAAACCAGTGGTGAGTTTGCTTTTCTTTTTCTTTTTTTTTTTTTGTGCCTTTGCAGCTCAAGCTTTTAAAATCGAGATCTCCCCTGAATCCAAAATCATTGCTCAGTTTGGTGACTCTGTCTCACTGACGTGCCGTGCCACGGGCTGTGAGTCCCCATTTTTCTCTTGGAGAACCCAGATAGACAGTCCACTGAACGGGAAGGTGACAAATGAGGGGACCAGGTCCACGCTGACGATGAATTCTGTCAGTTTTGAGAACGAACACCATTACCTGTGCACAGCGACTTGCGGATCTGAAAAATGGGAAAAAGCAGTCCAGGTGGAGATCTACTGTGAGTGCTTTTGAGAATCTTTGGTTTTCTCTCAAGTTTGCTTTGTAAAAATTTTAAAAGGATATTTTTAAGAGGAAATGTTTAAAAAGGATGTTCATGCTCATATTTTGGCTAGAGGACATACTGCATCAATAAAGCTAGAGACAGCTGAGCCTAGCACGAGGCCAGAAACCCAAATCTTGAATTCTCTTTGCAACTCTGTCACAAACTTGCTGCCCATAGGTACAATGCAACCTCTCTGGGCTTGGTTTCCTTAGCTATAAAATGAAATCTATAAAGATTATTTTTAAAACAGACATATATATGTATATATATGTATATATATCCATTTGATTATATCCTTACATGTTTACTTGGCCATGTATCCAAACCATTTATGGATTCCATTTTACAGGAATTTTCCATTTATATATTCTTATGCTATTTGATGCTTAAAATCAGCTTAACAATTAAGTAGAAGATTTGTAATTTCATAGTAGGCTCCTATACATAAGTTTTCCCCTTAAATATAAGAAAAGATATGTGCAAAGATTTTACTTCTTTGACTTTGGGATAGATAAATTTAGTGTTTTTTATAGTTGTTGCCGCCATCAAGTCCTGATGTTGAACCTCAAGGATATTTGTATAATGAATGAGATTTGCCTCATAAATGAAAACTCCTTGTTTACCAGCCTACCAAAATTCATCCCAGGCTCTTCTCAACTCAGCAAATAAAGTTAGTAAGAGGAGTAAGCACTAATCTGAAATAACTCACCAGTCTTTGGTTACTGATGACTATTCTTTCTAAAACCCTGGGATCATTCGGTCATTCTTTTCATGAAGACCTCAGCTGTTAAAATTATGTTAGCTTGATTTCTGCTGTACTGGAACCCCACTTTGTCCAGTAACCATCATTGATTCCTCAGCAAGCCCCATGTGTTGCTAATGCTTCCCAAGAAACTGTGCCTGGACGGCTGCTTCCAATTAAGCTGCTTGTACATGCACAGTTTATGTCTGCGCAGTCCCTGGAGGTCCCTGAAAGGAAGCAGTAACAAGTTATTCTATTATCTGACATCAAACTGTGTGGATTATAGTTGAATTTCTTCTAGACTATGAGAGACAAAATTTATTGGTGAAAATATGAAAAAACACAATGTTTCTTTACATGGTAAAGCATTTCCAGTTTCTTTACCTACAAATATATATAAAAAAGTGAAGACTGAAAAAAAAAAAATGGAGACCCTTCTGGCTTTAATTATCTTGCCTGAGGATTTTCTCCAAGAATGTCTGTCTCTCATTATGTTTAACAGCCCTGCCTCCATTCCACATTTAATTGTAATATTCTTTAGAGTTGAGAACTTTGTATTGTATAGAGTTGAGGCACAGAGTCTTGGATCCAGCTAGTGTGTTCCCATTAGGATAGGTTGTAATGAAATGGTAGCCCTGCACAGAAGGCGATGGTCCACTGAATTATTGCATTCCCTTGACGTGAAGTTTGAAGCAGAGCACTGACTGGTTATTGAGGTAGGCATTTCAGTAGGCAAATCTGCCTCCAGAATTAAAAGATCCTGCCAGAGGCACCATTCTTAGAAGTCAACTATTTAAAATTGATCTTTTTGTTTCTTAGCATATCTTGCCTAGTACCTATTCTTTGCAATGACATTTTGAGCCTCAGATTCCTTATCTGTATAATGGGGCTGTATCTGCCATGACCAAAATAAGAGAATGTGATATAATAGAAATGAGCAGTAGCAATTCAAAGTGGTAGAAATTCTGAGTTTAAATCCCAGCTTTATCTTTTACTAGCGAAGCAACCTCAGGCAAGTTTGTAAATTTGCTAATTCTGGTTTTATTACCTGAAAATGTGATCTTTATCTCTTGGGGTTTTTGTGAGGATAAAATAAAATCATTTATGTTAAATGCCTGGCATACGTAGGTATTCCATTTTTCCTCTCTACTTTTACTCCAAATAACATGCATCCCTCTGTACACACAGGATCAGAGCTCAGAGCCCTCCAAAAGATGTCTGATTCTGATTCTTATTTCTTGAACTGACCCATACCCAGAGAAAGTTACTTAAACAATAAATTCTGCTGTAGTAAGACTGTATTATCCAAAACATGAGACCAGATAGAATATGAGCCAAAAGCCCACTCACATTCATTTGTTTGGCCTTTGCAGCTTTCTCCAAGGATCCAGAGATCCATTTCAGTGCACCTCTGGAGATAGGGAAGCCAGTCACAGTCACGTGTTTGGTGCCTGATGTTTACCCATATGACAGGCTGGAGTTGGATTTACTGAAAGGCAACCATCTCATGAAGAATCAGGAATTCCTGGAGGATATGGACAGGAAGTCCCTGGAAACCAAGAGTTTGGAAGTAACCTTTACTCCTGTCTCTGAGGATATTGGAAAATCCCTTGTTTGCCGAGCTCAGTTACACATTGAAGAAATTGATGCTAAGCTCAAAGAAAGGGAGACTACAAAAACAGTGCAAGTCAACAGTAAGTACTCGTGTAATGTAATGTGGCCTAGCCTCTGTGGGAATTCATACTCGGTTGTAGATAAAAATAGCAATAAACTTAGCAACCAAAGGCAAAAAGAAATTCGATTGTAGTTTTCACTCCGTTTTTACTCATTGTGAACGTAGTATTTGTTGTCAGGGTAATTCACTGTGAAGAGCATTGGATTTGGATTGAGAAGACCTGAGCTTAAGTTCTGGCTTCCTCTAACTGCGTGAGCTTGGATCACTTAATTTCTCTAAGTTTCTACTTCCCAGTCTATAAAAGAATAATAATACCCAATTGGGTCATAGAAAATAAGACCAAATGGAAACTGTTTTTAATCATGTTTTGTAAACTCTGAGAAAACGCCCTGAACTATTAGCTGCACCACTATAAAGACTTACTGCGGTCTTTATACTGGATGAGTTGCTGTGTGTGTGCACATGTACATGTGTGCATTGTACACACACATACATTGCATTGGGTGGGGAAAGATGATGCAGCTTGGCTGTACTCTAGAGTCCATAAGCCTGCCAGAGGCTTTCACCACATTTTAAAAAGAGTGTCATCAACTATAGCATGTTTAGCAGAAAAAAAAAAAACAATACGGAGAGGCTTTTAACAATATGTTGAGAAGAAAGTCAGGATAAGGTATATTTTTCCTAGAGAAGAAAAACTTGGAAAAGAGACCTATAATTAAGTATTTTAAGCACAATCGTGTGGAAGAAGGATTTAATTTATTCTGTGTAACAGCATTGGGGCTGAACTCTGACCAAAGTATAAAAGTTAGTTACAGGGGAGTGGCTGCAGCTCAGTGGTTGAGCACCTGCTTTCCATATACGAGGTCCCAGGCTCAATCCCCCATATCTCCTAAAAAGAAAAAGCAGATGGAGATGATACCTATGGAGACGATGCTTTAGTAATGGCTAACAATGTGCCCTCTCCTTTCAGTCTCACCCAAGAACACAGTTATCTCTGTGAATCCTTCCACAAGTCTGCAAGAAGGTAACTCTGTGACCATGGCATGTTCCAGTGATGGTGTACCAGTTCCAGAGATTTTATGGAGTAAGAAGTTAGATAATGGGAATCTACAGCCCCTTTCTGGGAATGCAACCCTCACTTTAATTGCCATGAGAATGGAGGATTCTGGAATTTATGTGTGTGAAGCAGTTAATCTGGTTGGAAGAAACAGAGAAGAGGTGGAATTAATTGTGCAAGGTAAGTCCAATGGGAAAAAGGAATGATAAAGGTGCTGTCATTGGGATTTGAGCATTTGGCTTCCTTAAGGTTCTCCGATGACCCATCTGATTGTTTACTTCAGCTCAGTGATATATTTGACTTCTTCATACTTCTTGGAAATCTTTCTTCCCAGAGCTTTCATGGCTCTTTTTTGTGATTCTTTTCCATCTCACAGCATTCCTTCACTGCCTCATTCCCTGCCTTTTTCTCTTCCTCCGGCGCCTTCAGTCTTTGTGTTCTCAGGCTTCCACACCTGGACCTCTTCTGTTTTAGTCTAAACTCTCAAGTTTTGGACTAGTGGAATTTGGTGACTCCCAAATTCATTTTCCTGCTCTACATACTCAAAATCTATCAGCTCTACTTCACACGGCCCCTAGAATTTGTCCTCTTTTCTTCAACACATAGCAACTGCCCTGGGAGAGTTTACAATCTAGGGGGAAAGACAGGCATATAGATAGTTGATGTGAATATATTTTTGTAAGTGCCCCAAATAAAGTATCTTTTAAACAAGCTACTCCATTAAACTGTAAGATCCTTAAAGTTAGGCTCTGTGTGTGAATCAATATTGGGGTGGCTAATACAGTGCTTGGCACATAATAGGTGCTCAGTGAATGTTTGTTGAGTGAATAATTATAAACATGGCAAACACAAATATTTTTAAAATGAAAATATGGAGCTTAAATGGGGATGTTAAAAAAAATTCAAACTCACCATTAGTATGTTGATTCAGTTAAACATTAGGTCAACATTTCCAACAGACCAGGAAAGATAATAGACTAATAAAACCAACTGAAGCAAGTCATCCATTCTGAAAAAAACTTCACTCCATAATAATATCTCCTTTCAATGGTATAAAGGACATGTGTTCCAGGAGAGTTGCTTTTCATCTTACATCACAGTGGTATACTGACCCTCTTAAGTACTAAGGATAGAATTAAACTTTCAAAACACCTTTTCAATTACCTAAAAGAGTTATTCAGGAGCCCCAAGTTCACAGTATGAAATGTGCAGCCATGGTAAAGAATGAGTTGGGAACTGTTCACAGGCAAAAAGCGGATCTGTTTTTAAAGTTCCCCATTCTCACATATAAGGAATTAGGAAGTTCTGATTATTGTTCTGAATGACCTCTCTCTTTCAAATTCTGATAACGTATCAGTTTACTGAGATCATTTGAGGAAAAAAGCCTGCTTTGAAGATTCTAAGATGTCACAATTAGACAAGCCATATTGAGAAAAATAACTTCTAGTATAAATGTGAACCCCACAAAATGTAGTGTTTTGGGATTATTTCCTTATTGAGGTTTCCTTCCTCCATCTCCAGCCTGATATTTATAGGGAAGATTTTAGTTATTTCCTGTGGAGTCTCACCTTTCACTTTCAGAGTTGCCCAGTCACTGTCAGTTTCTTGAAGGGAACAGAGGCAGAATTTGGAGTTCCCTTTCTCCCTAAACAGCAGTCGTCAAAAAAACACCACCAGTGTACCCAGCAGGCTATGGCAGTCAAAGAGCTTTCCCAGATATTTGAGACTTAGGAATTTGCCCTCACATCTCAACTTTCAGTCCTTGAATTAATTGTAAAGCACTTGTATACTACATCAAACAAATTTTTAAAAGTGACTGTGTATCACTGTATTGCTTAGATTTCAACATTGCTTTCAGTGTGACTGTGCGTGACTGTCAATGGTATAACTTTATGTTATTGGGATAGAAGTTTTAAGCATTGATCTATTACAGGTATTATTTCTGATTTGGAAGACATTTTTGGTAACTTTTTCCCAGTTCCTCTCAGGTTTTTAAAATTTTTTACATTTAAATCTCATATGAGATTGCCTTGGCTTAGTTGTAGGAACTGAAAAACTTGGAGTCTTGGTTCAGAACTGATTGGTTTCAAGCCCTAATTTTGCCACTTGCAAGTTGTGAAAAGTTATTTAGCATTTCTGAACCTAAATTTCCTCAAAGATGAAAGAGGAGAAGGATAAGGAGAGGAAGAGGAGGAGAAAGTTGTTGTGAGGATTCAATGAGACAATATATGTAAAATGATTTGCACATTTCCTCACATAGGAACCATTTAAATCACTTAACGCTATTACCTGCTATTGCAGTGATTTGCAAATGACATTGGAGCAGAGACTGGTTTAATGCTGTGGAGAGGCAGCCACCTCTGTCTTGACAAGTTTCTATCCCATGTTCATTCTATTAAATGAACAAATCGATGGACTATCCTAGGTTCATGCTTAAAAGATGTGATATCATTCCTGACGGTCCCAAGATGGAAAGGAATAATTTCTTCCTGGCACTGATGTTAGCTAAAAGGAGGTCAGAGAAATAAAGCATATATTGGAATGTGTTGAAGGAAAAGAAGAATCTTACCTTCTTTTCATCTTGTTCTTTCTCCCCCCAGAAAAAACATTTGCGGTTGAGATCTACCCTGGATCCCAGATTGCTGCTCAGATCGGTGACTCCGTTGTGCTGACTTGTGGAGTCACAGACTGCGAGTCCCCATCTTTCTCCTGGAAAACTCAGATTGACAGCCCGCTCAGCGGGAAGGTGTGGAGTGAGGGCACCAAGTCCACGCTGACCCTGAGCCCTGCCAGTTTGGAGAACGAACACTTTTACCTGTGTACAGTGACCTGTGGGCATAAGAAACAGGAAAAAGGAATCCGGGTGGACCTCTACTGTAAGTGGTTTTCAGAACCGTTTGCGGTTTATTTTTCTTTTCTTTTCAGTTCAGTTAGGGTGAGAAAAGAATGCGAGTCAGTGGTGTGCAATGAGATCCATGTGTTTGGAAAGGGAATTTATTACTGAGTATAATCCCTGAATTTTCAAGCTAGCATTGCCTGCTGCAACATAATCAGCCTAAATCTGAAGTATATTTTTTGCATGTACTCAGATTCATAATCCTTAGTTTGTGTCTTGTCAGTGTTCTCTCATCATTCACTTGGACACACCACAGGCTCCCTCCTCTCCATCCCCTCTGTGTTTATTTGGGGCTGGAGATGGTAGTGAGCAAGGAGTGGGGAGAAATTACTTACTACAAACTCAAGACACCAGACAGTCAAAGGTCAGTCCCCACTCAGATAACCTGGCGGGTTGACTACCTGCTCACCTACTTGAAATGGGGGGGAGGTCTGAGTCTAGGTTTATTGAAGGCACATTTGGAAAACTGATCTGGAAGAGGGGAAGGAAGTGAAGCATATGAGGAGCAGGAGAATGTCAAATGTAGAAACAGTTAATTAGACGGGGAAGGGGGATGGTCAAGGGCAACTGCCTAGGTGAAAAGCAGAAACGGGAATAGCACTAGAAGCTTCATCGCAATATTGATTTACACTGCTCACAGAAACCACACTTTCCCTTGCTGTTCTTGTCACCTCTGCAACTTAAATCTTCGTGTGAAGTTGACCTTGCTGGAGTGTCTTTCCATTTATGCTGAATGGGGGCCAAAATATGCAAAGTGGTGACAGAATGACTTCTTTGAAAGAGTAATTCTGTCTTGTTTTATTCGGCAGAATTCAAGTCATATTTTTCACCAGAATCCCTTCCCAAACTTGTGTCACCTGTCAGGATTTTGTTCCGAATGAGTTAGAGTGTGTCCGTATAGGGATTTGGATCTCTCTAAAGAAGCGTAAATTTGATTGCATTATCGTATTACTCAGAGCCTACGATCTGCTGATGTAGGCATATTTCCAACAGAAATGAGAAGCAGCATTGAAGTCTTATTACTGTATGGAAATATTTAGGGAAAAAAATTTTTTTAATGTTGCCCTCGGTCTTTATAACCATTTTAGTCTCATTGTTGTCCATCTGCATAGGTTGTATTATAGATGTTATTATTTGCAGTCTAAATTTCTCACAGTTCTATTTTTTCTTAACTACAAATATCTGAAAAATATTTAAACCTTTCTGGCTAAATTTGGTTGTTAGAAATTAAAGTGTCTAAATTGAGAACTGTCCTCTGGATCTTATCTCATAGTGGGAGGCTTGTGAGGTATGATACCTAATGAAAGTCTATTAGAATCTCTAAGTTTCATTTCTCCTAGTTATAAAATAAATTAAAAGACCAAGTTTATTAGGCTGTTTTGAAGTCTGAGATAATGATTATTAAGGTTCTAGCACATAGGGAGTATTCAGTGCATCATAGACTCCCAGACTATGCTAATTTTATAAACGTTTACAATATGTAATTACTAAATAAGTTGGTGGAAGCTGATAAATCCTTAGAAAAGATCAGGCCATGGCTCTCAGCAGGATTGCATGTTAAGAAGAAAGAGATAAGAAATACGTTTATTCCTTGTTGACTCAATGTACTAAGCAGTTTTTTTTTTTTGTTTCAAGGGCTATTTATATTTAATATCATTGTTTATACATTGATGATCATTCTATCCCAGATAAGTTAAAGCTGTCGTTTTCAGGCCTTTGCCTTTTATAAAGATTAGTTCAATTTTCCCTTTAATGTCACATGTAAATATCAATCTTGCTTGGCATTTTCAGCCTTCCCTACGGATCCAGAAATTGAGATGAGTGGTCCACTAGTGAATGGAAATCCTGTCTCTGTAAGCTGCAAGGTTCCTGATGTGTACCCTTTTGACCGCTTGGAGATTGAGTTACTGAAAGGAGTGCATATTATGAAGACTCAGCGCTTTCTTGAGGACATGGATAAGAGATCCCCAGAGACCAAGAGTTTGGAAATGACCTTTATCCCCACCATTGAAGATACTGGAAAAGTTCTTGTTTGTCAGGCTAGGTTAGATATTGATGAAATGGAGTTTGAACCCAAACAAAGGCAGAGTACACAGACACTTCATGTGAATGGTAAGTTCATGTGTGATATATCCACTCTTTAGTATGGATTTCTTTATCACGTTCAAGCAATAGTTAGCATGAGGTTAATTGTTAAAACATCTGTGAAAAAACATAACTGAAAAGAAATTTCAAAGTAATGGTGATATATTTACCTATTGCTGCACAACAAACCACCCATAAAACTTAAAATAATTACTATTTATGATTCTATGAATTGGCAATTTGGGAAGGGATCAGCTGGGAATTTTTTCTCCTCTACGTGGTAAAAGCTGAGCTCATGCATGAATTGTCAGTTAGTGGGTTTGCTTACCGTGGCGCAGTGTTTGAAGACTGTGATATGGAAAGCTGAACTTAAGACCTGGGCTTAGAAGTCCTACAGGTTACTTCTTTTGCTTTCTGTTTGTTAAAGCAAATTACAGGGCCAGCCCCGATTCAAGGGGTTGAAAAATAGACTTCAGCTTTTCTTGGGAGGAGATTCAAATAATTTGTGGTCATATTTCATCTTCCATGAATGGCAATACACACTATCATTGACCACCCATCCATTCTTTAGTTGCAGGACAGTTTCTATAAAACTGACTTCTGTTAGAAAATATCTATAATATATTCGTAGTCTACTCTCTATTATCCTTTATCTGGTAAAGTAAAATGGTGTGTTCAGGGCTGAAACCTTCTTTGTTAAAGCTATCAAAGTTTTAATCCACTGAATCCATAGCCCAGTTTTGCCGCATGATTATTTAAACTTTTGGAACTCAAGGTATAAGAGGTTCTGCTAACAAGTGACTCTACCTTTTCAGTTGCGCCCAGGGATACAACCATCTTGGTCAGCCCCTCCACCATTCTGAAAGAAGGTAGTACTGTGAACATGACTTGCTTTAGTGATGGCCTTCCAGCTCCAAAGATCATGTGGAGCAAGCACCTAATTAATGGAGATCTAGAGCCTCTTTCTGAGAGTACAACTCTTACCTTAATCTCTACAAAGATAGAAGATTCTGGCATTTATGTGTGTGAAGGGAGTAACCAGGTTGGAATAAGCAGAAAAGAAGTTGAACTGATTATCCAGGGTAAGCAGAGCACCATTAATGAATTATTTATATTATTATTTTGGTTGTGTCACTGATTATGAACAAAGTACTCTTTGCAAATATTTTTACTAGTGTTTGGAAGAACCCAAGCAGTTTCCTTTGCATAGAAAGCTCCTGGAATGGTCCTTTCACATGAACTATTCCCAAGTCACTTTTTTTTAAAAAGATTTATTTATTTATTTATTTATTTCTCTCCCCTTCCTCCCCACCCCCCACTCCGGCTGTCTGTTCTCTGGGTCTATTTGCTGCGTCTTCTTTGTCTGCTTCTGTTGTTTGTCAGCGGCATGGGAATCTGTGTTTCTTTTTGTTGCGTCATCTTTGTTGTGTCAGCTCTCCGTGTGTGTGGCGTCATTCCTGGGTAGGCTGCACTTTCTTTCGCGCTGGGCGGCTCTCCTTACGGGGTGCACTCCTTGCGCGTGGGGCTCCCCTATGCGGGGGCACCCCTGCATGGCAGGGCACTCCTTGCACGCATCAGCACTGCGCATGGGCCAGCTGCACACAGGTCAAGGAGGCCCGGGGTTTGAACCGCGGACCTCCCATGTGGTAGACGGATGCCCTAACCACTGGGCCAAGTCCGCCACCTCCCAAGTCACTTAACATGAAATTCTTTTAGCCTCAAGTGGAAAGCTAGCTCCAAGAACTGTGCCAGGGCTTCCAGTTACACTTATGAGGCCATGATTATGGTGCTGAAGTAACCACTACACAAGAGGTATATGTGCATTTGGGAATCATTTTGGACAAATTCTGCCATATCTGTCTGAAGTGAACTCCAAGTGAGAATATCCTAAGGGTCCTGCTAGTATTTGCTAAGAAGCCTAATACGGCATTTCAATCTTTTGTCAATAATGTGATAGCAATGACCGTGCCCTCTGGTTCATCTGCTTGGTGACACAGATCCATGAGAATGGATGAAGTTATCAGATCCAGGCTCCTTCTCTCTAAAGGGAGAGCCAGAACTGTGAACCTACAATCTCCTAGTTGGAAGTAGGGACAAAACTGTAAAGTGATCAATTTGGACTTGCCCCATACCTTTTCTCTGGGAGACCTGGGGCCCTTTTCTTCATCAGGGCTGTCATTGCCTCTTCTCTCCCTTGGTGTTATTCCCACTAAAGTTTTAATGACTTTCTTGTTACTCCATCTTAATGATATTTGTACTTTAAAGAAAAGATTTAGAAGGGTAATGAACAACCTTAAAGCAAACTCTTAGGATGGATGTTATGCTACTGTGGCCCTGGATGGGGAAAACCTCTCAAATCACGTCACAAGACAGATGACCTTCCCAGGAACGTAACATAAAATGGTGACACAGCACTTCCCTTCATGGGATGTATTCATAGAGATGTTGTGTGTCTAGTCCTTCGCCTAGTGCTGTGTTGGTAGTAAATGGTAGTTGTGTTTATTAATAATAAGAAAGACATCAATGAACAGCTTAAGTTCTTGATCTCAGAGGATTCAACTTAAATCTCACAAGTCAGTAAAGACCTTTGTACTTCAAGGAAAAAATTGCAAAACCATGCAACAACAACAAATGAATGGATTTTCTTTTTCATTTTTGAATTCCATAGCTGTTTATTAGACACCTATTCTTTGTCTTATGCTGGGTAAAGAATTATATTAAAGGATATGAGAGAATCATAAGACATATCTTTCTCTTATTAAAAGCATAATCATTTACAACAATCCACCAAATCCTTGACTTCTTTACTTGCCCTTCTAAACATGTAATGCCAACAGCATAAATAAGCACAAATTAGCTTCTGACAGCTATTGTTGCTATTATTAAATTGATATGGAGTTGGTTTAGACCTCACTTAATCAGAAGTGTCTTTTAAATTCTTTTTACAGCTGCTCCAAAAGGCGTAGAACTTACAGCTTTTCCTTCTCAGAGTGTAAAGGAAGGAGATACTGTCATTATCTCCTGTACATGTGAAAATGTTCCAGAAACTTGGATAATCCTGAAGAAAAAAGCAGAGATGGGAGACATGGTGCTAAAATCTATAGGTGGAGCATATACCATACGCAAAGTCCAGTTGAAGGATGCAGGGGTGTATGAATGTGAATCTAAAAATGAGGTTGGCTCACAACTAAGAAGCTTAACACTCAATGTTAAAGGTTAGTTAGTTCTTATTATTAAATAATTCAGCGGTTTGGTGGATTGTGAAGAGTTGCTAGGATTAGATGAATGAGTTGTCAAAATGGAGCTGAGTTCTATGCCGATTGTGGTTATTTTTTTTAATGTTTCCTGAAATAATCAAGCACAGCTGCTTTATCCTATGGAGTTTAGCCAGGAAGTTGACATTAATCATTGGCCAGTGTGGAATTCCTGTTTGCTTTTTTCAAAGTTGGCAATTCATCACTGGTCTCAGAGGTCTTGCATTTGCTAAGTGTTTTACCATATTTCCAAAACCTTTTCCTGGAGGATTTGAGGAAACTGAAGCAGTAGGACTGCTGTGGGGGAAAAGAAGGATTCTATTCAGACTCTTCTTTCCTACCAAAAAGGAACTCCGTCTCTGAACATGGAGTAACTGCATACTTTCTGGATTGACTTTTTTCAGGATAATAATCTGGAGTGGCTATTTCGATCCTAAACAACATAAATAGTCCCTAGACTAAACAAAAGCCTCCTTAAAAAGCCAGGCCCCTGACCCATTCTACCCTATTCTAAGGGAGGGACAATAACCCATCAGAGAAGCTTCAGGGGCCCCTTAATTTCCTAACCCCTCTTGTAAATGCATGGTAGAATCTGCTGATTTTATTGAAGTAAGCATAATATTTCAGCCTTTCCTAATCAGTCTCCCACGCTCACTGCATGCTAATGAGCTCCCATTGTGCAGTGGAAGTCAGCCTTGGCTTTGGAGTGAACAGAACTGCAAATAAACGTCAACTCTTAAGTGGCTTTCAGAATTAGCAACCATTTGACAGTGTACAGAAAATTTGAACCTAGGTCAGAAAACAGGTAAAAATTTTACTCACCTCGCCAACTTTCTCAGGATTCCAAGTCTTATCATATGATCTGACTTCAGAGTATCTCCTCAAAACATGACAATATCAATATATCCATCTAGAAATATTAAAGAAGGGGTAAATATCACAATTACATGTAAAACTTTGTCACCCACCAGCAGTGATTATCCTGAAAAGGGTAGATCTGGCCAATCAAGTTACTATGCCTTCAAAGAAGGCCATTTACCCTGTACCATGTGCTCAAAATGACATGGGATATGTGCAATCAGTGCTTCCTATGAGGTTGGGGAGATTCTGGATGCATTGAGGTCTCAGTTATGAGTAGGTTAAAATTCATTCATTCTTATTTTCTCTAATCCTTGATGCTTCCAGACCACTTTTCATGGAGCCTAGTCCCAGTCAAGCAGATTCCTAACATTTTTATAATTCTATTTTCAGTTAATTATCCTCTTTTAACGACACAATTCAAAGCTTTTTTCCCACTTTTTAACTCGCACAATTGTTACACATTGTTGTCTTTTCTAGTTGCTTTGTTATCTAACGACTTACATATTTGTCACTTTTCACTCATTAATTAAATGGACAATCAAAGAATATTGGGCATTCAGCTAGGAATTCAAGTCCCCAAATTGAACATGGTTTAAAATAACTAGATATGAATGGAGATGAAGATTTGCCTTTTTTTTCCTAGATATTTTGTACTGTTATCCTTTGTGTTTGGTGGTTTTTTGTTTTGTTTTGTCTAGGCGTGAATGTATTCCACTGAGAGAGATAGTTGAGAGGCTTTAGGATTTGTAGTGTTTATACAGCTAACAGAAATTATATTTAAAGGTTACCCTGAAAACTGACTCAGCACCTGTGGGTGCCTGAGGGGAAAACTGAAAGGCGAAAAATAATATTTATTAAATTGAAAAGAAAAAAAAAAGGAGCATAAATACCATTGCCCAGCATGTGAACAATATTGATGCCTAATCATAATTATGATGATGATGGACATCTCATTAAAATATTATCCTTATGTTTTGACTTAGTTCTACTCTAACAAGGAAGAGTAAAAAAGTGAGGCAATTATCCTTATGCTTAGGGTAAAGTGTCTTCAATTTCAGTAATTTGAAAAATTGACTTCACATCATCTGACCCTAGAGATTCTTTTCTACTTTGTTGACCTCCAGTTATCTAGAAGGCTTGCAGTAATCTCCTAAGTCAGAACATTCATTTCTGCTAGCACTAAGGACCTGCATTCATGTAGTGAAACTTAACAAAATGGAGGTCACATGATGCTGTATAAACATAAATATAAACAGAGTCCAGTCTCCAGTAAATGCCATGACTGTCTTCAGAGTTAGAATGATAAATCGTATTGCAGCTGTCTGATGTTTAGTAGATTAGAAAAAGTGTTAATTATAAAGTAAAATTTTGTATACATTGCCTTCTGTACTCAATTTATAATTGAGAAAAATGACAGAATCTAGAGAGAATAAAACTGTATTATTATTTTTAGATGTGTTAAAATATAGTTATTGAATGTCAGCTATGCCAAGCAGAGAGCCAGGCAACTCTGTGGTGGGACAAAAAAAACAAACAAAAAGTTATGTGTCCTTAGGTAGCTTACAGTCTAAGGAGGAAACCAAATTTAATAAATAATCATACAAATAATTGTTGACAAACTGTGATGGGGCTAGGTAAGGAAAGTATAGTGAGTTGTAAGAGTATATTGGGTTCCCCGTTTAGACTGGGTGAGTTGTGGGTCAGGCAAAGCCTTTCTCAGGAAGTAACGTT
Organism: Dasypus novemcinctus; assembly: GCF_030445035.2. Classification (NCBI taxonomy): domain Eukaryota; kingdom Metazoa; phylum Chordata; class Mammalia; order Cingulata; family Dasypodidae; genus Dasypus; species Dasypus novemcinctus. The sequence goes on along the minus strand of NC_080681.1, from coordinate 24,244,463 downwards.
TAAGCTGGAACATGATACATCGAAAGAACTTCAGTTCATCAAGAGATAGTCTTTCTCAACACCATTTGTACTAAGATGCTCTGCTTCAGATATACAAAAATATGAAGTTTTCTATATCACTGTAAAAGCCATCAGCAAGAATTCTTTCTCATCTTAAATACTATCTTATATATGGTGCTTGGCTATAATGGTTGCACAATAAACGTTATAAGGATTTTCTCAGATGGCTGCTCAGTCATTTCAATTCATGGTTTTCAGAGCCCTAATTGTTTAATAAGCATTTCTATTCCCCAAAGCAAACAGCCCTCACTCTCCAATTCCTTCTTTTGTTAAAGGGTCCTGAAATGTTGTACCCTTTCTTCCATTTTGCAACTGTGCATGAATTTAATTGAATCCAATATTAGCTATCAATAGCTATCATCTTCAGGCCTGTCCCAACCATAATAACCACCAAAATGATTATTTGGATAATTCAAAGAAATATGCAGTTTGAATTCTGATGGTCCTTATTACTGCTTTGATTCACTTCTCTGTAGAGACCTAGCTGTACTGCTAAAATAAAACACTAAACTGTTATTATGAAATGATTTCTTTTTTGTACCATACATTAATTGCATCCATTTTGTTATTTTCCAGGAAAAGAAAATAATAAGGACTATTTTTCTCCTGAACTTCTCGTGCTTTATTGTGCATCCTCCTTAATAATACCTGCCATTGGAATGATCATTTACTTTGCGAGAAAAGCCAACATGAAAGGGTCATACAGTCTTGTAGAAGCACAGAAACCAAAAGTGTAGCTAACATTTGAAGTGTTCAACGCAGAGACACTATTTATCAGCCCAAGTCCTTAATATTTCTCACCGTTCCACAAGAAAAACAACAACCGACTGAGAGTTCAGACTTCTCTCAACATAGAAAGAAATGGCCACAAAAGACCCTTGCTGTGAACAAGAAGCCAAAGGAAAACTTTCTGTCTGAAAAATAGACATTGGCCTGTTGAGATTTGATGACTGGAGCAGTTCCTCAATGTGTATATAAAATAACATAATCTGTACATATGTAAAATAAAATTATTCCATGGAAAAGTTGCTTGGAATAGCAGCACTCTCCATTGAGATTGCTAAAATAGAATGTTGCTTGAACTGATTGTTATAATTTAAAACATCTTAGGAAAATTTTACATTAATATTGACTGGCAGCTTGACTTATGTCATCTTTTTAAAAAATTTATTTCCTTTCCCGAGATTTTATTCTTTTAAACGTCTTTGATGACAATTTCATGTTTTGTAAAAATGGGAGGGTTTTCTATTTTTATACCAAATGATAAACCAAGAAGGTTGACTTTCAGGTACTAAACAACTCAACCTATCATATAATGGTTTACTAGATCTCTCTGTATGGTACAGACATGGTACGGAGACATTTAATGATGATGTTGCTTGTTGATCAGACCATGTAACGTTCCCAATGTGGTCTAGAAATGCAGCTTCTTCTGTTTTTCTTTTGTAAATGCTTAAGTACTTTGTATAGTAAAGTGATAATATCTGCAACTGGAAGACTTGTGTGTTTATTTATTATTAACTGCCTCCTTTAATCATGTTGTAGCTCTTTTTGAAATGTCAATTTCCAAATTTGAATAGTCCATGACTACGGAAATAACATGTACGGTCTCAGAATACTTTCTTCAAAATCACCATGGGAATTTGATAAAACTCAGATTTCTGGGTTCTATCCTAACCTATGAAATTAGGATTTGTGGTTTGGGTCCTTGGAATCAGAAATTTTTAAAAATTTAAATATAGCATTGAACACGTACCCATTACAGGGCAAGAAATTAAAACCTATGTCAATACCATCATGGCCGAAAGATAGAAGATTACTGTTCATCAGAGTTTCTTTCATACCACTCACCCATCACAGATCTTTCCTTTCTCTGAACAGTAACCAATATCCTGAATTACATATTGACCATTCCTTTGCTTTCTTTTTGGAGATTTTATGCCTCTGTATGTAGCCATAAATAGTACATGGTTTAGTTTTGACATGTTTTGATCCTTTACAAATTCATCCAAATGGTATATTTCCCTGTGACTTTATTCTTTCACTCAAAATTATATTTTTGCATAATTCTTTCACATTTTTGTATATAGCAATAGCTAATTCATTTTTTCATTGCTATATAGTATTCTATTATAAGTCATTGTCACAATGTGTTTATCTATTCTATTGTTGATGGATATTTTGGCTGCTTCAAGTTGTTTTTCTATTATGAACAAAGCTTCTATTAACATTCTTTCACCCATTCCTGGCTAATATGGGCAAGAATTTACCTAGGGAGCAACGCTTTCTCTAGAGTCTATACAGACATGAAATTGCTAAGTTGTAGTATATGCACATTTTCAGGTTTATAGGGAAAGCTAATCAGTTTTCTGAAGTGATTAAAACACTTTATATTCTCATTAGCAGTGAATAAATAGTTCCTATTATTCCTGAACACTTTATCAAATTTGGTATTGTCTGACTTTTAAAAAATCTACCTATCAAATGTGCATAAAATTTCTCATACTGGCTTTAATTGACATTTCCCTGTATACTAGTGAGGAGGAACATCTTTCATATGTTTAAGGACCTTTTTAGTTTAGGACGATTTGAACTTCCTCATCTATGGACATTTTCTAGGAGCTGGTTGCCTTTTACTTATTGATCTTAAAAGATTTAAATATGTAAATATATCTACTTGATACTAATCCTTCGCTACTTTTATGTTGGGCAAACAATTACTCAGTGGCCAACTTTTTGCTCCATTTTTGCATTTTTGATTAATATAATTCAATTTTTAATTGATGAAAGATTTAATTTATTAATCTTTTGATTATGGTTTGTGTTGTGTCAAGTTTAAGAAATCCTTATTTACCTTGAGGTAGAAATTTCTATCATGCCATTCCAAAAAATGTTTGCTGTCTTACCTTTATTGTGTTTTATCCACTTGGATTTGATTTTTATGTATAATCCAAGATAGGGATCCAATTTCATCTTTTTCAGATGATAAAACAAAGCAATGTGGTGTGGTAAGAAGACTGGAATTTTTAACAATTCCTGGGTTTGACAGTTGTAGTTAAAGATACGTGTATGAGAATACTTGGCTAATAACCTGAAAAGGCATATTGAATCATATTATAGATGGCTTTGCGCACTGAACTGAAGTCTTTGTACTTATTCTGGTAGATAATGCTGATTCCTGAAGATTTTGAGCATAACTGGGGCTGTGTTTTGAGGAGTTTAATATTCCATCAACATGTAGATTGGATTGCAGAGTGAAGAAACTGGAGACAAGAGCAGATAAGAGAGGGATTGAGTAGTCCCAGCATATGAGAATGAAATTTTCTGCTGAAAACGGACACAGTGGGAATGGAGATCAAGAAGGGGATGGAAACTAGTGAAGTGTTAAATAAGACCTTTAGGAATTAGCAACTGACTGAATGTGAAGTGTGTGGAACGCAGAGGGTTGAGGGTGATTCTGATGTTTTTGAGTTAAATGGCACTGACAGAGTTTTATGGAGGAGAAGCTGGTTTGGAGCAGAGGAACCATGGTGATTGGTTCAGCTCTAGATATCTTATCATTAGATGTCTTTCCTTAAAGGAACTTGGAAAAAACGATTATTAAGTATTTCTTAAATGTGGGGAGAAGAGTGGTGGAGAAAACTGCTGCCTTATCCCTACAGGGCTTTGGTTCCAGGAGATCCTCACCAAATTCTTGGAAATTAATTGATTGATCCTTCATCAGGTCTATCAACATTCATTCCCCTCATCTTATGGTAAATGAAAATCCCTTCTTTCACATTCCAGTGGGTAGTACAAACCTTAAGGAAGAGAGGGTGGCTGTGGAAGAGTAGACAGTATAAATGGATTGTAAAGCCTCAAAGTAGCAACTATAAATGCAGTAGAAGACTGAATGCCGCCTGAGAGATTAGTGCCTTAATAATAGAGGATAAAAAGTTACTGTGATGCCCTCCTCCCTCTTCCTGTATCCACTTGCAATCAGCGGTTGATGCTCTTGGCGTCTCTTTTACAAGGCTGGTACGTCCATCCCCCATATGCTGTGAATGTTGACTGATAAAAGCCCACAGTTCTCCCTTTTTCTAGAAAAATGCCCTCAGACAAAGGAGGGATGTGTGTGTACGTGGGTGGGATTGGGGGCAAATATGACAGAGGGCTCAGCTCTGGGGCCGAAGGGGTGGGTCATTCTCCACTAGAGACCAGAGAGGCCCCCACCTCCTCTTGATCTTGGTTGCAAGAACATTTAAAAGGAAGTAGTAGAAATAAAATTGAAGATGGGTAAAGGAAGCCAAATAAGTCTTACACCTGGACGGTGGTTGCCAGAACTTTGGGGAAAAGGGGATTTTTCTGTTGTGACCCTTAAGGTCTTTAAAATGAGTGCCATTTATATTGGATACTATTACCACCTTTCTCGGGCTGCCTGGAGTTACAGTGAAGCACAGAAGTACCTGCTGAGGGCTTGCATTCTCAGCAGGTATTCTTCAGATTGTCTATAAGCCTGAGCATTAAATTATCTCATTCATTTGCCTAATATTCTAGTGAGAAGGAAGTAAATAGTTGATTTAGAAGGGCACGTAAGTACTTTCAGGATATTAGTAAGGTTTCACTTTCCTTGTATGTTTTGTAGACTCTCTTCTTAGAAATGGGTTCAAATCTTGTTATAAACATTTAGTAGTATTGGTTCTCAGTTACCAGAATATTTTCTGAATTTATGACTGGCAGGTTTGCCATCTCCCACTCTGATACTGTCTTGCTCAAATCAACACTAATTAAACAAATTGAAACAAAAATTTTTTGAGCATTTATTTTTCTAATTGTATTCTTTTGAAGATATGTAGATTTAAGGTGTCCCAACTCTTGTAACCATTCCCATCACCTTTCCTTATTTGGGGGAGTGATGTAGGGAAAATAAAATAGACAAAGATGTTTATAGTTAAAGAAGATCTTTACAGGTCCACAAAACTTCCTGATGATATGTACGTTCAAATAATGATTGAACACAAACAATTATTTTTTAAAATCTGCTTTCCACACTTAAATCAACAGAAATGGCATTTTTTGCTTGGCAAATTGCAGGTTTTGAGACAAATGCTAATATCAATCGACATGACCACTAAAATTACTGCGGAAAGTAATAGTTTTGGTCAATTACTTCCCATGTTAAGGGATTTCAGTTTTCTGGTATGTAAAATGAAGAGTTTCTCCTAGTTTAATTATCAGGTCTCTTCCAATTCTCAAGCACAATGGTTCCATGAAAATTTACACATCTGCTTTGGTTAATATATTTTTTTCACTTATTTTGGAGAATCTTTTTTTTGTGTTTAGCCAAACAAAATTCAGAATCTTCATTTTAAACTTCACCTAATAGACTTTAACTGAGTCTTGAGGAGAAAAATAAAACGTTTAAATTAATACCAACACTAGCAAATAGTTTCTGCACAGGTTCAATAATAACTACTCTTCCCTTCAGAAAGGGAAGGAACATTTGTAAGGTCTTATTGAAAAAACTGTGTGGAGTGACTTTTCAGGCTTTGCTTCTATTGAATAATATGTTTTTTCTCAAAAGGGAAGTAATCTTGAGAATCTTGGGCTCTCTTAGGAAAAAAGAATATGATGAATTGAATGGAATCAAATGTATGGTTTATTTAGTGAAGGCCAATGCTATCAGGAGAGAGCATTTTATTGTTTCTAGTTCTTTCTTCATTAACAGGGACTCTTGGAACATTGTGGAACAGTAAAACAAGTTGATTCAGTAATTGAAGAATAGCAAATTTTCAGTCTTGAAAAGAAAAAAGAAGATATTGACTTTGGGGGGGTGGTCATGGTGAATCGCTTCTAGACCTACTACTATTACGAAGAATTTTTAACTAACTTTCACAAATGAATGTTTTAGTCTGTGTAAAAGGATTTTATTATCACAATTTTTCATTTAAATAGTAGGATGTGCATGTAATTAAATGACTTTCAATTACCAGGATGTTGAAGGCTACCATGCTGAAAGTCCAACAAGATGTGACATTAAATACAGAACTTTGAATGTGCAATAAAAATAAACCTTATTGGAGTTAGTGTAGCTCAGTGGTTGAGCATTGGCTTCCCATGTACCAGGTTCCAGGTTCAAACTGAGACCCCACTATCTAAAAACAAACAAACCAACCAACCCAACAAAAAAACAAAAACAACCTTATTGCTTTGGCATACGATCGTATTTAGTATCTTAGAATTTAGGAATATTCACATGAAGTCCACTTGAAAAGTAGTAGACTCAAGAAGCTGCTTTTGGCAGCGGACTTGGCCTAGTGGTTAGGGCATCTGTCTACCACATGGGAGGTCTGCGGTTCAAACCCCGGGCCTCCTTGACCCGTGTGCAGCTGGCCCACGTGCAGTGTGATGCGCACAAGGAGTGCCCTGCCACGCAGGGGTGTCCCCTGCATAGGGGAGCTCCACACGCAAGGAGTGCGCCCCGTAAGGAGAGCCGCCCAGCGCGAAAGAAAGTGCAGCCTGCCCAGGAATGGTGCCGCACACACGGAGAGCTGACACAGCAAGATGACACAACAAAAAGAAACACAGATTCCCGGGTCACTGACAACAACAGAAGCAGACAAAGAAGACGACGCAGCAAATAGACACAGAGAACAGACAACCGGGATGGGAAGGGGGAAGGGAAGAGAAATAAAAAATAAAGAAAAAAAATAAGCTCCTTTTCATGGGGGGTTCTGCCATGGTTTTGCCAAGATTTGTGGCTGCTCTACATTATTGGGAAAAAGAACTTCACACACTCAAGCAGATACCTGAACTGAGCACATTTTCTTTACTAGTCTAAAAGAATCACACCCTTGTTCCCACAGATCTCTTTGTCCTTTTTTAAAGGTAGAAATGGTGTTATGATGCTTCTTTCCTTTTAAGACACTTTGCTCAGGGTGGACTTTAGTCAAGGCTGATAAAGAGAGATTCTTTATTTTCTGTAGTCTATTCTCTTTTTCTCTAAACTCCACTGCTCCCATTCTTTCACTGAAAAAAAAAGGTCAGACAATTCCATTCCAAAAGTAATTTGATATTTTACTTTCTCTAGGGATATTGGTGTATTAGAGATGGCAGTCCCTTGAATCAGCCTCGGCTATGAACTCCACATAGACTGAGCAATTATGGAGTGATTTCTCACTAAAGGTAGCATCAGCTTTCCATCGGACCCAAAGTCAATGAGCACACATTCAAAAAGCTGTTAAACTAAATGTTTCAACAGGGAGACATTGGCGAAAGAGTTTCTAACGCTTTCCTTTTTTTGGGAGGGTGCGGTGGTTATGACCTTTATTGAGTTTATCCACCAGAGTGGAAATAATGTCTGTACAAAACCAAACATTTGTCCTCTAACTTCTGCATCACAATTAAAATCCAAACAGTTAAAAAAAAAACCCCACAAAACACAAAACTAAACAGTCAACTCAATCAAAACCCACTGCTTCAGAATCAATACCTGAAGCCACAGTAACATTTAAATATGGTTAAGACTCAAAAGCAGAAATTTGGTTGGTTGGAAAGTTCATTAAACTTCCAACTTGCTCAAATAGAAATACAAAAAGGCAAAACGGTGTTTTTCACAGAGATACAGTCCACTGGAATCACCAACACTGGACAGCTGGGATAGAGTCTTCACAGTCTGGAGATAGTAAGGAACCCCAGCATCCTTTCCAGGGCCTTCTGTTGCCCTTTCTCCCCCATCAGAAATTCGTGGCTACGTGGAATGACCCCACCTCCAGCAACTGTAGCCTTGATCAGAGAGTCCAATTCTTCACCTCCACGAATAGTGACGAGAGGTGATAGGTTTACCTTTAAATCTTTTGACGTATTTCCTGCCAGTTCAGGTACCTCTGGCTGAGGTGCTCCTGGACGGCTGCGCTGTGCACAGCGGCGGTGGCACCCACGCGCCCGTGGGTGGCCGTGGATGGCTTCGGCCCTCCGGGACCTGCCCGCGGGCTCTCCGCGAGCGGATAACCGCCGTTGTCTTAGCCTTTCTGGAGTCCTTCCCAGCCTTACCTCCAGCCGTTTCCAATTCTGCTGAAGCTGAGACAAGCAAGGCAGAGAAAGGGCTCCTCAAACACGCAGCGAGATCCCACCGCCTACTCCTTCCTCCCACCGCGATTCAAACTGCCTCTCATGCTCTCTTTGTTGTCTTCATTCTAACAGTGTTTCTTCATATTATCTTATAGAATTTGGGTAAGATTTTTAAATATTTACAGTAATTCATGTTTCAATATTAGAAAGAGTCAAACTCCTGGCCATTATACCATTTGCAAGACCATGTGGACCTCTTAAGAAACCCAGAAAACTTCTCCAAAATATTCTATCACTAAGAAATGCCACTGGAATAAGTCCCTTGAACTCTTTGAACTCAGAAACTACGTTCATGGGTATCACCAATGACATAAAGAAATGTGTTTTAAATTCATGTCTCTTTTCAAAATTCACACTGAGCATCTCAACAGCTGGTGTCCTCAGAGGAGGGAGGAGAGAGCCTTGGTTCTTATGGCTCATTTCTTTGCCCAGTAGCTACAAGTTGATCACATTAACAATTTTCATTATTTTCTGTAACAACATCAAGACTAGGAGGCATGTTCTGGGCTGCCAGATCTCTGTGAACGATGCAGAGTGTGATGGTCATTCATGTGCAGCCTCTATAACAAAGTCATTCTTCCTGCACACAGAGCTGCGTTTGTCCCTACTGGTCCAAATATGTATTTTCTACTCTACTTTGTAGTATAAGAAATACCATCAACTAAAGGAAAAATTCCTTCTCCTGACAAAAGGGTTTTCAGTAAAAAACAGAATTTAATTTCATTGAGCTCTTTATTCCCTAAATATGTATCATCTGTACTCTACTCATCAGTGGTTTTGCACAATTTTTGTAAAGCCAAATAATTCTCACACATACAGTAAATATTCTTCTGTAATGCATGCCAGTAATGATTCAAAACCAGGATTTAATAGAACTAATAACTTCTTTTGCTTCTTCTTTGAACATATTATTTGTCACTAATTTTGTGACTGGTTTCACTTCTTTTGTCACTTATGCATGATATTTTTTTCTACAAGGAGGGTAATTTTGAATGATGCGTCTGTCATTTTGGTCTCTTCTCCAACTTTTGTGCTGTTATTTCCATTTAGGGTATCTCTAACATGTTTTGAATATGTCCCCTTCTCTCTCTACTGGTGGCCATCATCTCTCACCAGGGTTACTGAAATCACCTCTTAATTTGTCTCTTTATGTCAACTTTTGTGCCACTCTAAACCTTCCTCCATACATTAAGTATCTTAGATTTGAATTTTTCTGTCTTCTTGGGATCCTGGACTTCCCAAAAAACATTGCACAGTTATGGCCACCTGTTCGGAACATTAATTTATAATCTGAAAATCAAAACAAACCTTAGTGCCCTCAGCTCCTTTGATATACTGGGGACAGAGAAGGGCCTTCCGTTTCTCTGCTAGGCAATCTAAGCATTAGAAATTCAGTCTTCTGTGAGTTTTTTTTCAGCTTTTTATTCACTGATTACTGCAAATTTAAAAATTACCATTGCAAATAAATGCAATTTATTATTTCTCTTTAAATTGGAGTATCTGCCTGTTATGGTTTTTATTCTATGCATTTGCATGATTGATTTTAATGAGGTAGGATAGGAGATGCAAAACTGAAAGTATAACAGAAAAGGGAGAAAATCCTTGCCCTCTATATGATATGTGGAATCCTATATCTAAAGTGAGCAAATATACTATCTTCCCATTTTTAAAAATAGAAATTCAAAAAGCATTCTGAATTTAGCATACTCTAAAACAAAAACCAAAATCTTTGGTCCTTCACATTCAAGGTGACAGCCCCATTGTCTATTTGCTTTATCTCTCACACCACTCAGTTCCTCTTGATAAGAAGAGAGGACTTGAGATGAAGTTTCCCAGAGGAAATACAAGCTATCCCAGGAGTGCAGAGAGGGCTTGGCATCGTCACAGTCTGCTCAGCAGGGTCAGAGCAATGCTTTCCCCTGGGTGGCACAGGGTGCCATGGAGTGATCTTGAAACTCAGTGTCATTTCAATCTTGAGGTCCCCACATTTGGTAGCTCTTACCATTTGAATAGCTGGTCCTTTGAGTGGTTGGGGAATAAAATGGCTATTTGCTCAAAAACCACTCTCCCGTAGCCTGACACAATCAGAATTGAAATCATTCTTTCGGATGATGTTCAAGGGAGGGTCCTATGTGATCACTAAAGATTTTTTAATTCATGCTAAATTAACAACTTAGAAAACTTGTATGCCAAGCCCTTGCTCATACCCTGGGCCAGTGTTTCCCAAATGTGATTTCCCGAATGTGATAAGTACAGCACTGGGGATTATTAAAAGATTTATATTGGCAAATAAGTGTGTGTATTTCTCTCTGTCTCTCTCTGCTCCTCTTTCTAAATACATAATTTTGATGGTTATAGATTTGTTTTTTGTATATTAGGAAAAATATAGTAACAGCAAAACCATGGTTCTCTGGAAAATTCTTATTCAATAAATTTAAGTTTAAACACATGAAGTGAGTTTAAATGAAAAAAAAATAGTTCAGCTGGCATACATATTTGGGAAACAATCATGAAGTTGGTTCATAATTAATATTTGAGAAATAATGATGAAAGTTTATACACTATTGAGTTCTTATTATGTGCCTGGTACAGTGCTAAGGGCTTTCTATATATATTAAAATATTTGTTCTCACAGCTACCTATAAGATAGGTGCCATCATCCTTATTTTATAGATGAAAAATTGAAGTGAATAGAAATTAAGTAATTTATCTGAGGTCAAATAACTAGTAACTGTTAGAGATAGGATTAAACCCTGGTTGGTTTGTTCTAGTGTTTAAGACACTATCTTTAAACTATCTCCCAATGTTCATGGAATATTAAATAAACTTGACTCTAAGAAAAATCCATAGAGTAAGGTCCTGCAGAACTATTTTCAGAGTTGGGTAGCAGCTGTATTCATTCATTTTTAGAAAATGGTTTAACTTTTTTTCAATTTCATTGTGACATAATTGACATACAATAGACTGCACATATTAAAGTATATAATTTGATGAGTTTTGTCATGTGTACACAACTGCGAAACCATCACCACAATCATTAAAATAAAGATGCACATCACTCCCCAAAGTGTCCTCATGCCCTGTTGTAATCTCTCCTTCTTGTGCCTTCCTGCTCCTCCACTCCTTCTTCAGACAACCAATGATGTGCTTTCTGTCATCATATATTAGTTTTCATTTTAAAGAATTTTATACAAATGGAATTGAACATTATGCATTATTTTCTTTCACTATAATGATTTTGAGCTTCATTAGAGTTGTTCCAGGTATCAGCAGTTCATTCTTTTCATGGCCAAGTACCTGGAAACCTTTGTAAAACCCCTCGATGGTTTTCTTTTAAATACTGTTATGTGGAACAATACTGGGTCAATAACCTTTGGAGTATTCTACCTGATACCTCATGACTTATGAGGTTTTCCACTCTTGCTGGCAGGAACAAAAACTATTCCTGGCCTTGTGGAATTCTGAGAATGATTCCCCTTGACCTTATTGGGGCAATCTTTCCCCAGTACTGGGTAGTCTCCTAACATGCATTCAAGCATACTCCAGCTGAAGACTTGAGGAAGATCCTCTGAAGATCTCCAGAACCCTCTCTGTGTAGCTCTCTCCTTTTCAGTCCTCTACCCTGCATACTCTAGCCACTCTGGCTTTCCAGACTCCTAACTTTGTCTCCTCCATTTCAGGAAACCACCAGACTTTGCTTGAGTTCCCTCTCCCAGAGTTATGGCCAGGAAACTGTCTCCAGGCAGTTAGCCTAGGAAATCATAAGGCTCATTTTATTCACTTCCTTTTTTTTTTTTTAATAAACCTTTTTTTTTTTTAATTTCTTTCCCCTCTCCCTCCACCTCCATTGTCTGCTCTCTGTGTCCATTCACTGTGTGCTTCTGTGTCCACTTTCATTCCTGTCAGTGGCACCAGGAATCTGCATCTCTTTTTGTTGCATCATCTTGCTGCGTCAGCTCTCCATGTGTAAGGCGCCATTCTTGGGCAGGCTGCGCTTTTTTCACGCAGGGTGGTTCTCCTTACGGGGTGTACTTCTTGTACATGGGGCTCCCCGAGGACACCCCTGTGTGGCATGGCACTCATTGTGCACTTCAGCCCTGCATGTGGGCCAGGTCACCACATGGGTCAGGAAGCCCTGGGTTTGAACCCTGGACCTCCCATGTGGTAGGCGGATGGTCTATCCATTGAGCCAAATCCACTTCCCTATTCACCTCCACTCTTAGAAATCACTCTTCTTTGCTGCCTCATATCCAATGACTGAAAACCATTGCTTCACATATTTTTTCTTGTTCTTTATTTGATTAAGATAGAAGAGTACACCTGAGCAGAGTCCCAGAGACAGATAAAGTAGATACAACCCCAGGTATTGGTTCTTCTAAGGGTTACAGAGACCCACAGGTTCTATGGTCATGGCAGATGGAGTTCAGTGCCATCTCAGTTGGCCCTACTTTGGAGTTTGTATTTCTGTGTGATGGAGCTGGACTTAGATGTGATCTTTGTCCACAAGTCTCTCCCGTTACTTTTACTGGAACTGTAGTTGTTGCTGGGGTTTAATGTATACCCAGGGGACCTGAATCTCTGGACTGACCATGTGATAGCCAGGCCTTGAACCTCAACAGACTTGCAACTCCTAAACTCTGATGTATTGGACTTAACCCAATCAGCTAACATGGAGGTGAACAAGGTCAACCACCACACCAAGGAGCCAAGAGTGCCTAGAACTGAAAGCAGGAGAATTGCATCCAGCATCCATGTGGAATTGAAGCTCCCTCTTGATAGAGATGTGGAGTGGACACAACCATTCTAAGGTCCACAGGATGGAGGAATAGAGTATGGATTAGAGTGGACTTACTGATATGCTATTCATGAACTATTGTGATTAGTAATCAGAGCAAGTGTGGCATTGGTATGGAGAAAGTGGCCATGGTGGCTGCTGGGGGTAGGGAGTGGGAGGAAGAGATGTGATGTGGGGGTGTTTTGGGGACTTGGAGTTGTCCTGGGTGGTGCTGCAGGGACAGTTACTGAACATTGTATGTCCTCCCATGGTCCACTGGGTGGACTGTGGGAGAGTGTGGGCTATGATGTAGACCATTAATTATGAAATGCAGTGGTGCTCAAAGATGTATTCACCAAACGCAATGAATGTCTCATAATGATTGAAGAGGTTGTTGTTATGGGGGGAGGAGTGGGATGAAAGGGGTGGGAGTATATGGGGACCCCATATTTTTTTAATGTAGCATTAAAAAAATAAATAAAGACAAAAAAGAGAAAAAAAAATAATAAAAAATAGAATAGTAATCTGGGACATGCCTCTAAGGCATATGAATGTGTCCAAGTATTCATGGGACATTGTAATGGTGGGTGAAGATTAAAAGAATATTGAATTCCCATCCTGGAGAGCTCTGCTACATTTTCTAAAGGGATAGCAAGAATCCCCCAAGTAGAGTGGTGGTGCCTAAGAAAGGAGGATGGACCATTGTGCCAGGCCCTTGATATTGATGATTTTACTTATGAAATTTAAACTTAGCCTAGTATTATATGTTGCCTGAGAGTTACCTCCTAAGGGCCTCCTTGTTGGTTAAATGTGGCCTCTCCCTAAGCCAAACTCAGCATATAAATGCACTACTTTCCCCTTGGTGTGGGACATGACTCCTGGGATGAGCCTCCCTGGCACCAAGGGATTATTACCAAGCACTAAATAGCAAGACATTTGGAAAAAGACCTTGACCAAGAGGGAAAAATATTAAATACAAATGAGCTTTTATGGTTAAGAGATTTCAAATTTAGTCAGAAGGTCATTCCAGAGGTTACGCTTATGTACATCTCAGCAGGGTCTCATTGACTACCACAGTAAACAGTGTCTCAGATAGTGGGGTTCCTGAGGGCTCTAGAGACATCCAGACACATAGTCAGGGCAGACAGCTCAGGAATTTGGCACCCTGCCAGTGGGTCTTACCTTCGAATTGATGCTCCCACAGTGTGACAGAGTTGTACTTATTTGTGGTTTCCCTACACATGGTTCTTCTACCCCTTACAGTTGAACCTATAGTTAGTACTATACTTGATAGGTGTATGCCCAAGAGACTTAAATCTGTGGTCTGTCGAAGTCCCTGTTGGGCCATAAATCTCAGCAGAGTTGGAACACCTACTCTCTGGTTCATTGGACTCACTCAGGACAACTAACAAGGTGATGATGATGAACAATGCCCATACCAAGGAAAAGAGAGAGTCTGCAACTGGAAGCAAGATAGTTCCACTCATATGTCCTATAGATCTAAGCCCTCTTTCAGTTACAGGCATCCCAAAATCTTCAAGATTGGGGAATGAACAAAGAACTAAAGTAGACTGATTATTATTCTATTATAGACTTATTGTTGTGCTAGCAATGGAATAACTTTTATCATCAATGTGGAGGCAGTGACCACTGGAGTTTCTGAGGGGAGGGAGAGGGAAAAATAGGGGTAATATGGGGACATTTTAAGGACATTGGCATTGTCCTACATGACATTGCAATGATGGAAAAAGGCCATTATGTATTTTTTCATAACTTACAAAATTGTGCAGGACAGAGTGTAAATTATATTGTAAACTATAATTCACAGTTAGTTGCAATGCTTCAATGTGTGTTTATCAACTGTAACAAATATACCACACTAATGAAGGATGTTGTTAATGTGGGAAACCATGGGAGGGGAAGGGAGTGGGGCATATGGGAATCCCTTATATTTTCAATGTAACATTTATGTAATATAAGTTTCTTTAAAAAAAAGATAGAATGGTAAGGGGAGCAGGTGTAGGTTGAGTGCCTGATTTCCAGTGGTTTAGCATCTGCTTCCCATGTACTAAGTCCTGGGTTCAGTCCCCAGTACCTCCTTAAAAAAAAAAAAAGATAGAATGGCAAATCCAATCCTTATTAATTCATTGTGACCTGAAGTAGAAGTCTGCACTCACTTTAAATCAAGGAATACTACTGGAAACACCTTTTTGAAATTCATTACTGTATGATTGGTAGGATGTTTTTAAAGATTCCCATAGTCTACGTTTCTCTGCTCCACATTATAATGACTCATGTTAGAGATTTATTTTAGGCTATAATGCAAGAAAATATTTATCTTAAGGAGTTAATTTCTATTTAAATCATGATTAGTGAGAACAATGCAAAAGCTCATGCTTTCCTTCTTCCTTGAGTACCAAGAAATTTTAGCCAAATTTCTTGGCTAAATCTGCATGGTATTTCATGACATATTTTGTTGGAGTACTATTTTTTCCTTAGTCTATACCTCTACACTAGTTTGCTTTTTCCCCCTGGTTCAAGGTCTTTTCCTTGCAATCATACATTATTGTTTTATTAAACATCTTTATCATACATTGCCAGAATAAGCATTTTATGAAAAGGCCAAAATAAAAAGAAGTAAGCCAACAAAAAATAAATGGTACTTGCATTGTACGTTGGAGACATATGCATCAACAGTATGCTGGCTGGCTGCTGGCTGCTGGAGAAGAAGACCATGGCATTGGTGAACAGGAGAGATATAATTGAAAGAGAAGACACTAAATCTTTGGAGCCTAAGTGCTGTGCATTGAGGAGTACCTTAAATAAAGTATCATTTATTACTTTGAGCATCTACATTGAGGATTTAGAATAGGACCATGCCCTCAAATATTTAATAAGAGCTATGCCAGAGAAAATAGGTTGGACTTCTACTTTAAGATGGTTGGTACTACAGCTTCCCCCTATACAGCAAATCTTTAGTAATGTTAGGAAAGTTATTTTTTTAAAAATGTGTAGATAGCCCCAATGAAAGAAATGAAGGTTAGGTTAATGATCAGCAGTTTAGAAATTTTGGGAGGTCTCTGAAAGGTGGAAAGTATATGGACTATGAATAAAAATCTGTAATCTATGATTTTTATAGGATTCTGTACAAGATGGAAGGAATCACTAGTACCAATAAGGATATAACACAAAAAATCCCAAATCTAGATACACTGTAGTAAAACTTTAGAATATCAACAATAGACAGAAAATACTCAAAATTTCTAGAGACAAAACAAAGTTTACTATAAGGGAAAAGAAAATTAGATGGGTATCAGATCGCGATCAGACTTCTCATCAGCAACACTAGTCAAGTAATATAATAAAGCAATAACTTCTGATAATAACCACCAACAATTTCCTGAGCATTGTACTCAGCAGTTATGTTTTTTTTCCTTATTTAATTCTTTCAACAGCACTATTCGGTAGGTACTATTATTATTCTCATTTTACAGATGAGGAACTATAGCACAACAAAGTTAAGTAACCAGCTTAAGATCACACAGCTAACAAATGATACAGTATGGAGTTATTGAACGTGCACCATACTAAGAGTCAAAAGTCCTTGCACTAATATCCCTTCAAGGTCTATTAATCTGTAATTATAATTCTGCTATATTTAAGGCACTGTGTAGGTGCTATGGGGAATTCAAAATTGAATCAGACACTAATCTGGACTCAGGAAATTAAAAATACATGTTGGGGCTCTAAAATCTGATCTTTAAGATAATTTTAAGTGGTACATGTTAAAACATTTTTTTAATGTTAACAATTGTGTATTTATTTTTACTTTCTACTTTTGGGAAGTGATAACCACTTTCCATTTATGAGAGGGATGTAATATTTAATTAAAATGAATTTGTTTGGGTAAAAACAACATTGTAAATAATCATATAGCAAGTACGAAGATATACCCCAAATCATGAAGGTGGTATGTGAAGATCTGAAGTTTGGAAAAGTTACACTAGGGAGTGGTTCTCCCTAGTGTTGTATATGAGACTCTGGTATACACAACACACATTTTACCACTGAATTGTTAAATTTTGATCAACACAAAACATTTTTTATTATTATGTACTCTTACTATTATGTGCTGTTACTATGATGACTATTAACCAATTTTTGCTGAGTAAGTTCTGAGACAAGGTTTTAACTTGCAAAGAGCTAAGAGAAATAAAGTAATACCACATCAAGCTGAACTATATGAAATGCCAGTCAAAAACAATCAAATATCATCAGCACGTGTTTTGATTTTATACATTAGTATTAGGGTTATCTGCTAACCCTAATATTTGGCTTAAGACAGCAGCCATTTTATCATGTCCCATGAGTCTCGGGCTGACTAGGACCAGCCACATGGGTCTTCTGCCCGAGGTACCGTTGCCTGAGGGTCGGTCTTCTGGGGGTTGACTGAACTGGAATGTACATGATGGCTCACATGGCTGACGGTCAATGCTGGCTGTGCCCTGAGAGCTCAGCTCTGGCTGTCAAGCATAGGCTGCCACATGGGTTTCTCACAACATGGTAGCTGGGTTCCCAGAACAGGAAGTGGAAAATGTTGGTCTTTTGAAACCTTGGCTTGGAAGTTCCAGAATGTTATTTCTTGCTTTCTATGGGTCAAAGCCAAAGTCAGCCCAGATTCCATGGAAGGGGTTGACAGGGATAGAGAATAAGTTCTACCTCTTGATATGTGCAGCAGCATTCATATAAGAGAAAAGAGGAATTATTGGTAGTTATTTTCTGAAGACAGCTGGCACCAAAAACAAAAACAAAAACATTTACATTTAGCTGATGAGTAAAAGATGAGTCAGGTCAGTTTTACTCAAACAAGGACACAATGTGCCAAGTAAGAAGCATAACTGTCAATGCTATTAATTCCTTAGGTTATGCCAATAAAAATTATAATGTCCAAAACTGTGATATGAAAGTGTCAAAAAAATTGGTAGATAACCTCAGAAGAGAACTAAGATGTGTGCCCAACTAGCTATAATTTGAGTAAAAAGTGATGCATAGGTAGAAATGGGAACTAGGAGGAGGAAGATAATATAATAGGGTTCACTGGGAGAGACTGAAGAAATTAGGCATGGCTTTGTGAAGGAGATGGTATGGAGCTGTGTCATGAATCAACAGATGAGATTTAAATAAGTTGATATGAGGAAAGGTAGAGACATTCAAAGCAAAGGAAAATGAGTAAGCATAGTATGGAGACAGTAAAAGTCTTGCATTTCTGTGTAGAGAAAAGTAAGTTGGTCTATTTGGCAGAAACATGGAGGAGTGTAAGAGTATACTGAGAACTAAGATTGGAAAAGTGAGTTGTAACAAATTGGAAGGCTTTGAATGCCAGACTGGGGAGTTTGGGCTTTGTTCAGCAGTAAAAGCCATTGAAAGGGATTAACAATATCAGGGCACTGTTTAAGGAGGCTGTCATATCAATTTTGCCTAGCATTGTTTCATCCATTCCTCTAGTTATTCTCTGACTATACCAAGATTTTCTCTTCTCAGCTTCCTGCCTTTCATGGTAATTGCCTTTCCAGTGCTGCCATGTTAATGAGAAACAAGAGCATTTTTTTTTTTAAAGATTTATTTATTTATTTAATTCCCCGCCCTCCCCCGGTTGTCTGTTCTCTGTGTCTATTTGCTGCGTCTTGTTTCTTTTGTCCACTTCTGTTGTCGTCAGCGGCATGGCAAGTGTGGGCAGCGCCATTCCTGGACAGGCTGCACTTTCTTTCGCGCTGGGCGGCTCTCCATTCGGGGCGCACTCCTTGCGTGTGAGGCTCCCCTATGTGGGGGACACCCCTGCGTGGCAGGGCACTCCTTGTGCGCATCAGCACTGCGCATGGGCCAGCTCCACATGGGTCAAGGAGGCCCAGGGTTTGAACCATGGACCTCCCATGTGGTAGACGGACGCCCTAACCGCTGGGCCAAGTCCATTTCCCAAGAGAGCATTTTTCTTATGCTACACATAGATACAATAGAATATTAATTAGTTATTAAAATAATATTTTCTAAAATTATTTATTGGCAAGGAGACATGCCTATGCCCCAATAATGAAGTAATAAAATAATAAATTAATAAAAGCAGAATAAAAGTTGTATATAAAATCTGAAACCAACATAAAAATTTGAACACTGTGTATCCATATGTGTGTTCATATAGAGAGAAGAAGAGAGATGAAAGTGTTAGCATTGATAATACAATTGTGGGTATCTTTATTTTGTTTTTGTACCATTCTTCTTTTTTCCAAATGAGAATGTATTACAGTTATAGTCAGAGGGAAAAACATTATTTTCAAGTGTGTTAACCAGAGCAAGCAAGTCTTCAAACAGCCACCAAGTGAAAATAGCAACCTACCTGAACTCGAGAATTGGAATTCTCAAAGACCTATAAACATTTCAGGGCTTTGAGATCCAGTCATGGGGTGAAGAAGTTGCCTTGGCTTTCTGAGTATTTGAGTGGTTGTTCTGAAGAGAATAGAAAGGAGAGGAAAGTGTTTTAACAACCTTTCACCACCACGCAGCCCCTGTGAATTTCCAAATAAGGCCTTTTGGATGGAGGCAAGATGACATGAGGAGCCTGCACATCATCACTCCACACCCTCACAGGCGCTTGGAGTGGGGAAGGGCCCAGCCACAACGACTTAGTAAACATGCTACTTTGAAGGGAAATGTTGAACTTTAAAGCTCCAGGTACAATCGAGATCTTGGCAGGTACTCTGCCTAGCACTGGTGCCTGCTGGAAACGTTGATTTTATGACTCAAGAATTGTTTGTTAGCTATTTTCCTATCAGGATATTTTACTATTGTGAGCATTTGCTGATATTTAAGTATAGTAAAGAGAATTTAAGGAAATCCTGGGAAAGAAGAAAAACTGCCATGCCTTTATTTTGAATCACTGTATTTAAACAATTTGGTTTATTGTTTTATTTGGCTTGCTTAGAAATTTTCAGTCAAGTAGCTCTAGAATTTTGTTCTTGTGTTTGTCATTTTAAAAAATCATTCTATATGTCTCTTCTAGTGTCACTCTTGCTAATCAAGGTCTACATTTTGGCCCTTTTTTTCTGCCAAACAAAAGAACCAGAAGTGGGAGCCTATAAGATTTATCTGAATAATCTTAGTCCAAAATTTTTCAAACTCTCCAGATAAAGTGAATACATTTTCAGAGTCCTTAAAAAGTACTTTTATAGATTTATCAGAAAGAGAAAGAGGAAACAAGTTTAATAGTAACAGAAAATTCTAGAGAAGATCTTTTTTTTCCCCTAGTTTCTTTTGGAAGAAATATATTCTTAGAATCTTAGAACAATGACAACAGAAACTAAACTGTTTCTTTCTAATCAATAAACGATGCTCAGCACTAATGAAAACCGTAGGTAGAATTAAGAGCCTGAAACGTTGTCTTTAGTCAGTGGTCTTACTGCTTCAGGTTTGTGTCTAATATAATGATTCCTCAGGATAACCAAAGCTGGAGAAGGAAATCTGTATGTCTGGCATCTTTTAATGGGTCCTGTTCTAAAAAGAACTGATAGCTACTATTTATTGAAAACTTATTGCCTGCTTGTCCCGAGTTAAGTGTGTTGCATGAATTATTATTTTTTAAATACTCATAATAAACTTGGCTAAGTACTGTTATCTGATTGATAGAAAGCATAAATAGAGTATTTAGGTAATTTTTCCAAGGCCAGTAAGGGATGGTGCTATGACTGGCCACAGTTTGTCTGAAACCAGAGACTACGCTGTTATTCTCTATGTGGTACTATCTTTAATCCATCCACATGAAATAGATGTCCATAGGCTAAGACATCTTTGAAAGACAGATGGTAAGCTATCCTAAAAAAGAAATTTATCTTAGGTCTTCAGTTTGTTATGAGAAAGAAAGACTGATAATGTCATTTAGATAAGTTTTGCTGTGTGCTCATCTGAGGAATACAAGAATCTCAGATTACTTGGCTAAATATCTAGGACTGTTCATTGGACACTTACTTTCTTTGTGTTGAATTCAAAAGAATCATATGGGTTACTATGTTTAAATGGCCATCTGCCATCATGAGCAAATTCTTGAGGAAATTGCTTTAGACCTAAAATACAGCATGTGTTTGATTTTTATGTATATTAATACTTTCTTAGTTTGAAAACTTTGAAAGAAAGAGGTGGGAAGGGAGCAAGTAAGGAAATTGAAAAGCAATGGAAAGGAGTTGTTAAGAGGTAAGTGGGTGCTTCATCATGTTCTGTCCTAGTGAATGCGAGGGAAAAAGAATTAAAGCTGCCTAGATAGATAAAACCTGATGCAAAATCAATGGTATCAAACCAAATAAATGGAGAAGGCAACCAGATAGTGAAAAAACATCTAGATAATGGACGTTTACCTAAGATTGATTGTTTTGGAAAACAGAAGCACATCCAATTTTATGTGTGGTAAGCAGACTAATGGCCCCTAAAGGTGTCCATATCTTAATCCTGGGGACCTGTGAATGTGTTACCTTATGTGGCAAAAGAGACTTGGCAGGTGTGAGTTTTAAGATCTAAGGGTCTTGAGATGGAGAAATTATCCTGGATTATTTAGGGGGACTCAATGTGATCCTAAGAGTTCTTATAAGAGGGAGTCAAAAGGGACAAATTCAGAAAAGGAGATATGACAACGGGAGCAGAGATGGGAGTGATGCAACTTTGATGATGGAGGAAGGGAGCATGAGCCGAGAAATATATGTGGCCTCCATGAGATGGATAAGGCAGGGAAACAGCCCTGTTCTGGAACCTCCAGAAAGAATACAACCCTGTCAACACCTGGATTTAAAACTCATTGTGGGGAATCAGATGTCACTCAACTGATAGAGCATCTGTCTACCATATGGAGGGTCTAGGGTTCAATTCCCAGGGCCTCCTGACCAGTGTGGTAAGCTGGCCCACATGCAATGCTGCTGTGTGCAAGGAGTGCGTGCCATGCAGGTGCACTCCCATGTAGGGGAGCCCCACACGCAAGGAGTGTACACCTGTAAGGAGAGAAGCCCAGCGTGAAAAAAGCACAGCCCGCCCAGGAGTGGCACTGTGCACATGGAGAGCTGAAACAGCAAAATGACGCAACAAAAAAGAGATGAAGCTTCCCAGTGCCACTGGATAATGTAAGCAGACACACAGTGAATGGACTCAGAGAGCAGACAATGGGGGAAAGGGGAGAGAAATAAATAAAACAAATCTTAAAAAATAAATAAATAAAACTCATCTTGGACTTCTGACCTCTGAAATGTAAGATAATTTTAATCCACAAAGTTTGTGATTGTTTGCTACAGCAGCATTAGGAAACTAAAACATATGATTCAGAGAATTCTAAGGGTTCACAATGGAAAAAAATCATGAACTCTGTTAGTCATCTTATCCCTCATCCCTCATCCACCACCTAAAACCTGCCTACTCGTCCTAACTTCTGGAGCATCTGCCCAACCTCTCCCTTCCCCACAACTCAAACTCAAATAACTGCAGACAGCAGTTTCCTGATATTTGCTCCCACTCCCTCCAGGCTAACTTAGTTTGGCCCCATACCCACTGCCAGGCTAACATTTATAAACATCTCAGGCTCCAAATTTTGTTGGCTCCTTGTTGCTTACAGATAAAAGTTCAAATTCTTCATGATGGCATCCAAACACTTCTTACCTGTATCACCTCCAGTGACACTACACTAACCCTTCAGCATGCTCCATTCAGCCTCGCCTCCGTGCCTATGTTAATACTGTGTCCCCTGCCTGGAATGCTGGGATGCTTTTCTCCCTCCTGCTTACCTCAACACATTGCACACCGTGCACCAAGATCCTACTCAATCCCACATGTTCTATAAAGCTTTCCCTGATCATCTCAGCATTCTAGGCTCTTACAGTACTTACCTCCTGGTATTTAGCTAATCTACTGAAATTGAATCTATCCTTCAAGACTTAACCTTCTTCCCTGAAAGTTTCCCAGATTTCTCAGCAAGAAGTATTACCTCTTTAATGTCTGCTTCCAACATATTGGCTTGTAAATTAAAGCATTTATAACATTCTGTCTTATATTTGTTTCTGTGCAAAAATACTACCCTAACAAAGGCAATTGAAAATGGGGAAAATCACTTCCTTTCTCTTCTGAGACTTATGTGTAGTGAATGTCTAACAATTCCTTGCTTATTTCAATGACTATATTTAATGGCTACTGGGAAGATTACCATGGGAAGATGGTAATCTGAACTGTATTTGCTACTCTTCCTCTTCCAACTCTAATTTATTTGTCTATATGGTTTCAAATGCTGCTGGGCTTAATGGACATCTATGTGCAGTGAGCTCTTGGGTGCTGGGGAGAATTGGTCCAGAGGCTTTGTCCTTGTGAGCAGGGCAAGAGTATCCATGAGCCTTGGAAAGAGGTTTGTGTCTGTATACCTAATCTCTAAGAGAAGAAAGAAGCAATAATTCATAGAGTGGCGTCTTTTGAGGGTGCAAGAGTACAATGGATCCTAGAACAAAGAGGCTCTTTCCTGGCACCTGGTAAGGGCCTTGCTGTCTGCCTGCTGCTGCAACATCTGAAACAGGGCTAGAGTCCTATTTACTTTCTACAGATTATGGGACTGCCAACACATGGAGTGTTCTACCAATCAACCCCAACCCCAAAAACCCAGGGGAAAAAAGATAAAGAATATGTAAGTCCCATCTAAGGGGGCCCAAGCAACCAGAGAGAAATTGCCAATGAAACAGAGCTTTTAGAGGAGACAGATGAAAAATTGATGAAAAATAATAAGACATTAAAGATATTAACATGCAACACACACACCACAAATACATTCTGAATCTAAAAAGGTATGATTTTCCAACTAAACAAATGACCATTTAAGTTGAAGGAGAAGCTCATCACTGTTGAGACCCATTTGAGTAGTCTCAATGATCAAGTGAAAGACATACCTCAAAGCACAGAACAAAAATACAAAGATCTAAACTGTGGAAAAAATAAGAGACTTGCATGAAAAAGCCAAAAGATAAAAAATGAGTAAGAATTTCAAAAGCACAAAAAGGAAAATACAGTAAAGAGACATTAACTAAATAAGTAATAAAAGAACATAGAAATGTAAGTTTCAGTAGTCCTGTCAGTATTTGTGGTGACCTTCCACATGAGATAGAGTCCTCATTTCTAGCCAGCAGGTTCATAACCAGAGCCACCTCTGTGCTTTGTACCACTGAATGTATTAGTATGGGACAGATAATCATCCCCAGCTGTCCAACTGCAATCATCCCACAGGTCAAAGGAGTAGAGATGCTAGATCTTGGTTTAGATTCAAAGCACAGACTGACATGGCCAGTAGAGAGGAGAATGAGGGAACGAGTGATGTTTTGCACCTATTGAAAAAATTTTAAATGCATACATAGTTAAGGGCATTAATTGTGACAGGAGAACTTTATTCCATATATGTGCATATTCTGTAATCCCAGTATAAAATACTATACTTGCACTAGTTTTTTTTTTCTTTCTTTTTTTTTAATTGAAGTATACCATTCATACATGAACACACATAAACAATAAGTGTATAGTAAAGATTGTGAACTTACAAAATAAACATACATAGCATCAGACAGGGGTCTCATACAGCACCCCTCCACCAACTCTTTGCATTGGTGTGAAACATTTGTTACAAACTATACAAGAGCATCGTCAAAATATTACCATCAACTATGCTTTTTCTCCCCAACACATACTATTTTTTAAAATGTATTTTTGTTACAGATATTGTGAACTTGCAAAACAATCATACAGGTGTGTAAATTTACCATACAACTCCACACCCTGGTGGAACATTTATTACAGATTATGAGATAATATCATCAGACTATTATCACCAATCATGGTCCATAGCATACATTTGGCACACTTTTTCAATACACCTCATTATCAACACAGTATAGCTTGGCATTAATGCAAGAATATTATAGAAATGCTGTTAACCACAGTCTATAGGTCACATCAGTTGTAGTTTTCCCATGTTTATCCATATTCCCATCACCCTGCAATAGTGATGTACATCTGCTCTAGCTAACAGAAGGACACTTATGCATTTGTACCCTTAACCACAATTCTCAACTGCCTCTGGGTTCACTGTGTTATTCAGTCCCTAGATTATTCTTTAGCTTTCTTTCTATTGACATTTACTTCCCCAGACTACCTTTTTCAGTCACAATCCCATTTATAAACCAGTTGATACTCACTATAATGTGTTACTATCAACTCTATCCATCTCCACACTTTTACAGCCAAGTTAATTAAAACTTCTACATACATTAAGCATCCATAGTTCTTCTTAATCCTCCTCTTATCTCCCTATAACCTAGACTCTAGGTTCTAATTCCATGTGTTTATTATTTGTATTTAGTTCATATTAATGAGACCATGCAATATTTGTCCTTTTGTGTCTAGTTTACTTTGCTTAGTATAATGTCTTCAAGACTCATCCATGTTATCACATATGTCCCAATTTCATTTGTTCTTATTGCAGCATAGTATTCCATTATATATATATACCACATTTTGTATATCCTTTCATTGGTGGATGGACACTTGGGTTGTTTCCATCTTTTGGCAATCGTGAACAACGCTGCTATGAACATTGGTGTGTAGCCGATGTCTGTGTCCTAGTTTTTAGTTCTTCTGGATATATTCCTAGTGGAGGAATTGCTGGATCATATGGCAGTTCTATCTTTAGCTTCCTGAGGAACTGCCAAACTGTCTTCCACAGAGGTTGCACCATTTTACACTCACACCAACAGTGAAGGAGTGTTCCTGTTTCTCCACATGCTCTCCAGGACTTATTGTTTAAATAATGGCCATTCTATGTGGTGTTAGATGATATCTCATTCTTGTTTTAATTTACTTTTTAAGATGTTTCTGGCTATTCAGGGCCCCTTACCCTTCCAGATAAATTTGATAATTATGTTTTCCATCTGCTTAAAAACTGCTAGTGGAATTTTTATTGGGATTGCATTGAATCTATATATCAGTTTGGGTAGAATTGACATCTTAATGATATTTAGTCTTCCAATCCATGAGCATGGAATATTCTTCCAATTATTTTGGTCTTTTTAAAATTTCTTTTAGCAATGCATTATAGTTTTCTGAATACAAGTGCTTTGCATCCTTGGTTAAGTTTATTCCTAAATATTTGATTCTTTTAGTTGCTATTGTAAATGGAATTTTTTTCCTGACTTCCTCCTCAGATTGTGCATTATTAGTGTATAGAAACACCACTGATTTTTGCATATTGATCTTGTATCCTGACACTCTACTGAAATCATTTATTAGCTCTAGCAGCTTTGTTGTAGATTTCTCAGGATTTTCTAGATATACAATCATATCGTCTGTGAATAGTGCAAGTTTTAATTCTTCCTTTCTAATTTGGATGCATTTTATTTCTTTTTCTGGTCTGATTGCTCTAGCTCGAATCTCTAGCACTATATTTAACAACAGTGGTGACAGTGGGCATCCTTGTCTTGTTCCTGATCTCAATGGGAAAGCTTTTAGTTTTTCACCATTGAGTACAATGTTAGCTGTGGGTTTTTCACATATGGCCTTTATCATGTTGAGAAAATTTCCTTCAATTCCTATTTTTGTAGTATTTTTATCAAGAAAGTATGCTGTATTTTGTCAAATGCCTTGTCTGTATCAATTGATAAGATCATGTGATTTTTCTTCTTTGATTTATTAATGTGTTATATTATGCTGATTGAATCAGTCTTGCATGCCTCGTGTAAAACCCACTTGATCATGATAGATAATTCTTTTAATGTGTTCTTGGACTTGATTAGTAAGTATTTTATTGAGGATTTTTGCATCTGTATTCATTAGAGAAATGGGTCTGTAATTTTCCTTTTTGTAATATCTTTATCTGGTTTTGGTATTAGGTTGACATTGACTTTATAGAATGTGTTTGGTAGCATTCCTTCTTGTTGAATTTTTTGGGAAGAGCTTGAATAAGATTGATATTAAATCTTCTTTGAATGCTTGGTAGAACTCACCTGTGAAACTGTCTGGTCCTGGATTTTTCATTTTGGGGAGCTGTTTGAAGACTGTTTCAATTTCTTTACTTGTGATTGGTTTGTTGAGGTCTTGTATTTCTTCTAGTGTCCATGTAGGTTGTTTGTACATACCTAAAAAGTTTTCTATTTCATCTACATTGTCTAGTTTTTTAGCATAAAGTTGTTCATAGTATCCTCTTATGATCTCCCTTATTTCTGTGGGGTCAGTAGTAAGGTTCCCTTTTTCATTTTTTATTTCATTTATTTGCATCTTCTCTCTTTTTTTCTTAGTTAGTCTATCTAAGGGTTTGTTGATTTTGTTAATCTTCTCAAAGAACCAACTTTTGGTTTTGTTAATTTTCTTTATTGTTTTTTGTTCTCAATTTCACTTATTTCCACTCTGATCTTTGTTATTTCATTCCTTCTACTTGCTTTAGGATTAGTTTGCTGTTCTTTTTCTAGTCCCCCCAGCTGTGTAGTTAGGTCATGGTTATTAGGTCTTTATTCTTCTTCTTCTTCTTTTTTTTTAAAGATTTATTTATTTATTTTTATTTCTCTCCCCTTCCTCCCCACCCTGGTTGTCTGTTCTCTGTGTCTATTTGCTGTGTCTTCTTTGTCCGCTTCTGTTGTTGTCAGCGGCATGGGAATCTGTGTTTCTTTTTGTTGCATCATCTTTTGTCAGTTCTACGTCATCTTGTTTTATCAGCTCTCCGTGTGTGCAGCACCATTCCTGGGCAGGCTGCACTTTCTTTCACACTGGGTGGCTCTCCTTACGGGGCACACTCCTTGCGCATGGGGCTCCCTATGCGGGGGACACCCCTGCATGGCACGGCACTCCTTGCACCCATCAGCACTGCGCATGGGCCAGCTCCACATGGGTCAAGGAGGCCCGGGGTTTGAATCTTGGACCTCCCATGTGGTAGATGGATGCCCTAACCACTGGGCCAAGTCTGCTGCCTTTTTCTTCTTTTTTAATGTAAGCATTGAGGGCTATAAATTTTCCTCTCAACACTGCCTTTGCAGCATCCCATAGGTTCTGATATGTTGTATTCTCACTGTCATTCATCTCGAGATATTTACTGATTTCTCTTGAAATTTCTTCTTTGACCCACTGATTATGTAAGAGTGTGTTGTTTAATCTCCATATATATGTGAATTTTCCTTTTATTTGCCACTTGTTGATTTCCAACTTTACTCCATTATGATCAGAGAAAGTGCTTTGTATAATTTCAATTTTATTGAATTTATAGAGATCTGCTTTGTGTGCTAACATATGGTCTATCCTGGAAAAAGATCCATGAGCTCTTGAAAAGAATGTATATCCTGCTGTTTTGGGGTGCAATGTTCTGTATTTGTCTATTAGGTTTAGTCCATTTATCATATTATTCAAGTTCCCTGTTTCTTTAATGATCTTCTGCCCAGATGTTCGATCCAGTGCTGAGAGTGGTATATTGAAGTCTCTAACTATTATTGTAGAAATGTCTATTTCTTCCTTCAGTTTTGCCAGTGTTTGCCTCACGTATCTTCGGGCATCCTGGTTAGGTGCATATATATTTATGATTGTTATTTCTTCCTGGTGAATCATCTCTTTTATTAATATGTAATGTCCTTCCTTGTCTCTAATAACAGTTTTGCTTTTAAAGTCTGTGTCCTCTGGTATAAGTACAACTACTCCAGCTTTTTTTTTTTTGGTTACTGCATACATGGAATATCTTTTTCCAACATTTCACTTTCAATTTACTGGTATCCTTGGGTCTAAGGTGAATCTCTTGCAGACAACATACATATGGCTTATATTTTCTTATTCATTCTGCCAGTCTGTGTCTTTTGATTGGGGAGTTTAATCCATTAACATTCAATGTTATTACTGTAAAGGCAGTTCTTATTTCATCCATTTTGATCTTTGTGTTTTGTCTGTCATTTTATATTTGACACTTTTAGTTACTGGTACTGATACAGTTGTCAATTCTAGACTCTCTTCCAGGCCTCTCTCTCTTGTCTTTTCTTTTCAGGTTGTAACACTCCCTTTAGTATTTCTTGCAAAGCTGGTCTTTTTGTTATAAACTCTCTCAGTTTCTGTTTATCTGTAAATATCCTAATCTCACCCTCATTTTAAAAAGATAATCTTGCTGGGTATAAAATCCTTGGCTGGCAGTTTTTCTCCGGCAGAATCTTAAATACATCAGACCACTGCCTTCTTGCCTCCATGGTTTTTGATGAGAAATTGGCACTTAATCTTATTGGGTATCCCTTATATGTTATGTGTTGCTTCTCTCTTGCTGCTCTCAGAATTCTCTCTTTGTCTGTGACATTTGACATTCTGATTAGTATGTGTCTCGATGTTGGTCTATTTGGATTTATTCAGATGGGAGTACATTGTGCTTCTTGAGACATGGATATCTATGACCTTCACTAGGGTTGGGAAATTTTCCACCATTATTTCTTCAACTATGCTTTCTGCCCCTTTTCCCTTCTCTTCTCTTTCTGGGACACCCATGACATGTATGTTTGCATGTCTATTGCTGTCATTTACTTCCCTGAGTCCCTGTTCAATTTTTCCATTCTTTTCTTCATCTGTTATTTTGTTTGTTCACTTTTGGAGGCCCTCTCTTCAAGCTCACCAATCCTTTCTTTTGCTTCCTCAAATCTGCTGTTATATGCCTCCAGTGTATTTTCAATTTCATTTATTGCACCTTTCATTTCCATAAGGTCTGCTATTTTTCTATGTATGCTTTCAAATTCTTCTTTGTGCTCATCCGATGTCTTCTTTTTTTTTTTTTTTTTTAAAGATTTATTTATTTATTTAATTCCCCCCCCTCCCCTGGTTGTCTGTTCTTGGTGTCTATTTGCTGCGTCTTGTTTCTTTGTCCGCTTCTGTTGTCGTCAGCGGCACGGGAAGTGTGGGCGGCGCCATTCCTGGGCAGGCTGCACTTTCTTTTCACGCTGGGCGGCTTTCCTCACGGGCGCACTCCTTGCACGTGGGACTCCCCACGCAGGGGACACCCTTGCATGGCACGGCACTCCTTGCGCGCATCAGCACTGCGCATGGCCAGCTCCACACGGGTCAAGGAGGCCCGGGGCTTGAACCGCGGGCCTCCCATGTGGTAGACAGACGCCCTAACCACTGGGCCAAAGTCCGTTTCCCCCAATGTCTTCTTAATATCCTTAATCTCTTTAGCCATCTCATTGAATTTATTGAGGAGATTTGTTTCAACATCTAAAATTAGTTGTATCTGGCAGAATATCTCAGCCTACATGTAATATCAGGTGTTAAAAACTGCTTTTTGACTTTGGATAAAAAGGGGGAAATGGAAAGGACAAGTGAGTTTATATGGCTAAGAGTCTCCAAAAAAGAGTCAGGAGGTCATCAGGGGGTGATGCTTATGCATGCCTCAGCAGGGTAGACAGCCAAGGTAGATGGAAACCCAGGTGCTGGTTCTCCTGAGGGCTGCAGTGACCCACAGGTTCTATGGTAAAGGCAGATGGCTCTGGAGTTCAGTGCCATGTCAGTTGGCCCTAGTCTGGAGTTTGTGTTCCTGAGTGTGATGGAGTTGGACTCAGATATAACATTTCTACACATGCCTCTTCTGTAACTTTTACCAGACCTGTGGTTGGTGTTTGGGTTGGTGTATACTCAGGAGACCTGAATCTCTGGACTGTCCATGTGATGGCCAGGCCTTGGGCCTCAGCAGACCTGCAGCATCTACCCTCTGGTTTCTTGGACTTACCCTGGCCAGCTGACAGGGAGGTGAAGAGGGTCAACCACTACACCAGGGAGTCAAGAGTGCCTATGGCTGCAAGCAGAATTGCATCATTCATCCATGTGGAATCTAACCCCCCTCTTGATGTAGAGGGGGACTGGACATAGCCATCCCAGATCCACAAGATGGAGGAATAGAGTACGGATTAGAGTGCACTTACTGGTGTTCTGCTGGAGAACTACTGTGATTAGAAGGGAAGAAATTGTAGTAGTGATGTGGAGATGGTGGCCACAGTGGTTGCTGATGGTCAGGAGAGGGAGGAAGAGCTACAGTGTGGGGGCATTTTCAGGATTTGGAGTTGTCCTAGGTGGTGCTGAAGGGACAGATGCTGGACATTGTGTGTCCTGTCGTGACCCATTGGGTGGACTGTGAGAGAGTGTGGACTACAATGTGGACCACTGTCCTGTCTATGTGCTGCAGCAGTCTCCAGAATGTATTCTCCGGGTGCAGTGGATGTGCCACAATGATAGGAGAGTTTGTTGATGTGGGATGGGTGGCGTGGGTGGGGTGAGGGGTATATGGGAACGTCATATTTTTTAAATGTAACATTTAAAAGAAAATAGAGAAGAAAAAAAATAAAATTAGTTGTCTCAACTCCTTTATGTCATCTGCAGGCTAATCTTACTCCTTTAATTGGGCCATCTCTTCCTGTTTCTTGGTATGGATTGTAATTTTTTGTTGGTATTTCTGCATCTGGCTTGCTAGATGTATTTATTCTGCATTCAATTTCTCCCTTTAGTTTAGGGATTTCTTATCTTTTCTCCCTTGCTGCTTGTGTAGTAGGAGCCAAGGATATAGTTGGTGCTGTAAGTTATGGAGACTGAAGCTGCCCATGTTGCCCCAGGAATTGATGAAGTTTCTCCCACCTTTCTCCTTGTTGTCCAGAGAGGCTGTGGAGACACCAAAACCTTCCTATCCTATTGGGGGTGTAGGTGGATTCATAGGCATCCAATAGTCCAGTCCATGCAGGCTGTAGGTCTGCTGTTGCCCAAAAAGGCTGTGGAAAGATTAGCTCCTTCTTTCCTATTGGGGGATGAGGGTGTATACACAAGTACCCACCAGACTAGGCTGTATGGGCCAAAGCACCTGCAGTTACCCAAAGAGGCTGGGCAAACACAGTCTGTCTCTTGTCCTATTGGGGATGGAAAAGGAGCCATAGGTGCCCAACAGTCAGACTTGTGTAGCCCAAAACTGTTGCCCTGAGAGGTTGAGGCAACACCAGCCCCCTCCTATCCTGTGGGGGGGACAGAGGTGGAGATGGGCTCAAAGGCACTCAACAAATCTATGTGGGCTGAAAACTCCTGCCATTATCCAGAGAGGCTGAGGATACCCAGCTTCTCTCCTATTCTCTTGGGGTAGAGGGATGCAGCCCCAGGTGTCCAACTATTCAGCCTCTGCCAGTGGAGAGCACTTACATTTGCCTGGAGAGCCTGGCGCAGGTCCTGCCAGGTACCTCTCTGCTGGAGGTGGGGCTGGAGCCTAGGCTAGGGCTGCAGTCTGATCTTGGTGGAAAGAAGCCTGTCCCTAACTTCACTGGATTTCAGTCAGCCAGGCTCCCTCTCATGCTGGGGGTGGAGTCAAGATGGCAGTTACTGGACTCTTTCCCACTTGGACAGGCTCAGACCCCAGCTGGCTCTAGGATTGTACTTTAGCCAGCTGAGTCCACTAATCAGAGGTCACTGGACCTCTGTCTCTTCCTCCACCATTTGTGGGAAATGGAGTTTCCAGTTCTAGCCACAGAATATCTCCTGAGGTGGCTTGTGCTCCTAGAGTAGGATGGGCACCAGCCTCTGTGGCATGGTTTACAGTTTCTCAGAGAGGTGTTGCAGGTGCCCCCAGCATCCTCCCTGCTGGAGGTGGGACTGGGGTTTAGGCTAGACCTATAATCCAACCTGGGTGGAAGGAAGCCAGTCCTTACAAGTACTGATTTTCTGTCAGTGCCACGTCCCTTTGTGCCTGGAGCAGAGTCAGAATGGTGGCCACTGGCTTCCCTCTGACTTGGACAGGCTCAAAGTTTAGTTGTTCCTAGGATTCTACTTCAGTCCACTGAATTCACTAAACAGTAGCTGAAGTCGGTGCCACACCGTGTTTTCTTCCCATTTTTATTGGGGAAGATGGAACTTCCAACCCCAACCACGGAACAGCTGCTAAGGCAGCTTGCACACCACAGGCACCGACCTCCTTGGCGGGGAGTGCGCTACTCATGATTCCTCTGTGCAGATGGGTAGTCTCCTCCTTCCACACCATCAAGGATGTTGCAGGATACTCCTCTGGTCTCCTGGGTCCTCCAAAAGATGTTTTAGGTAGCTCTGGGTGACCACCAACTGCCCTGTTTCAGGAGCTGTCTCCAGGAGCTCCTTACTCTGATGCCATCTTGGCTCCACCCCTTGCACTAGTTTTTTTAAAACAAATATTAAAAATGGAAGAATTCATATTCTATTTTCCAATCATGGTGTGACTATTGTGGGATACACTCAACTCTGTTTATTGAATTTTATTGGCCCTTTCTTTGATTGTTCTTGCAGGTTTTCTAGGTAAAATTATGTCATTATTATAATAAAACAATGTTGGATTTAAAATTTGAACAAAGTTGTTTTAAATAGTCTGTATACCACCAGTACAAGTATATTGTTTCAGTACACTCATACTAATAAAATAACAGTGCCAACTACAAAAAAACAAAAACAAAAAAACATAGACCTAACTTGAAAGAACTGAACCAGGTTAACAAGGTATAACAAATTCCCGAAGGACTGATAAAAAGAGGATGTTTACTGCAACATTTTTCATAGCAACAAAACACTGAAAATAAAGTGAATGTTTACCAGGAAGGGAATGAAAAGATTATGATACATCATAACAGGGACTACCATGTCTTTAAAAAGAAGGAATTATAAATTAGAAATGAAAAAATAAACCATGGTAAAATACATTACAGTGGGAAATTCCATTACACTAATTTCAAAATTGGTCATATCTAACAGACAAAAAATTAGTAAGGTCATAAAGAAATTGAATAATTTTGTTTGACATAATAGATATGAAGAAAATAGCACCCCTTAAATAGGGAGAATACATTTAGTAGTATATTTACTAAATCGACCATGTGTTTTGCCACAAAGGAAACCGTAACAATTTAAAATTTATAGGGTACCATCTCTGAACATAATACAATATAATTGGAAGTAAATATTAAAACATGAGCTAAAAAAGTAGAAACTATTTAAAAATTAAGGATGATGCTCTTAGACAATTCTTGGATTAAAACAGAAATTAAAAGTGAAAATATAATCTATTTAGAGAGGGGTGAAAAAGAGATATCCTACCAAAACCTATAGGATATAGCAAATACTATAGTCAAAGAAAAATGTATAGTCTTAAATGCCTTCATCATTAAAGAAAAAGAAGAAAAGAACTTGGTACTCATTTTAAGAAATTACAGATCTGTTCAAAGAAAGTACCAGAGGATTGTCAGGAAATGACAGAGTGGGAAATTCCAGGAATCAATCTCCCCACCAAAACAACTATTGAACTGGCAGATACTATCTAAATCAACTATTTTGAAATTCCAGGGTCTAGGGGAATGCTATACAGCACCAGACAGTAGCAGGAAGAAGAGACTGGTTAATTGCAATAAATACCAGTGAATTTCACACTCCACGAAGTGGCTGCCTTCCCCTTTTCCCCAGCCTTATGGTGGGCAGCAGTGGGAAAGGAAGCTTGGCTCCTTAGCAGCTTGCTGGTGCCAGGGTGGGACATAAAGACCTAGTCCTCCAGACTCTGGGGAGTATGGTCTGATCACTAATCACTGTTTTTGATCTGGGGGCCAGCTCTGAGGGCCGCCATTGTTCCCACCCTCTCAGGCAAAGAGGCAATAGAATCTAAAAGACAGTAAACTACCTCAAAATTGCAGAAAATGGTTAAAGGATTGCATGAATTAGGCAAGTGCTGAATCAAGAAAACACAGCTTCAAAAGCCAGAGAAGAAGTACTGGGTGCCCTTGCTGCCCCCTTCCCCATCCCTCTCCATGGTGCATGGTGGAGCCAGCTTGCACTCCCATTGTGGGTTTCTGGTCTTGTTCCAGAGGGAGCAGAGTGGCCTCTGTGTGCATACTAAGATGCAAGTATGTTAGTGTCAGTTCTATTGGTAGAAGTCTGAGAGACTAAGCTAATCTCGGGCTCATCCTCCCAGAATTTGTCTGGAGGGCAGAAAAGCAGCTTGCAGATAGTTGGGACAGTGTGAGAAGCAAATTGAAGAGGCTGGGGGCAAAGGACTACCTGTATTAAGTCACTCAAAAGAACACACAGGCGGGGGTAAAAGTCTATTTCAAAGGGAGAAGGGGGGGTGTTCACTCAAACTCCTG
Organism: Dasypus novemcinctus; assembly: GCF_030445035.2. NCBI lineage: Eukaryota > Metazoa > Chordata > Mammalia > Cingulata > Dasypodidae > Dasypus > Dasypus novemcinctus. Next base: position 24,209,348 of record NC_080681.1, on the reverse strand, counting down.
TATACTGTAAATGGGGAAATCCCAAAGCTTCTAGCAAGCAAAAGCCCAGGAAAAGAAGCAGGCTCTGCAGTTCCAGGTAGGCTAATATTTGACAGAGAGCACCCTGCACTTTGCTTTTGTCTTGGGCTAGTCTTGATAGGAGGGTTAAGCTCTGAAGGAGACCATCAGGCAAAGCAGAGACAATTTGCAAAGGCAATGAAATGTTTTAGTTTGTTTTGTTTGTTTTGATTAGCTCCTGGCATTCAAGAAAATTTCTGTCATATTAATATGGTCTGTGCATAAATTCAAACTTATCTAATTTTATATCCAAGTATGCCTAGTTCCTGGAAAACCAATTAAGTGATACAGGCTCTATAGGCTTTGGATATTCAGGGAAGATGCAGATTGAATGTGTATTCGAACTTACATCCAGATGCAATGTGGGCGATATGTTAATTCAAGTTTACCTGGAATGTGGGTGATATGTCAATTCAAGCTTGCCTGGGATGTGAGTGATATATTAATTCAAACCTAACTGGTACCCAAACAAACACTTAAAACTCTAAGAGACTAACAAAGAAAGTCCTTTTTGCACAAAAGCACCACTTGACACACACCTCCCTGCCCTTTCCTATTTTCTCTGTATAAAAGGGACCTAGAAATCCTATTCAGGGGTCTGTTTTTTGGACAGAAGTCTTCCAGTCTCAGCTAGCTGTTAATAAATCTTCCTTCTCAGAGATTTCTCATGTCCTGGCCTTCAATATCACGATCACCTGACTTCTCTCTGCCATAACATCTCTAAGGGCTCATCCAGGATCTCTGAGAAGGCCAGAGATGGCAACAGTTGATTGTCCCTCTTGGACACCTCCAAGAAGGCCGAAAGGGCCCAGGTGAACCCCAGACCTGGGTGCCCCTGGACTCCTTTTAGTCCAGAAAGAGGTTGCGGGCTTTGCTGGAGCCCTCTCAGAGAAACTGGAGGCACCAGAGTGTTCGAAAGAGAACGAAGCAAGGAACTCTGCAAGTCAGATGGGTAAGACCCCTGGGGGCATAGTGCAGGAAAAGCCTAATGCTGAGAAGTCAGGAGGAGAGCCTGATTAGTTCTTGAAAAGACCCTAGTACTCCCAAGGAGAAGGGAGGAAGCCATCTTCTCTAGGTCTGAGAAAGGAAAGGAGGGAGGGTGGTTGTGTGTGTGTGTGATTTGGAGATTGAGTGAGACTCAGGGACACACTTCTCCTGGGCTAATGTGAAGCCCTGATCTGCAGTTCTGTGGTGACCTCATCTGGTCAAGGGCAGTCTGGGGGACCTCCCTGCAAAGGGACCCTCTTCTGAGTCAGGGGTTTACACCAACCTGCTAATACTAAGAGGCACCATAAGTTCCTGTGAGAGATGAGGCCAGTGATGGACAAAGCAAAAGGCTGAGTAAGTGTTGGGCAGCACTGAGACAGGGTAGAAACATGGGGAACACAAAAAGTAGGATCCCGTTAAGTTGTATACAGAAAAATTCCCCCAAGCATTCCATGAAGATGTATACGTCATAAAGTTCCAGCCAGGAAAGCTTAGAACACTTTGTGAATTAGAATGGCCAACTTTCAGCATGGGCTGGCCCCAGGAGGGCACCTTTGACCCCCAGATCATCTGTAAAGTCTATGACATGGTAACTGGAAAACCAGGGTGCCCTGAGCCATTCTCATACATTGATGCCTGGCAGGACACTGTGAGTCAAAAGTCTGCCCTGACTAAGGAAATGTGCAACTAAAGAAGCCAGTATTTGCTTGATACAAAAACCCTGAGGTGCTGTCCCAGGAACCAGGCCAAACAAATGCCTTGCAAAGGGTCCAGAGGAAGTGAATCCCAAGCCCAGTGCTGGCCCACCCATTCTAGAAGGGCCAGATGAAAATGACCTCCCACCACATTATGCGAATGCTCCTACCACGCCAGTGCCGAAGAGTGGGAATGAGCTGATTTTCTGAGCAACACGATCTTGCCACCCCCACAGCTGTCTCTGCTGCCACCCTTCTTGAGCAGCAGGACCTTGCTGTCCCCACAGCCATCTCTGCCACCATCCTCCCTGAGCATCACTACCTCACACCGTTCCTGCAGCCACTTTCTCTAAGTAACATGGCCCAGTTGCTCCTACAGCTGCCCCCACAGCCATTCCCAGAGCTGTCTCTACCACCATCCACCCTGAGCAGCGCTACCTCACAGCTGTTCTCGGAACCGCTTCTGCAGCCGCTTTCTCCAAACAATGCAGCCTCTTCACTTCCTCAACCACTGTCTCCACCAATCTTGGCTCCTGGCAGTGTAGTGCCGATCGTCAGTCAGGAAGGAGTCCCTGAAAGATGGCAACTCACAGAGAGCCCTGGGGACAGGTGAAACAGGGAGAAGGGCAGCCCTACAGCTACCTCTCCATGAAACCCAAGCTCCAATGTATTATGACGCTGATGGCCAGATTCAAGAAGGAAACTGAACATTTGTGTACTAACTCTTCACTATCACTGACCCTCTTTAACTGGAAAAGTCACACCCTGCCATACTTGGAGAAGCCTCAGGCCATGACAGACCTCTTCCAGTCCATCATACAGACCCACAAACCCACCTGGGCTGACTGCAAACAACCCCTCATTACCTTATTCAACTTTGAGGAGAGAATGTGAATCACACAAGGGCTCTAACCTGGTTCAAAGAGCACCCACCTGAGGGAACCCTGGACAGCCCACACACAGTTCTCAGGTGAGGATCCACAATGGCATCCCAATGACACGACAGGGCTCAACCGACTGGAAAGTTTCCATAGAGCCTTAGTTGAAGGGTTCAGAGCTGGGAGCTGAAAGGCAGTAAATATGGCAAAGACCACCCAAGTCCCACAGACCCTCAATGAAAATCCTGCTCCATTCTATGAATAACTTTGCAAGGCATTTCGTGTATACACGCCCTTTAACCCGGACGCTCCCAAAGCCAAACAATGGTCAATACAGGATTCATTGCCCAGTCACAGGCTGTCATCTGAAGAAAGCTACAGAAGTTAGATGGGTTCACTGGTATGAAAACTTCCCAGCTCATGGAGGCAGCCATGAATGTTTATGTCGACAGCAATATAGAAACCAGGAGAGAGGAAAACTGGAAAATGAAAAAGAAAGCAGACCTTATCGCAGTGGCAATAGTTGAAAGAAGCAATCCCATGTCAAGGAAAGTAAACTGGGATGCCCCTGCCCCAAGGAGGGGGGCCCACCCCTAGGGCAAAATCAGTGTGTGTACTGCAAGGAGGAAAGGCACTGGAAGCAGGAGTTCCCCAACAGGCCACTCAATCCCATCAACCCCAAGAAAGTGTCCAAATCATTAGCCAGAAAAGCAAGTGGAGCATCGCAAACTAAACCCTGGGTTTGCAAAAATTTGGAAGGAAAATCTGCAAATCAGCTCATTGGACTCACGGGAATAGATGGTTCTGATGAGGACTATTAGGACAGACTGGGCTTCTATTCTCTCGGCCCCGTGGAGCTTATGGTCCGAGTCCAAATTGAGGGCCACACCATACATATGATGGTCAACACTGGGGCTCAACACTCTGTAATGACCAGGCCCATTGGGCCATTATCAAAAAGACAAGCCACTATCAAAAGGGCAGCTGGTAAAAGCACACAGCGGACCTTCCTCCAAGCCAGGACCTGTACCATCGGGGGTAAAGAAGTCACTCATGAGTTCCTGGATCTCCCAGAATGCCCAGTCTCCCTCCTGGGCTGGGACCTGCGTCTAAACTACAAACTCAGATTGCCTTTGATGCCACGGGGCAATCCACATTAACACTGGGACCACCAAAGCCTCTGAAATTAGTGCTAACCCTCCCTCTGCAGGAGGAATGGAGACTGTTCTGCCTCAGCAAAGCTGGCCAATCTATGGCCACACAGCTCCACTTCGAAGATGTGCCCAAAGTATGGGCAGAGGGCAACCCAATGGGGATGGCACATGACATTCCTCCAGTTATTGTTGAAATAAAGCCCACAGTCAGCTCAGTGAGCATGAAGCAATATCCAGTTCCAAGAAAAAGTCCAGTTATATATTCAGAGATTGCTGAATGAAGGCATACTAAAGCCATGCCAGTCTCCATGAAATACCCCACTCTTCCCAGTTAAAAAGGCTAATGGGAATTACCACCCTGTCCGGGAGCAGTTGACTACTCCTGTGAGCAGTCAATTCAGCAGTAGTGACCCTACACCCGGTGGTCCCCAACACTTATACTGTCCTCAGCTTGATACCCTCATCGGCAGTCTACTTTTCATGCCTGGATCTTAAAGATGCCTTCCTCTGTATTTGGATAGTATCCCTGGAGTCAACCGATTTTCACCTTTAAGTGGGACAATCCAAGCTCCGACAAAAAATAACAGCTAACTTGGACACGGCTCCTGCAGGGCTTCAAAAATTACCCATTATTTTTGGACTGGCCCTGGCCAGTGATCTCAAGTCCTTTAAACCAGAAAGTCATAATTGTTTTCTCCTCCACTATGTAGATGAGGGAAGTGGATTTGGCCCAATGGATAGGTCGTCTGCCTACCACATGGGAGGTCCAAGGATCAAACCCAGGGCCTCCAGACAGGTGTGATGATCTGGCCCAAGCACAGTGCTAATGTGTGCAAGGAGTACCGTGCCACCCAGGGGTATCCTCCATGTGGGGAAGCCCCATGTGCAAGGAGTGCACCCCATAAGGAGAGCCATCCAGTGCAAAAAAGTGCAGCCTGCCCAGGTGTGACACCCATATACAGAGAGCTGATGCAGCAAGATGATGCAACAAAATGAGACACAGATTCCTGGTGCCACTGACAAGAATACAAGCAGACACAGAAGAACACACAGCAAATGGACACAGAGAGCAGACAATGGGGGGTGGGGGTGGGCAGGGAAGGGGAGAGAAATAAATTAAAAAATAAATCTTGAAAAAAAAAGTAGAAGACCTCATCTTCAGAAGTCCCACCTAGCAAGGCTGTGCTAATGGTACCCATGTCTTCATAAAACATTTGCAACAAAAGGGTTATTGGGAGTCTAAGAAGAAAGCCCAAATCTGCCTACCTCAGGCCAAATATCTTGGTTATAAAATAGCACAAGGACTCCGTGAATTAGGACCTGAAAGAAAAGAAGCAATGTGTAGCCTCCTTGAGCCCAGCAGTCACTGAAAGTCGTGAGAATTCCTCAGAGTGGCTGGATTCTGCAGCATTTGGATCCCAATTTTGGGGTCCTCTTGTGCCATTTGTATGAAGCCTCAAAGGGGGGAGATCGTGAACCCCTGCTCTGGAAAAGCCACAGAAGGACGTTTTCACTGCTCTCAAGCAGGCTCTGATGGAAGCACCAAGCCTCAGGCTTCCGGATCTCAGTGAACCATCTACCTCTAAGTCCAAAATCACCAAGGCATTGCAGTAGGTGTACTCACTCGGTACCTGAGTTCCTGGAAAAGACCTGTAGCCTCTCTATCCAAACAACTGGACACTGTAGCCCAGGGATGGCCCTCATGCCTGCAAGCTGTAGCAGCTGCAGCAAGGCTAACACTAAAAGCCATAAAATTAACTCTTGGGCAGCCAATGATTGTTTGGGTTCTGCATGCAGTAGTCACAATCTTGGAATCCAAAGGAACACATTGGCTTACTAATAGTCACCTGGTTAACTATTAAACCCAAAAATCCATCCATCCAACTGGAACTCATAAAAAACCCTGAATCCTGCTACCCTGCTACCCATGAAGCTGGAGGTTCCAACCCCTAACCATCTGGAGACATTACAAGAGGTGTATTCCAGCAGGCCAGACCTCCAAGACCAGCCACTACCAAATCCCAACATGGAGTTCTTCATGGATGGATATAGCTTTGTTCAGGGCAGTGACTGGTGAGGAGGATATGCCATAGTGACCTCCAAAACCACAGTGGAGGGCCAGCATCTCCCAGATAACACATGAGCACAAAAAGCTGAATTCATTGCCCTCACTCGAGCCCTACAGCTTGCAGCTGGGGCCAAGGTTAATATCTACATAGACTCCAAATATGCCTTCCTTACACTGCACGTGCATGGAGCCTTATACAAACAAAAAGGGCTCATTAACTCAGGAGGAAAGGACATTATATATGGCACACAGATTCTGAAACAACCAGAAGCAGAATTACTTGATGGGAACCCATCGACATGGCCGTGATGCCCTGCAAGGGACACCAGAGAAGCCACAGCCCCATCACCCAAGGGAATCAGAGGGCAGACACTGAAGCAAAAAAGAGCAGCCCAGGAGGGATCCCTGTCTGAGGACATGGCCGCTGTCCTCATTCCCCAACCTCTTAATTATCAGAAACTCCAGTATACACTACACTGTCTGCTCTCTTCTCACAGCCTCTGAATCACCAGGAGCTGCAAATATACTCAAGCCAAGAGAGAGTGAATACTCTCTGAGAGTGGGATACAAGGAGCAAACAGGTGGTGGACATTGCCTGACCACAGAATAGTTGTGCCTCAAATATTACCTGTAACCATAGTTCGGGACTACCATGAAAACACACACTTGGGAAAAACTCATCTTAAAAAATGTTAGATTCCACCCCATGGTGTCACCCACTCTGGCAGAATGAGCATTTAGACATTCCCCAGGAGCCCGTCCTGCATCAGACCCTCCTCTCCGAGCATTCTAAACAGGTAACCCTCTTTATTATATTTTGATATGATTTTCTCGGCATTTTACTCTCTACCACCTCCTGACCCTCTCCTGTGTTCGTATGCTACCCCTCCCTCCCCCCACTTTTGGGCAACGTTACCCATCCGTCCCTCCCCAGCCACCCTCAAACCCGTAAAGCCCCAACCAAAGGCAACCCCTTGCCCCCCTTTTATCTCTTCTTTGTGTTCATACTTACCACCATCTTGTCTTAAATGGGATCTCCCTTCATAAGACTTTCATGCTAATGTGCTGGAGGTGCAGTTAATGTTGGGGTTTAAGATATATTTAGGGGATTTGAATCTCTGGACTGACAATGTGATAGCCAGGTCCTGAGCCTCAACAGACTCCAGCACCTACAATCTGATTTATTGGACTTACCACACTCAGCTAAGATGGAGTTGAAGAAGGACAATCACCACACCATTGAGCCTAGAGTGATTACAACTGAAAATGGGAGGATTGCATCCAGCATCCATGTGGAATCTGAGCCTCCTCTTGACATAGAGGTGCAATGGACACAACCAATCCAATGTCCACATAGAAGAGGTGGCATTGGATTGGGAAAAGTGGACATGGTGGACGATGGGTATGGGGAAAGGCAGGAAGAGATGAGAGGTGGAGGCGTCTTTGGGACATGGAGCTGCCCTGGATGGTGCCTCAGAGGTAATCACCGGACATTGTAAATCCTCACAGGGCCCACTGGATGGAATGGAGGAGAGTATGGGCCATGATGTGGACCATTGTCTATGAGGTGCAGAGGTGCCCAAAGATGTACTTACCAAATCCAATGGATGTGTCATGATGATGGGAACGAGTGTTGTTGGGGGGGAGAGGGGGGGTGGAGGGGTGGGGTTGAATGGGACCTCACATATATATATATTTTTAATGTAATATTATTACAAAGTCAATAAAAAAAAACAAAAAAAACAAAAAATAAATGTTAGAAAGATTCTTCTACATCCCAAGTCTAGTCGCTATCACCCATGCCATATGCCAGCGGTGGGTGACATTTGCAAAGAATAACTCTCCCCAGGGACCCATGGGAGCCCCAGAAGTCCAATGAATTGGCAATATGCCTCTTGAAGATCTAGTAGTTGATTTCACCAAAATGCCACGATCTGGAGGCTACAAATACCTCCTAGGCCTTTTCCAGCTGGGTGGAAGCCTTCTCTACTTGGAACAAAAAGGTTGAAGAAATGGCTGAAGTTCTGCTCAGGAAAATCATTCCTTGACTTGGGCTACCCCTCTCAATTGGCTCTGACAATAGACCTGCCTTTGTCTCCAAAATCACTCCAAAGATTGCCGAAGCACTGTGCGTCTGATGGAAACTGCACACCGCTTATCGTCCTCAAAGCTCAGGGAAAGTCAAGTGAATGAGCCATACAATAAAGACTTATACTGCCAAGATTTGCCAAGAAACTGGGCTAACATGGGTGCAAGTACTCCCGAGTGCCCTTCTCCAAGTTTGGACCAGCACAAGCTGAGAGCTAAGCCTAACCCCTTATGAAATCCTCTTTGGGAACCCCCGCACCTTAATCCAAAGCTGTAGGAGATCTCAGAGAAGGAGGAAACTTATCAATAGCTCAAAAATGATCAGCTTAAGAAAAACCCTACAAAATCTGGACCACTGGGTCCAAGAAGGAGCCCCATTAGCTTAGGCAGCTCCATACACTCGTACAAACTGGGAGATGCAGTCTGGGTCAAAGACTGGAAATCAGCTCCACTAACCCCTTGATGGTGAGGACCCTATCTTGTCATTTTACCCAACCTCACTGAAGTTAAAGTAGCTGAAATCACCCCGTGGATACACCATAGCTGGGTCAAGCGAGCTGCCCCTGAGTCCTGGACCTGTATTCCAGAAACCCACAGCTCAACCAAATTCATCTTGCGAAAGAACAAATGCCGAGCCCTGCTCCAGTCACACCCCAGAAGCTGACTGGTTCATACACGGCCGAAGTTTGAGGAAGGAGCACTGAGCTCTGCTCCAAGCACACCCCAGCTGATTGGTCTATGCATAACCAAAGAGTAGGATTCTGGTTTAATCCCAGTTACAATGCCCCTTTGGTTATTTTACCTACTCCTAGCCCTGACATGCCCCTGGTCCCAGTTGGCACCACAGAGTGTGAGCCATGTATCCAAGAAGTGTGAATGGGGGCCCATGTCAATCCTACATTAATATATCATAGCCATTACACCTGCAAGGGCCACATAACCTCCTGCCTGTTCCAGGGAATCTCCTATAGTGTCTGTAACATATCACGTTAAATAACCTGCTCTCACCCAATCCCCCAACAGTCTCCCATAAATGGGAGATAAGGGCATTTAATTAAGACAGGGAGCTACTTAACTCCACCCCAGTCATTAGCCAGAACCAATGAGTGTCCCTCCTATTGATGCATGTCAGGTTATAGACTCTGGGATACCATGAAACACCGACTGTGGAGGACTCAGCAGGGAGCAGGAATATACTCATAGCAATAAGTATTTAATGTACTCCAGAAATGAAAAATGCAGCCCAAGGAGGGGGGAGGGGCGCTTCTGGTGCAAATACACAGTGCATACTACTACCCCTACTGATCCTGTGTCACCTGGGTCACCTGAGACACAGACACAACTAGACAAACAGCCATCCTCACCAAAGGAACGGCTCTGAGTAACTGTCTATGTGGTCAATGTAACCCCTTAAACCTCACCATCCTGAACCCTGAATCCTGGCAGGCCCAGGGAGACCAAATG